>NC_137222.1:7788888-8388888 GCF_949987685.1 Ammodytes marinus
TTAAATGTTCCGCGGTTTCCCTCAAGTCAGAATAAATGTCATCTGGCCAATGCGGATGGAAGGTATTTAGGGGGGCAGTTAACGAGGACAGTGCGGTGCCACCACCTTTTAATGGGACGCACGCGGGCAACGGGAGTGACACACCTAATGGATGCTTTTAGTCGAGCCGTCTTCAATTATGCAGACAGCCATGATCTAAAAGCTTATCTCTCCCGTGCGTAAAAAGATGCGCTGGAGACCGTGACGCGGGACAACAGGCGCCTAGCTGCCTCTTCGCCTGTCAATCATTGTTTCATCTGATAATCACCTTTTAGTAAGTTACTATGGTTACTAGCCTACTCACCAACAACTGCCGCTGCTGTCAAAGTGAAACGTTGACTCTTCCCGGGCATCCTGGCGCACTGTAGATGTCCAGTTATTCCACGGACTTTCTACCCCCCTGTCCACGCTCGGTGTTGTCGAAATCAACAAAGATCCCCAGAGAGAGAGAGAGAGGGAGAGAGAGAGAAAGATAGAGAGAGAGAGAAGTCAAATCGCTAAAGGACTAACAAGAGTCCACAAGGCATTTCCTGTGCGGCGGCAGCAGCATCCACAGTTTTAACTGTCTGAGGTCCCGCTTTCAAACAGACTCTGTTCCATTGCGTGTGTGTTCTCTGCTGAGTGGAGCGGGACAGACCGAAACAGGGAGGAGGAGGAGAATGAGGAGGAGGAGGAAGGCGTGTGTGGGAGCGTCTCAAGGAGTTCACTTATGCACGGGACCTTATAAGCTAGGTTTGCGTGGGCTTGGGTCTGCCAGTCCAGTCCATGGGAACATATTAGCAGTCAAAGTCAAATTACTGCATCGCAGTGATGTGTCTGTGTCTGTCAAGCAGGGCAGGCACCAAACAACTGGACAAGGATAGCTTCATTTCAACATAGCCCACACAATTCAGTTATTAGTCACCCGTTTGAAAATTTAGACATATTGAAATAGCCTTAAAGTCACAGCATAACTACATCAGAGAAAGTAATTAAGTGCGTTAAAGTGCATCACACATCTGGTCAATTGTATAAATGATGTGAAAATGTGTGAAACTTGTATTTTGGCATTTTTTATGTGGACTCACAGTTGAGTTTTTTCCTCGAATCATTAACACATTAATTAACACATTTAAATTGAATACCTTTAAATAATTTACCGTATATAAGAGCATAATATGATCCAATTTCTTCTGATGCATTGTTCTGGCGCAGTCAAGGTCGGTGCTGATTGGCTACTGCAAACGTACGGGTAGAGCGGTCACGAGGAGATATTCACTGATTTTGACCAAAAGGGATTTCGTCAACAATTGTTCTCCAAAATCGCTGACTCCACCTTAAAAGAAACAAGTGAGGGTGATGAATTTGTTCAGCTGCTCGTCTTTGGCCAGTAGCTCAGTTCCTGTTACTGGAATGAACAAGACCATTCAGACACACTAATTCAGCCCCTGGGGATTTGTATTGTTGTATAAAGTTACAAATAGTCTGAAAAGTGATGCCAATTCCAGGGAACCATGCAGCTGGAGAAGACCCACTAATAATCCCAGTGAGATTATTATAGGATTATCAGAGGGAGGGCCAATGGTTGCCAGAGCTCCCTGAATACAACCTTCTGTACAAGTGCAATGTCCAAGTCAAAGTCAAAGTTTTTTATTGTCAGTTCTTATATATGCAAGACATACATGAGAATCGAAATGGCGTTTATCACTGGCCCACGGTGCAATAGGAACGATAAAAAAAATATATAGAGTAGAAATAAACAAATAACCATAATCAAGTAAAAAAACCTGCATCTTACCTGTTCAGAGTATAGAGGTCCCCCTTAAAATTGATACCCTGCTTGGATTTTGCCTTGTCAGTCATTTCCCTCATCCTGTAATGGAGATGTAAAATGATCAGAAGCTCAGCGATTTTACACTAGTCAAATTGAACACTTATAGGGAGATGAACTGCTGGTATCAATCTCCTGGTGGTGATTATGAGCTGAAAACCACATAATGACACCCTATCATCCTCAGGTTTTTACCCTTGCCTCTATACCGACACCTTGGCAAGCACAGGAAATCAGTAGCCGATCATTTTACAAGAACTCAGCAAAAATATATTTTGAGAATTTCTACAACAGCTTCAATTGCAACCTGTGAATTTCATTGATTTACGTTCCAGTTGTTGCCACGTGTGACCACAGAGTAACTTAATTGTATCGTTGGATATCCATAATTGCTTTTGAATTGAATCGTGAATCCGAGAATCGAATCGTGGGATTCCAAAAGATTCACACCACTATTACATACAGTAGTTTGTTTATACTCTAAATGAACCTATTGGCAGGATGGCATTGAAACTTTTCTTTTTTTTAAATCTCTTTAATTATGTTACAGCACCATGGTTAAGGGTTTGGTTTTGGTTTTGGTTTCGGCAACAACAACAACAACGACTTTGTTACACTTAACTTTTGGGTTAAAATTACTACTTTTTTTAAGTTTACGGACTACTTTTGAGAAGACTGTCACTTTTGCATTAAAACTTGCCGCTCTCGCTTTGGGATGCTTGCTGAAACATCAGTTTTTGACATTCTTCGGAGGATAATCCTCCATGGAGCAAGCAAAGGAAGGAAGGAAGCAAAGAGCAATTACCATGAAACTCCTCGAGTCACTCTTCCATCCAATTCGATAAGCTACAACCTTCTAGAAACTACCTTTCCAGAGATTTGTTTGAGAACACTTACCCCTATTGTCTTCTATCATTGCCTGCTTTTTGTTTAACCCGCAATTTTCTTTTGTATTGGTTACATGCAACATAAGACAAACATTACCAAACTTTCACTTCTCAACACTGCATCACACATACACAACACATCTTAGTGTGTGTGTGTATCAATTTCTTTAATCACCGAGCAGAACCACTGTTCTCCCTCTCCATTTCTGCGTGTAAATATTATGAATTTCTATACACAATGGACTGCAAACATAAAGATCATTGCATGCACAATGAGTTATTTACTTTACATATAGTCTATCCTGTGGCGGCCTTCCCTCATTATACACACGCTATATGGCAAAAGAATGTGGGGTGATAAAACGTACGCAAACAGCAGAGAAAAACACTTTAAATGTACACTTAAGACACACACACATCTGTGTCAGACAGACAGGATCTCAGGGACTCCCAGTGAATGCGACGGTTTACAGGAGCCCTTCCTGTCTTCAGCCCCTGCAGATATCTCCGACGGAGACTCAGGAAGACTCTGATTAGTTTCCATGTACTCGCTACAACATACCCTTCTCCCCCCACCTCCCTTTTCCTCCTGCTCACTAACACCTCCGCCCCACTCTTGCTTTTCTTTCTCCTTCAAAACAATTCATAAGAAATAAATTGTTTCATTTTTCAACTCTACCTACGTCCAATGTTGTTCATCCTGACATACCATACCATATTGCTCTATTAGACATGAAAGTCCATCCTAATGCATTTTTCTTCTCCCTCCCCCTTTTTAAATGTCCGTAAGTATGCATGCATGTAGACAGGAAGAGAGCATTAGGAGCATAAAGATACAAGGCTCTCAGGGTCCCTATAATGAATCAAAAGGCATCCTAATTCAATGTCACAAATACTTGCTTTGAACAGAATACTCAACATTAATATTTCTCCAGTCATAACAGCTTTTCTGAGCTGCTCTCTGCGGTGTGTAAGGCACTATACGGTATAATGAAGACAAACCGTGTATCCCAGGCCGGGTAAATCCCTTTAAGTGAAGGAAATTAGCTTGGTTCATATAGTCTCGCAGACAATATTTATTTGCTGACTGAGTCAATCATTCGGGCCGAGCGGTACACACCCCTCCTCTCCCCTCCAGTGGAAAGCTATTTACTGTGAGCATCTTAGGAATCTGTAATGTATACAAGCGGCTTGTGTATAAAGGTGGACGACAGCCCATAGTAAACACATACTATATATGGTATTCTCTGTCTTACTGCATTGAGTTCTCATTGGATACCTGGAAATTTGAAACCATAGTTAACTAATATATGTCGACACTAAATAACCCTTAAAGGTCCCCCCCACTGATTTACTTCCTTAAAGTCGGGGGAGTCACAAGAGACATATTAAAGCAGCATTTCACAATATTATTATGTAAGCAATGGTTCTAATGGCTAATAAGATTTGAGTGATTTGACTCGTAGTGACACACCCAAAGCAAATTATCACCCATGCAGACCGGTGTCCAAACATAGCAGTTAGCAACTATCTGGTGAACATAGTTGAGCATTTAGCAGCTTAAGAGCCAGAAATCTCCCTCAGGAGTTGGTGAAGACCCAAAACAGAAATTAAAGAAGAGTGGATATTGGACAGAAATACAACTCCAAGTGAATGTCGATGTTGCTTTGTGTCTACAGGGTTTGTAAAATAGGCAGGTGTTAGTTTGCCATAAAAAAAACTTTAAAAGGTGATGTCTCTGCTGTGTTTGTAACACGTTCAGCTGCCTCCAAGTGGCAGAAACAAATCTATAAATGCAGCGTTAAAAGAAGGAAAATACAGATCTAAACAGCAGAAGGCTAAATCACCTGACTTATAGTCCATGATATCAAGCTTCAGAAACCCCGGATCCCATATCTCCTATAACACAAAAAATAATCATGTCTTTAGACCTTTCCCGTCTGGTAAATGTGTGTGTATTTTATACTCCACAGGGCCAGTTTGTAGCACAGGTTTTAAATGTGTTGTTTCTGCGTTCATGTGGAGATAATAACGACCTGACAACAACCTGATAACAACCTCATGGAGTTATTTTCTTCTCCAGAGCCAGAGAACATTTGCAACTGTTTTCACTGACTATCTATCTATTGTGAGTAGAATCAAGGGAGTGCCCATATAGAATCTTCTTCCATATTTGTTAGGTGACCGTTCCTTGTGTTGATATGTAGAAAATCACAATAGCTTTAGAAATGTAAAGGTACATTTCTGCTTTCAACGTTCATCTCTGCATAGGATCAAATACAGCAGGCCAATGCTTTATAAAGACATGGCGGCTCAATATAGAGTTGGACTGACCTAATCTGACTTTTGCTACAGTTTTGAAATCTCAAACTCACAGTGAAGACAATGAATATATTATGAGATAAGACTGATGGTTAATATGCTGTATGTATGGCTGTGGAGTGCCATCGGTGTCAGTAGCACGGATGTTGGCACGCAACCATGACTTAGCGATACCACGGGGGATGAGCTTCTGGGGGAGAAAAAAAAACAGAAAGTCTTCTGTCGGCTCAGTGTGAAAGAAAGCAGATCCATCCTCACTGATTCCTCTTTGATGAGAACAGCATTTGACTATGTTTTGAACTCTTAACATTAACCAGAGCGAGTGGAAATATCTTAACCCCCCTGTGGTCCAAGCTCTTGTTCCTGTGTTCACTCTCCTTTCTTTTATTTATTCTTTTATACTAATAGTGTGACTATAACAAACGTTTGAAGAATCGTCAACAAACGTCATTATAAAAAGCAGATGGAAACCCATGTGATAAGTGGATTAGTAGTGCTTTATTTTTCCAGGTGTTGGTTGATGTCATTGCCCAATTTTAAAATGAGGCATTGTCCGGGCTTCACAACTCGTAAAAGTTTTCTCAGGAAAAGCCACAATGACGTGGGCTTTTTTTCCTCCCCATTATTCACCTACATTTGTCGATTGGAATGATTGTTTTCAATTAGAGACCTTCGTGAAAGTGAAAGTCAACAAAGTTAAAGGAGGGGCATGTATTGCTTGTCAACGCTTTTCTTCTTAACTCCCTCTTCAGGATCTGGTGCCTGGATGGGGGGCATGTGCATAGAAAATTAGCCCACTATCTTCAAAGAATCCCTTCCTATCCCCCCTGGGCATGGCCAAAACAGCAATCTGACACATGTGGGCAGCAATTAGAGGTCTCTTCAGTCTCCTCCTTTCTGGTTGTCTATCTCCCCTGCCTGTGCTGCTGACAGGGCCTAGAGAGGTTCACTCCAGTCTACAGAGAGCCAGAGCAGGGTCTCGACCCTTTGACTCTGTCAACACTGAGTCAGAGTGTGGGTTACATCCTGGTCTCCACTGGCTCTCTGTCTCCCGCAGACACACTGAGCAGCACCTCCTGTTTGTGGTCCTTTTCTCCACGGTTCGCTAATCGTAGTCATACTAACATTAAAATTATCTTACACATGTGTTTGCATATTTCAGGCTGCAGTTTATGTAATACAATACCACAAGTGTGCCCTAGTACAGCCTCATATAGTCGCTTACAGGGCAGAACACCCTGTCCTCAGACTTAGGACTTAGTAGCATTGTAATCAGGGCTGTACAGTGCGACAGTTTTGATCGCATTTGCTACTGAAATTGATCACGTGCGATGATGAATACAACTCCAATCGCACTCGTGCTAGTGTTGCCACCCGTCCCGTTTTTCCCATAATTGTTCTCTTTTTTTCACCAGCTGTGACCCGTTTTTTGGGGAAAATGCCAAAACCTCATTTGATTTCCTTCCTTCGTTCAGTAGTTAAGGCCGTCTCACACGGGCCGAGGAGTTTGTTGCGCCCGCTATTGCATCGGAGAGGCGGGCGGGCAGGGGCGGTCTTAACGATTTCGGGGCCCGTTTCAAGACCCTGTGTGGGGCCCCACACTTTTTTTTTTTTTTTTTTTTTTTTTTTTAATAAATAATGCTTGTGCATGCTGCCCGCGAAAATAAAAAAGATTGTGGAAACCAGTTGGTTCATAGACGGATTATGAGATAATGGGCCCAGACTCTTTGTACCGTTTTAAAGTTAAATGCATCAGAGCAGAGGAACATTTTAATCAAATCTTGAGCTGCAGAAGGAACATTATTTTTCTTAAACAGGCACTCTTTACTCTGCAACTGTGAAAACAGTACAGTAGATTGGTCTGCAGACTCATGTTATATGATGGAGGGGCCCATTGCAACATATACAGGGTGGAAAGCTACTTTTCATGAACAGTATAGAATTTACACATAGCAAGCTTATTCCTGTTTGTGTGTGGGGGGCTTAGCTGTCCCTCATGAAGCCCCTTAGACAGAGCTAATAATGCTTTTGTTTTGCACTTGCTTTTCTATTTGTCACCTAGTTGGGGCCATGATGATTTATTTCCTTATATTTAGGCTATTCCTTGTTGGACCCTGTTATTGACATGAGTGACTGAGCTCTTTGACAATGCAACATTTAAAGTTACTATCAGTATTTCTGGCTTAGGCCCCCCCCCCCCCCCCCCGAGCCCTTGGGCCCCTGGGCATGGTTGCATGCAATATTATTCTCAAAGTGCACCAGATTGATGAATTTTACTTTAAAAGGTTGCATTTTTTTCTTCCGGGGCCCCCCTACAAGGTCCAGGGTCCCCACCCACCTCAGTCTCCCTATTTAGCCTATACTGTAAAAAGCACTGTAGGTGTGTATGGTTATTATAGGTCATTACACTGGTCAGTCTGAACTGGTAGCCTAATAATGGCCGAGCCCTCCGCCCCAAACATTCAAGTGTCCCTTTTTTTCCTAAATCCAAGGTGGCAACCCTAACTAGTGCGACAGCCTGCCAATAGATTATTTTGTCTAAATTGCAATCAGTGCACCCCTATTAATTTTTCTACAATTATTACTGCACACACTAGGAAATAATATTAATTGAGAATCTCAAATGAGACCAAGATGACATGCTCAAAGGTAATTAGAGCGAAATGCAAGGGTTAAGGTTATGCAAGTTTTCGATCATACTTTGTGTGCTACCAAATTTATTTTTGTGCTACTGATTTTTTTTGCTTGCTAGCACCAGTGCTACCACTTTAAAAAATAAGCGTACAGCCCTGATTGTAATGGAAGTGGAGCCGAAAGAGGGAAGAAGCCATTCAACTTCTTTCTTTCACTATTTATGAGTGTCCAACAATGACAGGAATGGTATTCATGTCATAGTTTGTCCCCAGACCCTGGTGTCAGTATACAGGAAGTTGGGTGGGACTTCGCTCTGTGGACCGAATTGTTTAAAGAATGATGAGAGCCAAAACTGAACTGAGGTCGCTGGAGACAGTTTCAAAGCAGTTTCCCTTTCAGAATGTTTCAGAGGCGTTTGGACTGCTAAAATGACTCTTCTCTTTGGTTCCACTGGACAGAGATGTTCGCATGTTGCATCCGTTGGCATGTACACATGTGCGTACACATGCACACAGTTGTTCCCAGCATTCGACATCACATTCCTGGCATTTCACGCAGCCATTGTGATTGGGGGATATCACATTCTGCTCATAGTGCAGTCATTTCTCGGCGTGACATCTGACATGACAGCAGGGTGGACACAGACATTTCGGGGGGCGCAGCACACGCTGTAGATGCCAAGGTGGATTCCTAAAGCAATGTTTGCAATTTAGCACAAGAAACAATTCTGCATGGTCCATTTTAATAAAATAAAAATGTAATAGACTGACCTTTGAACCTTCACACCATTGACCTTTCAAGAAGTAGGCAGTGGCTTTATAGAAGTCCACTGTTTACCACCCACCACCTCTCTGAATGTGACATGATTTACTAAATGGACACAAAGCTCAATCTCTGTTTAAGAGATCACACAAAGAATCCAGTATAATGGTGACGCGTCATCATGCATTCACTGTGCTTTGCAAATATTGAAAGCACATTCGCACAAAAGCCACAGCAGAAGCTAATTCTTAATAGGCCTTTTTAATGGAAGACATTTGACACGTCGCTGTAGTTAAAGTAGACCCACAGTCTTACAGGGATACAGAGATGGCAAATTATACTGTACATGGGCCTCTAGTTTTATAGTGTTGAATTTTATGCAGAAAGAATTATGGTGTCGACAGGAGCTGGCAGTAACAGACTAAGGAAGGTGAAGATTATTAAAAGTTATGAGATGTGTAAATGACCTGTGTATCACCAACCGTAAAAACCTCTGATATTACAAGTCTTCATCAGATTTTAAAGGATAGGTTAAAATACTTTTTTTGTTTGCTGGTTTCCCCCAGACAGTGCCCCTACACCCAGACTACTGAAGCCTCAACTTTTACTGTAAATATATTTCTAGAAGCCACAGAGTGATTTCATCAGTATATGGACAGGAGGAAGGACTACAGCGACCAACAACTCTTGAAATATACACACATGGGCATGTATGTAGCTAGGCACATAGCATTTACGTGATCACACAAGGGAGAAATACTGGCTCTGATATCATCTTAAATGTTACTGATAAATGCATCTCCTACACCTTTAACTTGGCTCATTTATTCCTTAGCTTAGTGTAGGCTGCATAATAAAGAAAAAAACTTTTATTCACATTCAGAACATTTAAAAAATAAGTCTGTGGTATTTCCCCACATATTGCGTCAAAATAATAGAGACTGTTGAAATTGTATAAAGTATGCTCTTGACTTTTATTAAATTTTTGCTTGCCAGCCTCAGTCTGTCCCCTCGATTCCAAACAAAGGAAGAGATTTGTTTAGCAGATCGCTGTCACAGGTGGTAAAGCTGAACAATGCCAGCTAAATCTTCGTGTATGGAACTTTTCAACATACTGTATGCAGCAATGAAGTACAGTAAACAGGAGGTTATATTACCGTGTGAGAAAAAAAAACATTGGACCAGGCATCGGCCAAAAGTGACAGTTTACAAAAGTTTAAGGCCGAGGCCAAGGGGCTTTAAACTGTGTCTGCAGTTTACCCTTTGTTTATGAATACCTGTGTCACAACTATTAAGAAATTAATCTTTGACAGATTTAGTTGAGGTCATTTGGACAGGTCTCCTGTGGTGTATATGAATTCAGGGGCTGAAATAGAGGCTCAAAAGCTCCAGTTCAGGACCTCACAGGGTCAGATCTCCTCCGGTGTATTCTGTGTGTGTGTGTGTGTGTGTGTGTGTGTGTGTGTGTGTGTGTGTGTGTGTGTGTGTGTGTGTGTGTGTGTGTGTGTGTGCTCAAGTGTTTGACCCTGCTGTACTCTGCCTACCCCGCGAGTAACTAGATGATGATTAAGATCATAAGGTCTCCATGCCCCCTCATCATGTTAACATTGACTTGACTTTTTTAACCGCAAAAAGTTTAAGGGGCGAACGTCTGTTAGCCCTGCACCACCTCTGACCACAACTAGCGAATTGCACAGAAGTCATCTGGTCAGGATTAGTTGGCAAGCACCGTCTGAATAAGCAGTGAACCATGATATTTTCAATGCTATTAAGTGGTTTTCAGTGATTCAGTGGTTAGCAATACAACTGTATGAAAGTCCTTTATTACAGGTTGAAGCCCTGTATTCCGGATCTTACTTATGTAAAAGTATTACCAGGAAACTGAACCTCAAGTATAAGAAGCTGCCAATTGAATGTATTCAATGATTATTACTGATGCATTCATGTGAAAGTAGCATTACATAAGTCAAGCTGGAGCTATAATAACTACATGATATATTGTTGGGTAGGTTAATCTGGAACAAAATGTCATAATTTCTTAACAAAAATGAATATATGTTTTACATGTAACATCCTAATGTGAAAATGTAACTAGTAACTATATTTGTCAAATAAGGGCAGTGGAGTAAAATGTAGCATATCTCCCGCTGAAGTGTAATGTAGAACTTTAGTATTTAGTTACTTTCCACCACTGGTTGTTTTGCCCTAAACTAAGCAGGCGTGTCTTGACTACTCCATGACTTCTGCTGAGCAAAACAAATTAAATGTTCACCATGAGGTCAGCTGTGCTTCTGGTTCATCAGCTGTTCCCGGTCTCTCCATGCTAATCAGAGGTCTCTGGACTGAACAATGTTGGGCTTCTTTCAACTCAGTTGTTTTATTACTCTAACAATGGAAGGTTATATCTAATGTTGATTTTCTCATTGCACACTAGATGTGTGTGTACGTGCAATCTTAAACGTGCTCGCGCATGAGTGTGCGCGCGCGTGTGTGTGTGTGTGTGTGTGTGTGTGTGTGTGTAGAGTTCCTTACAGCTGGGTTTGAGGAACCTCTGGAGGGGTCCCATTGTTGAAGGCTTCCGGCAGAAAACTACCAGGGAGAAGAGAGGAAAGGGAGGATCACACACTGTGGAGGCCAAGAGAAAAAGAACATTTTCATATTTGGTTGCAAAAATAATGATAACTATTAGCTTGCATTACTGTATATAAAACAAGGGATCCTACATATCACAAACACAGGAAAAAGCTTTTTATTTGAATGCAAGACATCTTTTGATTGAAGAAGTAACTCATTCTTCAGCTTTCAAATGAAAAGTTGAATACATATGCACTTGGTCTGGTATGAGCAGGATCTTAACTTTGCAGAATTTTTTTCAGATTAACAGAAGTATTTTGCCACTTGGGGTCAGCAGAAAACAAGCTGTGAACACAACATTTACATAATGTTTAAGTTGACAAGACAAACTTGTCAGCAAAAAGTTACTTATTCGTACATCCAGAACTCATGGAGCAACATTAAAATAGTAATGCCTGCTATGAGAGCCAGGAGAGTGAACCCAAATGGTTAAGTCGACGTCAGGTAAACCAAAACAATGAGCTGAAACTTACTAAAAAGCTTCAGCGGGTAATTATAGCTTCACGAGTGACCCTTTCACACTGTCATATCATTTATGAATTATTTAAAAAAAATTGAGATGACAGCCAAATCTTATCGAGCAAGCTTTTAGACTAAACTTTAAGTTGAGTCAAACAAGGTATAATTATTCTTCGTGTTTTATGTATCTAATTAACCAATTCAGTCAAGTGTAGGTTATTCTCTGCTGTGAAGTCAAATGACTCTTTGGTCGATTGCACCACGTGCTGTAGGCGTACTGCCTCATTGTTTTGTTTATTATTCATGTCACTGTGTATAGGGTGAAGGCAAAGCACTTCCCGTGATTGTGCCCCGTTGGAGCAGAGGTTGAAACAGACATTACGGCTTTCTTCCTTTCACTTCATCATTCTCTCCTTTTCACTCTCGTTTCTGTAGCACACCACCATAATCAGTGCACCTGGTCTCTTAGGCATGTGTGTCCTTGGACATGCTGCTGTCATAATGGCATGATGAATTACACCAAGCTTCTGTTTCACACCAGAGAAGAAGAAAAAAACATCATCCGCTGAGAAATTTGGCAGATGTGACCTCTTATTCTCCAATTATTTCCCAAAACTGTCTGGCCTATTTTCCAATTTCATTTCTTATTTTCTTAAGAAGCTGCGAGAAAACTGATAGGATCTTCATTTTCCAGCCCTCCACATAGGACCCCCAAAGTTGTGATTCTGCTTTTTCTCAGCCTTCTCAGCCTACACTTGGGCCTTTAAATATCACAAGCTATTAAATATAATTGCATTTTCTCTGCCATTTTTCCCCAGTGAGATGTAGTGTAGCGGCCAATTTCGAGATTCTGTAATTCACTTAGTACTGCACAATGGTAAGTGACTCCCTTACTTCTCTCTGTGGGGGTGTTGTCTTAAAAAGGGTGTGTGTGCGTGTGTGTGTGTGTGTGTGTGTGTGTGTGTGTGTGTGTGTGTGTGTGTGTGTGTGTGTGTGTGTGCGTGCGTGTCTGTGTGTGTGTGTGTGTGTGTGTGTGCATTTATGTAGAGGGGGCACTAAGGGTCAACCCTTTGCCCACTCCAGGGACAGGAAATGGCTCCAATATGGGGCCTGAGTGTGGCCTCCTTTAAAGCTCTGGGGAGTGATTTAGGCGTTTTGTTTCGGGACCAGAACTGCAGGATCAGTGAGAAAAATGTACAAAGTGAAACATACAGATGTTTGGTTCGGACCATTGGAAACCATAGATCTCTGGTAGGCTTCACAGGGCCACAGAGGTTTATTAATAGTGTCAGTGGAGGAGCAGAAGATTAGCTTGTGTTTTTAACAATGTGTTTTTAAGCATGTGTGTGTATTTGGTTTGTCAATGAAATGATTTGTAACCTCTGCTCATTTTCATGCCTTTTAAAAAAAAATACATTTAATTGAAACCTACAAACATGATTTATTAGACTTTTTCCAGGCCTGATGACCGAATGGCGTTGCGTCTTTTTCATCTTGGACCGTGCGCAAATATGCTACTTAGATGGTCAGAGCGTTGGGTGACTTTCCTGGCCGTGATGGAAGCAGAGATGGTTGTTTACACAGAACATATTTCCAACTGTCTGGCCTGGGGATTGTCCCTCCAAGGAGTTTTTAGGGTCACGTTTATGGGTTTCTTAACGACAGAGAGGGAGACAGTAGTTGTGACTTGTAGCCTGTTAGAGATGTGTTATGACTTTGTTGGCAGAGTTCATAAAC
The DNA here is from genome assembly GCF_949987685.1 of Ammodytes marinus. NCBI lineage: Eukaryota > Metazoa > Chordata > Actinopteri > Uranoscopiformes > Ammodytidae > Ammodytes > Ammodytes marinus. Next base: position 7,802,173 of record NC_137222.1, read on the forward strand.
TATGAACAAAAGGAGAGATTATTGAAGCAATTTGTGTAACGCAAGCAGCGATTTCACATATTCTTAATGTGCTAGGTTCAGGGAGTAGGCTACAAAGGGAGCCTACTTGTATTTTTATGTGTTTAATACACTTCTTGCTAGTACATCTGCTCCAATACAATTTAGACAGAATACTGTAGTTTTTACTTTACTTTACTAACTACATTAAGAGTTCTTTCAGGACGATTACCACTTGTAGGTAGCCTACAATAAGTTAGGCTATCTACCAGCCGAAATGAAAACAAAAGCAAACACTGTGAACATCATTATTATGAATGACAACACACAGACAGACAGACAGACACACACACACACACACACACACACACACACACACACACACACACACACACACAGTCTCACACAAACACACACACACACACACACACACACACACACACACACACACACACACACACACACAAGATATATCTAGAGAGTGGTTATCTTAAGAATATTAGCAAGGTTAAGAAGGCTTACAAAGCAAACACAGAAACCTGTGGAGTAACAAGCTCTAAGCCCAAGAAAAATCTATATAAGTTATCACAGGCATGCATGTGCTTTATATATTTATCACATTTATACTGCCACAACAAAAACAAAGTTTCATCTTACTTTGAATCTCCGGGCCCCTAACATAGCAGGATTAGTGGATTGTTCTGCTGCCCTTTGCTGAGGCTTTCAGTCCATTTAAAATTACGCTTCAGACCAAACCTAGTAGTACAACAGATCCAGATACCGATACAATGATTTTAGCTTCTTTTGTAGTAGGCTACATTTCTTTGACACTTTTAATGAATGGAAATGTGTCCCAATTACAAAAAACGATTTATTCTACTAGCATATTCAATTGCTTGAAATTAGGCCAAGAATTTACAGATCGGATGGGGTCTAAAGTTATGGTAAACCAAGACGAACATGAGGTGCCTTTACTATAATATTTTTTTTATAGACTACCTTTTAACCTAACTTTTATCATTTTACTTACTTCCCCTCTCTGCAATATCAGTGCTTTTTGGTCCCGTGACAGATACATACATCATACAGTGATTTTTCACCTTAATAATACAACATAACATTTTTCCAAATTCCACACATTGATCTTTAACCTCACAGAATCACAATTTGTTTCTGCAAGGATGTAATTCCCCCAAAGGGAGGGATTTACAGTTTCCTGTGAGTGTTCACAACTTTGAATATCCTGAGTGGGTTCATAGTTGATTACAAGCTTTGAGAGGCAGACAGGTTACACAGAAATGAATGCCAAATATCCTGACTAATTGAACTCACTTCAGGGGGCATTGGCGATGAAACCATTCCATGAGTTGTAATTTAGGGGGGAGGAACATCTTCACAATAAATGTAGTAGTCACACAAGTCCCCAGTGCACTTTACAGTCCTGTTGTCTGAAAGCTGGTGGGGAACTGACTGATGAGCCCTTCACCTCTAACACAACTGACCGTAAAAGGAAAGTTACGTCTCCCTGAGGCAAGTGTGGGACTCGTCCTTACTGACAGATTGAACACAGGCTCAATGCTCACAGCAGCAACGCTCATAAATATATTAAAAAGCAGAATGATGTGTATCATTGAGACACATTGCCGTGACACACAGCTGGAAGCTTCAGAAAGAGTGTCTCCCAATGATAGGAAAGTACATCAGAATCACTTTTAAGTTGGAATCACAAGTCACTGGAGTGGATAGCCTATGTTTTTATAATGACTTGGCCAGGTCATCCTTGAAAAATAGATTCTTAATTCTCAATGTGTTTTTCCTTTAAAAATAAAGGTTTTAATAACAATAAAAAGTTCACTTCCACTAGCATTTGATCTTGTTGTTCTTCCCATTATATACTGCTTCGTTGTTCTGGGGCTAAAGATCAAGTAAACACTACAAAAATGTTATGTTATTATAATATTACTAACAACGTGTTTGCAGATATTTGGACATCATAGCACAACATGTGTAACTCACGGCATTAATACCGGATGCACTACATTTAGTTGATCCAGTTCCAGGGCTGAGGTTTTGTTCATTTTAACATCAAAATTTTGCTTTTCCTGCAATAAATATGCAGAAAAAAAACAAAAAAACAATGAGACATCCAGTCCATTGTTCATATGGTTTAGTGACAAGCTTGCCACTACTAGTACACTCCCTTCCTTCATGACCACTCCTGCCAGAGTAACTTGCTTGTACAACACGGGGAGAGGGCTGGGTTGGAGGACACGGAAGGGGAGTGAGGTCAAGTGGAGGACATTTGGTCATTTAGCTACGTCGTCATCATCAATAATGGACCTCTGCCAATGACGAAGGGGTATACTGTATAACAAGTGACATACAGCGGCTCAAGCAGCAGATTGAAACCTCGCAGCTAGAGATGCTTACATTTTGTAACATTACAAGTTAGGAAATAACACTGATGCAAAGGGATATACGAGTTGTAATTAACTGGTGTTTTCCTCTGTTGAGTGTATTTTAAAAAACATGTATTTAAAAAAAAATGTCAACGACATTTTTAGATGGTAGTTGTGATTTGCCCTCCCTGATCCCATCACAACAAATACTGAAGATTGCATGAAGAAGGATGTTCCTGCACATCATTGTTTTCAAAGAGCATTCAGCTGATTTAATTTACAGGCACTGTGGGATTGAGATAGGAGAAGGTGATTAGCAGACTAGTCATATATTTCCTAAGGAAAGTCTGCCACCTTGCGCTGACCATCCGTATTGCAGTGTGTTATTGACTTGTTTGGCTGAGCGATATGAACTATTCACTGGTTACATATTCATTTACTTTGTATATAAAACTAATGTACACTCACCGGCCACTTTATTTGGTACACCAGTTCAATTTCTTACTGCCATGTGATTGGCTGATCAGTTATAACTAATCAGCCAATTTCTTGTTAACAAGAAATTGAAACCAGTGTGCCTAATAAAGTGTCTGGTGAGTGAATATAGTTATTAGTTAACATGCTATATTGTGAAAATATGCAGTAGGCATGCATCAAATAAGCAGCTATACATTGTTTCATTAGTTAAATCATGTGAGTGTACATATGTTATATCACATTTCATTTAAAAAAAGTGATAGTATGTATCAAACTCAAGGAGTATAACTAAGTTATATTTAAAACTATTTATAAAATGCGTGCTAAAATCACACCAAATAAAGCTTTAGGCTATGCAACATTGCATAATCAAAATCAGTTTTGGTGGTCTGATGGTTCACACAATAAACATAAACATAGAGAACGTAAGTAAAGGCCAGTCAAGGCATACAAATATAAATTGTACTATGCAATATTGTAAAAATTGTTTTCTGTTTCTATGGCATTTTGATGCATTTAATGTATTGTAGCTCATACTTGTTATGCCTGTTGGTCGACAAATATATCAAACAATTCAAAAGTACAGTATTTCAAACGGAGCATGAAGGCAACAGTCGCGGTGCGTTCACGGTTCCGTTCAACTCGCATTTGACGTCACTGCCAAAGCCACCATGTTGGATCAGGAAGTGGGCAGAGTCGGAGCGAAAAAATCCCTAGCCCGAGTTTAACAACGTACACGGCCCGTCTTTATTCGACCAGGGCAGCCCGTTTCTACCCTTCCTCACCGTCAACATCCAGGTTACATGCTGCGTGGCTTTCAGGCTTATCTAGGTAGGCGCTTTTCCTCGGATCTGATCATTTTGCTGCAGCAGCTATGACCGCTATCTCGCAGAGAAGCTCGGGCCTCGTCCAGCGGAGGACCGAGGCCATCCGCACCGCCGCCGCCGTCGACAAGGATCGGGAGTCCGGCGGGGAGGAGGACGAGGCTCGCCGTGTGGAGGAGGAAGAGGAAGACAAGGGCGATTCGAAGGAAACTAGGCTCACGCTGATGGAGGAAGTGTTGCTGCTGGGCCTCAAGGACCGAGAGGTGTGAGACTGTTTTTAATCCGTCGACCTGTCTTATATTCGTTTGACGCGACCCGACATTCTACCTTCATGTTTCAGTTGCGACACCAACCCCTTGTTTGCAAATGTCAACAAAGTTATTCACGCAATAGTTAGTTAGGTTTGTTTGACCGCAACACAGAAGGAAGTTAACTGGTTTTAAAGGATGTTTAATGTTAAACTCGTTAGCGTTCGTGTGTCAAGAAGGTTATAGTTTGCCAATAATTTAATCTGTATTTTTTTTTATTCTGTGTGTAGCTCGTGAGCAAACAAACTGTCTTGTGAATGGACGCCATTATCCGACGTTAATGGAACTAATTCACTTTCCACGTCGTAGCTTCGAGATATGTGTATAGTTTTCTTAACAACTTGCCAGCCAGCAGCAAACTGCCTTCGCTTTTTGAACCTGAAAGTAACTCAACAGAGCAGATACTCATACCAACACGTCAGCTAAGCTAACAATCGCTCTACTTTTTTTCTTCCCCCCCCTCCTCCTAGGGCTACACGTCTTTCTGGAACGACTGTATTTCTTCCGGTCTGCGCGGCTGTATGCTGGTGGAGCTGGCCCTCAGGGGGAGGCTACAGCTGGAGGCCTGCGGCGTGAGGCGGAAAAGCCTACTCTCAAGAAAGGTGAGCGTAGGCAGGTATTGTTCACTGTCATACCAACAGGTTCTTATCGAGTACAATACACCTGACACCCAACGATCCTGTTTCTTGTATTTCTTCTGAGTCACATTCTTTAGACACTAAATTCACCCCTATCATTAAAATATTTTGCTCTACTGTAATTGTAGCATGCGTAATGGTTCCCAGGGTTCCTACAGATCCTTAAAGTTTTAAAAGGGAGATTTGTTATTCTTAAAATGAAGACCTGAATTGGTATTAACATTGTCTTAAATCAGTCTTCCAAAAGTAAAACAAATTATTGGTTTCTGACTTTGCAATTTAAAGTCTCAAAATAACTGGTAGCATCTATTTTAAATAATTAACAAATGGCTGTCACATTAACATCAAGCATATCCGCATGGCACAATCCGATAAGGTCATGTTGCTACATTGGCCTGTTAGTTGTGTATTATTAATTACCTGAAATGTTATAATAACACCATATTAAAAAAACAGATTTCCTCTTATTTCACTAGACCAAAGAAGTCGTGGTTTTTGTGGTTTCTCTCTACTGTTTTTTTTGTTAATTGGTCTCACATTTAATTTCTAAAGTGCCATTAAAACAAAAAAAAGTCTCCAATCTAACTTGCCTTAAGCTGTCTGATGTATATATTCCTGTTCACACAGGATGTGATTTTAGGTGTATTTGAGCCATGTGTCAACAGCCGTCATAGTTCAAATATGTATTTCTTATGTTTGCCCAGGTAATCTGCAAGTCAGATGCCCCTACTGGAGATGTGCTACTGGATGAGGCCTTGAGGCACGTAAAGGAAACCCAGCCTCCAGAGAGTGTCCAGAGCTGGATAGAGCTGCTGAGCGGTGAGATATGCTCTTCACAGTTAGCTTACATGCCTCGCACTGATCTATTCCTTTTGAACATGTGAGTGGCAGTCTAAAGTTTGACAGCTTGAGCCGTTTTGCTCTTCCATAATATCTGAGTTTTCAGAATACCTTGATAAAAAAATCTTACAAAAAACGTATGCTTCAAATGATAGATAGATAGATAGATAGATAGATAGATAGATAGATAGATAGATAGATAGATAGATAGATAGATAGATAGATAGATAGATAGATAGATAGATAGATAGATAGATAGATTATTTTATTGCTTAAAGGGAAGCTCCCATTAAGGGTTCTTCTAAAGCTTTGATCAATGTGATGGCAATCATCCGAAATCAGTATTCAATCTTGTGTTTGTTGGTTTTTGGTTAGATTTTTGCAATACATTACTCATACAGGCGTTTTCCCTGCGTTCAACCCCTTAATGGGATCTACCTTTTAATTGGGTTATCCGCGATTATCTGCGCAGTGGCCGGAGGATTTGCTTGGGCTACGACAGGGGGGCTTCAAAGATTCAATTAAAGGTGGAGTGAGCTAGGGGTGTGAACGTTGTTGTTGAATGCTGTTGGAGGAGTGACAGTGTGCAGTGAGAAAGTCAGGCAGACAGATAGACAGAAAGAGGCCTTTATTTCATAATTTTGCTTTTTTACTTCGAAGTAATCATAACTAGCCTAGTGATAATATGCTTTAGTAGCCTACAGTAGCTCAAATTGCCCACCACTCCTGGAAATAATAATAATTTTCCAAACTTTAAAAAAACAGTTTTCGTTTATTGATTTTTCCTAAACGGTTATGATTTACCAAACGGTTACCCGTGTACACATACATTTTTCCAATCTTCTATAGTCCAATTTTGGTGAGCATGTGTGAATTGTAGCATCAGTTTCCTGTTCTTAGCTGACAGGAGTGGCACTCGGTGGGGTCTTCTGCTGCTTTAGCCAATCTGCTTTAAGGTTAGACGTGTTGTGCGTTCAGAGATGGTATTATGCATACCTTGGTTGTGACAAGTGATTATTTTGAGTTGTTGCCTTTCCATCATCGTCTGCCCATTCTCCTCTGACCTCTGACTTCAACAAAGCATTTTCGTCCACACAACTGCCGCTCACTGGATATTCTTTCTTTTTTGGACCATTCTCTGTAAACCCTAGAGATGGTTGTGTGTGAAAATCCCATTAAATCACCAGTCCGTCTGACACCATCAGCCATGCCACGTTCAAAATCAATTAAATCCCCTTTCTTCCCCATTCTGTTGCTCAGTTTGAACTTCAACAAGTTGTCCTGTCCAGGTCTACATGTCTAAATGCATTGAGTTGCTGCCATGTGATTGGCCGATTAATTATTATGTTAAAAAGAAATTGAACCGGTGTACCTAATAAAGTGGCCGGTGAGTGTATGTTTTTCAGTGCACACACAGTACAGACAGGTAGCAGATGGTGAGGAGATATTCGCTGATTTAGACAAAGTGTTTTGAATGAGAATGGCTGAGTCCACGTTTAATCACAGGTAATTTGGACTGAGGCTTCATAGCCCATTGAATAGTATTCGGGAAAGCCCTGGGGCCTCATTTATCAACCGTACTTACGCACAAATCTGTGCGTAAGTAGGGCGTAAGAACATTGCCACGCAAAGTATGGCATTTACCAAAATGTACTTAGACTTATGAATGTGTGTAAATGTAAGCACAACTCTGACCATGCTTACGAACATAATCTAGTGGTAGAATAGCGATATTACAAGCACAAAGCAAAGCATTTAAGAGTTTCAACGTCTGCATTAACACTAGAACCGCCAGCGTTCTCTTTATATCTATAATCGCCACGCGTCAAATCCACCCGTGCATTTCTAGGGTAATATAAAGTCATACATTTGTTTTCATCATCTGTGTTTTGGACCTCTTGTTTTATAATCTAAGTTTCTTAAAGAACACTGATCACGACTCAGTAATGAAACTGAAGTAGATATAATATCGCCAATACATCAATGAAAACAGATGGTCAAAACAGCGTCCAAATGAGCTAACATCCTAAATGCAATAAATAGTTATATGGCACACTTATTTTTATGTAAGCTCTAATTGATTATTCATTAAATGTGTCACGTTTACATGTTTTGAAGCGGAGGATCCCTCCGATGCTCTCTGTGCGTCTCAGCACTCAGCTGTGAGCTGGACGAGCCGCGGTGACTCGCCAGACTCGCCAATCACTCATTTCACTTAGTAGGCTAACTCTATTGTTGTTAGGAGCTTATCTTCATCTCTTTTTTATTGAAAGAGTTTATGAATGACTGCACGTAAAGTTGTCAGATCGCGGCAAACAATGCCGTTGCCTTACAACTTGCTCGAAAATATCACATTTTCCCATGCAGCAAGCTTTCTTTTGTTTTAATGCCTGCACTAAGTGCGCCAACAAAATATGTTTTGCTTCGATTCAACCTCGTTTACAAGGGTTTCCATTTCTGTGTTGGAGAAGTTTCTTTTCGTTACCCTCGGCTCTTTACCATTGTGGCGGAGAGGGGTAAAACATTCAGATGGTTGATAAAGGGATGTGTTGTGACCATATATGGTTAATTGGAGGCGTTTCTGAATGCAAATGGGCTGAGCGTGAACGAGCATGACACTTAAGAACATGTGGGATTTATCAAGATTGATGACTTACGGGTGTGCGTACGATAGGCCAGCGCACGTTTGATAAATACCGATTTTTTTGTACTTAAGCACATACTAAATTTCATTCGTAAGAGTGAATTTAGAACCTTTTCTACGCACTGTTGATAAATGAGGCCCCTGGTTATTATAACGTTGAAGCAGCAACATAAACCGTTTTTCAAATCACCCTATGTATTTAAAGTGATACAATGACATTGCCTGTGTATAGGTCTGTGTGTTTGTTGGCCTAAAATGGATGTTGTGTTGTGCTTTAGGAGAGACCTGGAATCCCCTGAAGCTGCACTACCAGCTGAGGAATGTCAGGGAGCGTCTGGCAAAGAACCTGGTAGAGAAAGGTGTCCTCACCACGGAGAAACAGAACTTCTTGCTTTTCGATATGACCACACATCCGCTCACCAACAATAACATTAAGCAGGTAAGGGTATCTATTTGATAAAGCCTCACAAAGTAAAGGCATTGGGATGGCTCAAACTAGTGTGTTGTTTGAGACTCTTGACTGCAGGGTTGAAAATTAACGGTACAAGCAATCATTTTTATGCTCAGTCTGTAAACATGGGCAATCAGCGTTTATGAGACTGAGGGTTACAGTCACGGTGTCCGCTTAACTATCTGTAAGTTTGACCTGCACATTCACAGTAGCAGGTACATTGGATCCAGAAAAGTTCATGTTTCTATCTCCTGCATACATACTTACCCTTCCAACCACACATCCTGCTCTACTATTGAGAAAAAAAGAACTTAGTCAAATGGAAGACATTTATTTTCTATATTTTGATTTCACGCTAGAACTATATATTATTGCATTAACCAGTCAGAAAGCCATTAGTTATCCATCTGTATAGAGCATGTTTTTCATACACTTTTAAACATACATTCAAAATATTTAATGTTAAGCGGTCTCTCACTGCTCTATCATACAATAGGCAGACTGACTTACAGCCTTACACACAAGAGCTATAGACTATAAACATCAACCCACATTGGCTTAACTGCAAATCTTCTCTTCTTCTTATCTAGCTCACAAATATGCACAGTACACATCTTGTCCTGCAATGAGCGTAACAAACTAACAATCACTGCACTGCTATCACTTTAGAGATGTAGTCTGCTGCAGCACTTTAAACTTCATATATCCTACCTGCCGGTACAACTTTGGTGGGTTTAGTTACTGGTGTGTCCCTTGCTCTCAAATACCACTGTTAACAAAACAGGGTTTGTCCATGACTAAAGCTACTGTGCAGGTTTGTTTAGATTGTCTTTTGTTCCCCTTCTGGAGCTCAGTCTACAAGCAACTGTCAATCAAATATGGACATACCCCTCATATCTTTTATTTTACCTTTATATTTAACCAAGCAGCTCTTTAAGAACACATTCTTATTTACAAAATAATACTTCTGATATTTTCTAAAACTTTTTCTTCCCTTTTTTAATAATAAATATTGTTGGAAGTACAATTTAAAAATTACTTTGGCATTATTTTTGACTACAGCCAAAAATGGTCCTGGATTAGAATTAAGCAATGGTATCCTCATTTTTAAAAAATCTATAAAAAACTGTGTTGGCTGTAGCTTAATTTCAATCGACAGATCATGCGAATTACTGTATTTCTCAAAATGATGAACTTCTCGTTAAACCTTTTTATTCTAGTTCTTTCACCTCATTGCTTCTATGAACTACAAACATTGTGTCTGTGTGTGTGATGCATTTAATGGTTGTTAAAAACACATACCGTCATGTCATTGTCTGCAGCGCCTCGTCAAGAAAGTCCAGGAGTCTGTTTTGGAGAAGTGGGTCAACGATCCCAACCGCATGGACAAGCGCATCCTGTCCCTGATCCTTCTGGCCCACTCATCCGACGTTCTTGAGAATGCCTTCGCCCCCCTCCAAGACGACCAGTACGACCTGGGCATGAAGAGAGTCCACACCCTGCTAGAGCTGGAGCCGGAGAAAGAGAGCGCCAAGCCCAACGCCAATGAACTCATGTGGGCCGTGGTGGCTGCATTCACTAAATGAAAAAAAACACACCAGAATTGTTGGGACTGGAAGATCTGGCTATGGTCTGTGTTATTTAATTGGTTGAAGGACTTCACTTTAATGAGACGGACTTCACTTTAATGAGACAATCTATTTTTTGGTTGGGGAGCCTGTTTGTACATCTATTCCGGATGACATTTTGGTGGTAGTCCATATTAACCCAGTGCAAATCTGATTGGTGGTGGGCTTCACCAAGTAACATTTGGTTGGTTGGACAGTCTCTAAATGAAAACAAAAAAAAATTACCACCTGCTTTTATCAGTGAGGTAAATGATCTTGCCACTGCTAGGTTGGATATACTTGTAAAACATCGACACTACAGACAGACGGGCTTCTGTTTATTGTTATATGACATCAAAGAAAAAAAGCAGCTGGCAGCAGTAGTCAAGGTGGATATGAAGATTTTGACTGGGGCCAAGTTTCCCTTCTACAATAAGGAAAACATCATCTCTCCATTACTGCAAGAATTGGCCAGAATCAAGGCCTGGTTCTCGGCTCTATTCTCTCCAGACATGCTTATGAAAGGATAATAAAATCACACGGCTAAGATGCTCTTGGCACTTGCGCAGGTCTCCTGATTCCACCAATTCATTCCCACCTGTATTGGGAGCTCATGCTTAGGGTTACTGTTAGAATAGACTACCTGAATGTCTTTAGAGATTAATTCTGTCTTCTCAAACTTTTCCTTTCCATCACTGCTATTTTAAGGGGTAAAGAAAGAAAACGCTTTAAGTTCAATTGCTGAATCATTAAAAGTGAGCCGGGTAATTTGGCCCTTTTTATGTTCTCTGACCTAAATGAAGAATTAAAACCTTGAGTCTATCTCATTAGTTTGCTGCAATGGGTCCATTCTGTGTTTTTAGAATGAGACTAGTCTTCCATTTCTATTTATGTTGCTAATCGATGCTTGGAGTAGCCCGCCATTTATCAACTATTTTGCACAGTCAGTAGCCCTGTAGGTATTGCTCTTAGGTCATATTTATAAGGAATTGTCTTGGGTTGAGTGACACCCTTGGAAAGATGAAATTAAGAATTATGAACCTAGGTGACCATGGTTAAAGTATATATAAAAAAAAGATCTAACATATTTTGTCTACAGCTATTGACCTACATGAATATTTAAAAACCATTCCTTTTGGCGTATGTTTAAAAGAAAGCTTCCGCTTATATTTTTAACTGCAAGATGAGTTGTTACAGCTATAAAATCTGTTTTGATTAACAATATGATCACTGGCATTTGCTCAAACAAATGGACTGAGAAAGAGTTAGCCAAACAGGCTAGCCTCAGTTCAGACAAGGGTTAACCCCTTCCCCCCCCAAAAAAAGTTATTTTCAAACTAAACACCTGTCATATTTAGCCATGCAGGTAGCTTTGATTTTATTTAGATTTTTTAAATGTGTCACCAATACATCTGCCTCAGTCTTAAGCAGTAAATACATTCAGAAGCAAGATCTTCTTCCAGAATTTCCAGTGACTAGTCCCCAAACTTAAATGTAAAATCCTTTTTTCTTTGGAACATACTTCTCAAAGAGATCGCCCTAATAAAAGCATGTCTGGATTTACAAGACCCCTCAATAAGTAAGTGAGACAAAGTAATTTGGGTGAATCGACCCTTTAAAGTTTCCCTCTTGCAATATAATGTATCTCAGTTTGTATGTCATGTCATAATTTGTTATTTTCTATCTAATATGCCCACGCGGGCACGTTGTATTGTTTCATACATGCAGATGGTGGGAGGGTGACTTTGGCCCCAGATGAATCCTTTTGTTAAAGACTAAAACTGTTCAACAACATGCAAACCCCTGGAACAAAAAATCCAGTCTCCGAACCTGATTTCAGTACCAGGTCTGAGAGAATTATTTTTTTTTTAAAATAATATCATGATTGTTAACATCATTCTGGTCTCATGAGTGTGATCTATGTATGTAATTTCATCACCTATTGTTTTTATGACATACTTATAGTTCTGTTTAGTTATTTTTTTCTACCTACAAAATACCAATAGGTAATGAAGAAGTGTTGAGATCAGTTTACAGCAAAGAGACGATGCATGCTATTGGTGGAGGGGCCGGGGTACTTGCGGATGTAGCTACAGAGAAAAAGGCTTGTATGTAATTATTACTCATTTTATGTGTACGATCTAATGGAATTCAATCAAAGGGATCTTCTCTCCTATCCTCTATAATTCTGTATGCTTTTTGTATTACCACACAAAATAAAGTAAGGATCCTTTAAGTGCCTGAATTTAGCACTGTTTTGCTGTTGTTTTTATTCCTAATATAAATTAATGGATTTATTTCTTCAATCCTTGACTCCTATATATTTATCATATAAAATATGTCAGGTGCTAAGTCTGATGTAGTTTTAGCAGCTGCATGTGGTGCTGATATGGTTAGTGGAATAGTTAGTAGTTTTGATAATTGATTAAAAAATAGGTTTTATATACTGTACTGATCAAATAACTAAACTGAATTTGTCTAGGTTTTGGACTTTAAGACGGACAAAATAATTCAATTGAAGACTACTTAGGGCTCCTGGAAATTATTTCTCTATTTTTATCACTAAAGGATTAGTTGGAGAAAAAATGTACGGTTTATGTTATGGCTAAAGGAATAGTTTGACATTTTGGAAAATACACTTATTTGCTTAGAGTTACTGTAGATAACAAGATTGATACCAGTCCCATGTATGCTTAATACTGTATTAAGCACACAGCCAGTAGCTGCTAGCGTAGCTTGACACACAGACTGGATTATTGGGAAACAGCTGGCCCAGCCCTGTTTAATCAAATCAGTTTTATTTTGTATAGCCCAATATCACAAATATACATTTGCCTCAGTGGGCTTCAATGAAAATAGAACCTGCGACCACCACCTGTGAAGCTCAGAAATGAACGTGTTATAACTAATTTATTTAAGAAGTGTTAAATAAAACCTGTTTCCCATTTATTTTAGTCTTTGTGCTAAGCTAAGCTAACCAGTTGCTGGAAATATATAACTCAAACGAGAAAGGGAATAAGCATATTTCCTAAATAAGTAACAATTGTTTTTAACTAGTATGACACTTCTTGTTAGTAAGCCTTACATTCATCATATTACTTTCACAACCACTGTCGTACACAACAGACCAGATACTCAACGTATTAACTATGCATCATTTATTAACAACTCTTGAAACTTCCCATTACAAAAGATAGGGAGTATTAGAATAGTCATCAGTCTCCAGATGACATACATATGACTGGCTTATACAGCATAACATGCATAAATGTCCACGTAAAGAGGTACGTATAGACAACATCAGCATCTTCCAGAAGACAACTTCTATTCTGGGGTCCCACTTCGGTTCCAGTCACCCATGGGTCGGAATCATTGGATCATCAGCATCCCAGACATTCACCTTTCTACAGAGGTCCAGGCTTGAATATCACAGCAGTCCACTGACAGTCCTCATCCAAGATGTCCCTTTAGGGTGTTTCCTCAAGCTGGAGAGTGGCCATTTTGCCACCAGTGATGAGTCCAAGTATTCGAGACTCTTCTTTTTTGGGTCTGGACAAAGTCCAGTTTTTCCATGTAATTTAATTGACACATTCTTGATGCCATGTCTCATCTGATTTTTGTAACAATCTTGTAGTTCTTGATCAGTATTTCCAGCAACTTGAATCTCCAGTAAAATCTGTCACCAATCTGTCGCAACTCACGTGCGCAGTGATCAACAGAGGCATCTGAGGGCAAAAGACAGAAACGATAGGTTGAGCATTCATGTTCTTATACACTTATATATTGATGATACTTCAATACAACAAGGTTAAGTTTAGACTTATTTTCTTAAGATACTCACCATGGCTAGCCATTTTCTTTTTATAACGATGACGCTTTTGGAAAAGAGAAGAGAGCTTTGAGGGTTCAGTTTTTCTTCCTTGCGCTGTGCTTATGAAGCTCTGTGGCTGTGGCTCGACAAGAAGGAACAGGTTTGAACTAATGATAGCAGCGCCGGCTTAAATACTCCCGTGACGCAACTTTACGGCTGAGGAATCCCCTTCAGTTGGAGCCAAGTTCCACCCATTCTGAGGTAGACTTCTCTGTTTACAATATGGTAATGACGTCCATTACTCAGTAAAGTTACATAAAAAGTTGACCATAACACATACCTGTATGGTTTGTGCAAGACCTTCTTTTGAGTCCTAAATAACATAAACATGCCGATGTGTGTCAAGTTCATGGTGTCAAGTTCAAGTGACCAGGGTTTCAGTAACAAAATTGAATTACAAATATACAATCAATCAATCACGCTGAAGTGATTTGACAATATTAGAAAATGTATTAAACACATGCATACATTAAAAACAAATGATGTCACAAGTAACTTGGAAAGACTGTTTTTACTAAATTTGAATGGGGAAAATGTAAATGCACAGTTTAACTGTTATGTTAACAAAAACAAAAGTGAACACACACTGTCATATTATAAAGTTATGTTTTCTGTAGCCCCTGCTTAAGACATATAATTCAATTCTGTTATGATTTATTTATTATTTTAGAAACTCAATTTTTATATTTAAGTGAATGTATCTGTTTATTTTGTTTAATGGATATTGTATTTCATTAACACCACATCAATATGAACTCGCTGAATGTCTGCTCATTTCTGAATGTGTGTTCAAACTTTAAATAAACAGAAAGAAAAGGGCTGTTTAGAAAAGAAAAGGGCTCTTCCAGCTGCAGTGTGTCCTAGTAAAGCAGTATCTAATATTAAGAAAAACGCTGTATAGATAAACACTGAAAAGTCGTACACTTGCACCATAAAGGTTTATGGCTCTTTTCTCAGAGTAAGGTTTGAATGTACAACACAACAGGATAACACAGGACCATCAGTGGCTGATTTTGATAAGATATTTAGACTCAGTGGCTGTTTTACAGGGGAACGTACGTCACACTTATATCATTACATTAGTCAAAACATACACTGAATAGACAAAATAACAACATCATGTGATCGATAGAACAGGGGCATATTTTACATAAAAACATGCTTGATTAATGCACCACTTTAACATCAGTGCTGTTTAGGCGACTTAAGACAATTAAAGAAAGCAGTTTTTTTGTTGTGTGTTTTTTGAGTATGCTAAGCTGAACAGCTTTTTCTTGACCTGCAAATCAAATTTACCCGCGGGTACAAATAAATCAACCTTGAAGAACAACACCAGACTTTTAGTCAACTGCATTCGTGCAACCTGCATTTTGTTCAACCAACACCACCTCTAATCAAATTACACAGACTAGGCCGGTGACCTATATACACCACAAACTGATGTGATATATTGTTGCATTGCATTTCATTCAGCTGTGATTCTCTCCCCCTAAAAATAGGAAATTGCTCATATGATATAGTCTCAATATTCTGCCAAATACGGGCAACAGGAACATGTTAGGGCTTGCTCCGTCTATCATTCCCCTTTCTAGAAACACGGAAGTACCCAGGAAATGACAACAGTCTGCTGCAGTCAGGTGATCAGACCACAGCCGGCCGGCTGATTTACAGTAACACAGGTTCATTCAGTGGAAGGTGATAGATCTGTTATGGGACAGTATTTGAGGTGAGACAGAATGACAGAGCAAAGGGACCTCGTGACAAGAACACAGTGATGTAAAGAAGACAAGGGGAAAATGAAACAAACACTAAAGCAGTACAACCAGGTCATTAGTGTACATTTACTCCATTATTATACCAAAGTACAGGAGTATAAAGTATAAAGTTCCCAACCGTGAGGGTCCAGATACCACCTAATGGTCACAAGATAATACTGAAGGGGCATGAGATCATCCATGAGTCTGGAAAGAGTTATGATACACTTTTCATTTTTTGGGGACTCTGAGGAAGTACTGTATAGTATTAACAATTTGGGTCTCAAACTGTCTTTAAAATAGTTTTATAAACTTCTTCTAAAAAAATGTTGTGGTGCAAAACCTTAACAGCATTGAAATTACATTTATGTCAAAGACAAACTAAATAAAATAGAGTAGAATAAACAAGAAAAAACAAGGTGAAATACATAACTTTACCTAATACAGAAATATAGGAACAAAAATAACAAAACAAAGGATAATAATTATAATATTAATGATAATGTAAAGAAATACAGTTATAACTTAATGTTTCAGGGGACATCTGTTAAATATGGCACACACTTATGGGAATTTATGTGTATTAATGTTGTGATGGACACATTTTTATCTTTCCTAATTTTCCATATCGTTATTATTACACTTGTTCCATATTTACAATATGATATAAAGGTAAGGAAATACAGCAATTCAAGTGTTAGCATGTCAGCCAGTGGGGCAATGTGTGCATGTCTATGATGAATAAATGAGAAGCTTGAATGCTTGAATTGATTAAACTTAAAATATGATTGTTGTGTAAAATATATCTTGAAAAGCGAATAATAACTATTAGCAGTCAGTCAGGTAAGTGTAATGGAGTAGAAAGTACAGTATGGACAAGGGGTATGATTGAAATACTCCATTAAAGTGCTAGCAACTCAAATTGCACATAAATGTATTTCCCTGCTCATTTCAGTCCATTGCAGAATTGTCACACGGTTGCCGGCCTCACGGTTGATAACAGAGTTGTAAAATGTTTTGTCCTTTTGGGTTGTCTGTTATTGCAACATCCTGAAGGTAGTGCGAACAGAGAGAAAGAGAGAGAGAGGGTGTTGTGTTGTCAGTGTAAATGTACTGTGAACAGGCTTATCAGAGTCACTGTGGAAATATTTAGTCATGTGCTGCTGTTATGTCTGAAAATTGACTTTGTGTGGTGTTGTTGTTTTGTCATATTTTGTATGATGTGTCAGGAAATAAAGAAGCTCATGTTTCTCTGTAAGTGGGGCAAGCAACAAGAAGGTGTGTGTGTGTGTGTGTGTGTGTGTGTGTGTGTGTGTGTGTGTGTGTGTGTGTGTGTGTGTGGGTGTGTGTGCGTGTGTGCGTGTATTTGTGCGTGTGTGTGTGTGTGTGTGTGTGTGTGTGTGGGTGTGTGTGTGTGCGTGCGTGTATTTGTGCGTGTGTGTGTGCCCTTAGGGTGTAAGAGACAAACAAATTATAAAACGAGTTATTGTCAACTGTGCCCGTCACACTGTGTCATACTGCGGATGTAAGCAAGTGTCATGTACATGGCATGAGGGATGTGGCTCATTTAAGCGTATGAATATTTAATGAATGGAGGAAAACAGTGCGTCTGACTTTTCATTTAAGCTAGCAGACTCAAACGCCACCACGGTCAATGAAAGTTATAACAACAAGAACTAGATATGGGACCGATCCAATCCAAAATTGGTTTTGGGTGCTGCTAGATATTCACTTTAAAAACGTAATCAAGGAGTTCCTAATTTGCCATTGCATTCTTTGAAATTCTGTTATACTTTTGAACTCATATAGATACCATCATGTTTTTAATTGTGCAAATATAAAAATAAATAAATAAAGTCTAGAAAAATAAGAACTATATGATAAAGGTTATTTCTAAGTATTTCTAGGTGGTTTTAATACTTTTATTTTAAATCGGAATAATTCCTAGCCTGGAATTCCAGACCCTGATATCTTGAATTTGCCAGCGCCTAGTGGCAGATCTGGAAATGCCAGGCTAAATAATTCCTCCACATTCAAACTATATACCAAAATCAATCATCGATCACCAGATGGCAGCAGACTCAAACTCAATTAGAACCTGATATCTATATATCTATCTATCTATCTATCTATCTATCTATCTATCTATCTATCTATCTATCTATCTATCTATCTATCTATCTATCTATCTATCTATCTATCTATCTATCTATCTATCTAAATAATTATACAAATTATGTGGAAAATGTAAACGTCTCAGCAGCAAAAGGGATGTTGAAGTAGTAAAAGGCATATTTAAATAAGTGTAAATAAATATAACTGACACACAATTAAAATAAGTATCTGCAGTAAGTGAACAGAGTATACAAACTGAAGAACGAAAATAACGTACAAAGATAGGGTACTGTAGGCTCCACGTGGTGAACATAGAGCACATGATGGCATGAGGATGCTTTTCAGAGGATATATTCTAATAAAAATTTAATTAACAGCGATGTAAATTTCAATTTATAGTAACTTAATTTTTTTTTTAAACCTTCATACCTTTTCCAGTCAAATCTCCGAAACTATTCGAAGGAAACAAGGTGGTGCACGTGCAGCCAATCTGAACGTCAGGAGCGTCAGGACTGGAGGGACCATTAGACGTTGAGGTTTGTTGATCAGAACTGCGCATGCGTCAAGTTGCTCAATGTCCCTGTGGCGAAGAGAAGAAAAGCAGTGACTTCCACTCTATTTTTTTACAGTCTATATATGCTACCACTCTGACAACAGACCTGTTCAAACTGCCTCCTCTCCTTTTCACAGTCATGAAAAATCTTCATTTTAAGGATTTCTTCTGGGTGAGTTTATTGTGCTGAGTTTTGAGTTTAATTATTTGATTGTAATTTTGAAGTAGGCTAAGTAGCCTACACAATGTTTGGTCGACAAAACGTAGCCAAAGACTGTAGGTTTAGGCTATAATTGTAATTTAAATTATGAAGAGGATTTGTTTTTGCAAAGAAAAATAATTATACTTTCAGCTCTTTCTATTTAAGTCGAGTTGTGATGTGAAAAACTTAGGATAGGTTCCTCTTTCCAATAGCACACTGTAAAGAATAGCCTACTCTGTTAAAAATCCTGTATTTAAAATATGACTGAGGTAAAGGAATATAACTCACTTCCAAATATAGTAGGCCTAGTAGTTTAGTTTCTAATAACCAGCTGTTTAAAATAAATAAATGAAGGTAAGAAAAATCATACTATGATGTTGGGTAGAATAAAGTAACATAAACATGGACATACTCAAGTAAAGTATCTCAAATGTCGTACATAAATATGGTACTTTAAGAAAAGCATTTTTTTTAAACAGTCCAACACTTTTTCATATAGACTTTTTACAATTAAATGTCTTCATATGCTTTTTGAAGATAGAAAGTGCATGGTGCAGGTTGATTACAGGCTGTTGCCCTCTGCTTACCTAAATTATAGAGAAGTACGGGGTCAAAACAACAATTAACAACATCTTAATGTTTAAGTGTTTATGTATGTCTGTGTGTAGCTTGTGTTGTCTTGGAAACTACATCATGTGCATTTAGAGTCAAACAAGTTTAGACAGAGACTGCCTGTCGACAGTATACACTTGATGAAGAAGCAGCTCGATGAAATCTCTCTTTCTGCTGGGTGTCTGTTTTTAAGAAATCGTATTATATCAATTTAATATCCATCCTTAGACTGGACCTAGAGTATTACCAAATAACCCTTAATAAATATGTATATAAATGCCTTGTATGTATTTTATATACTATCTATGATAAATGCCCACCTTATTGATAGAACGCTGACCTGACATGCACTGGTGGCTACGATGCAATCATCCAGTATCTCAATGATGGCAAGAGGACATGCAAGGAGGTAGAAGACTTCATGAAAGCCAGGTAACACCCTGATCTATGTTTTTAACAATGCAAAAATGATTGTATGTTAGTTCTGCTCTAGCTCAGGTCAGCAAGAATACACTAGCTCTAGATATGCTAGTTTGGGTAACGGCTGTACTAGTTGTTATCATGCGATTGATGGGCAGCTAGAGCTGCAAAGACACACACAGTGTAAAAAAAGCAGGGAGTTCTCTTGATGGATTTATCCTAGTCAGATTCAAGAATACCTTTGTGGAACAGTGAAGGAATATGACATTTAGTCTTTGCTGGGTCATGATTTTAGTTATGGGAACATAAAATGTATTTTCATGGCAGATGTTGCTCAAGAGTGCACACAGAATTATAAAGTAGACTTTAATGGCAGTAAAGTAAAAAAAAACTAAATGAATTTGCCTGACAGCATGGACATCACATGAAGGCCATGAAGTCTTGAGTTCCTCATCACAAAACATTTGTTTCTGTGTAGCAGCCTTGTGCCAAAAGCAACAGCCTACAATAAGCCACTGTTGTATATAAAATGCTGCTGTAAACTCCTGAAGACCTTGTTCAATACCAAAAAGATCGTCCCCAATGCATCAAATGCACATTTATACACACACCTTAATAAGTATTGCATTTCGATTTGAATGGTAAAGCAATATTCTTATCTGGAAGACCGAGCCTACTTTTGAATGTTATCTGACTGCTTGTAAACCAGCATTTATTACTGCACACTGCTGCATCATGGCAGACGAGCAGAAGTGGCTTCTTCTCGGAGGAGGAACAGAGAAAGTCAGTCAGGGTTTACTCACAATACTGGAACTCTGGAACCCTTTTGTAAAGAATCGTGTAGTGTATGGTAGATGGTTTATGACAAGAAGCCGTGCAAAGGTTGACATTTTAATTTTAATTTCCTCCTTCCTCGTGCGATAAGTAATCTGTCCTCTCCAACACACACACACACACACACACACACACACACACACACACACACACACACACAGCCCAGTTGGCAGCCAAATTATATAAATATATATATCATATATATCAGCTGCTTTGAATGCAGTGCAGTTATTCAAATAATGTACCATGAATTCAGTGAATTAAACAGAGGCATCATGACAGCATATTTAAACACACAACTATTGGGGTATAGCACAAGAGGATATTACATAATAACAAAACTAAAAGTGTCCTTGTGCAAGAATAGAAAGCCTTGTTAAAACCGCAAGATACATAAACAGACTTTGGACAATTTAAGTATACAGTGTATATGGAATAATATGTATACATATGAATATATGAATGTTTTGGAATGTGTAACGTAGCCTACATAACATGAACAATGTGCTTCATATAACATTTTAATAGTTATTGGTGCATTAATGGAGAGTATCTATCAGCAATTATAACTTAAGTCCTATAATTATTTTATACATTTATATAAATAACTGTGTTTTACTATATTGTCATTTATTGTGTGTTTACACCAGTCTCCACTTATGGGTTCCCGCAGGATGAGTCAACAAATATACATTGATAAACACAAGTTATACATAAATTCCAAAATTGGGAACCTACACTAAAGTGTTGGCCTTGTTTGAAGTTATCCAGATAACCATTTTTATGTTCATTCCACTTTTATTTTATTGTTTATTGATATCCCTAACCCACCAATAGTTAAATGACAATTTGACGTGTTAATGTATGACGTCCATTTTATAAAAATGTCCACTGGCTGATAGTGATGACCACTGTGTGTACATATGTGAAATAGAAAAAAAAAGGTTTAGATGTCATGTTAATTCATCTGCAGTTCATCAGCTAAAGGGTTGGCCGTGTTACATATGTTTGCATGTTAGACTTTCTTGTTTCTTCCAGGGCGTCAATTGAAGAGAAGTACGCCAAAGATCTCCTCGGTTTGTCCAAGAAAGTGTGTGGACACAATGAGATGAAGTAAGATAACCCTCAGTGTTAATGATGCTGATGTTTTTTTTCATCATCTTTTTATTTATTTGCATAATACATCCATGCACATATACAACACAGTAAAAAAAAACAAATACAAGCAAAAAAAATCCTCTAGTAATAATACTAATAATGGTCATATAATAATAATTGTACTTGTGTTTGTGACTAGATATATTTACAGAATCTTGAAGGACAACCAGTCTGGAAACGTTTTTTTTTTTTCTGTATCGCAAAAGCAAAGCTAAAAAGTTAGAGCCTGACTGGTTACCAAGCGTGGGATAACTTTAACTCTTAAACAGCGGAAATAAAGGTTGCGTTATTTATGCGGCCTGCAGTTGCTTAATGAGGGTGATTTTATGCCTCAGTGTGTTGACATATTGTTTCTGTATCAGCAAGTCAAGTTCCCGATCCTGTCACATGACAAGTACAACTTAGATTTTGCTGTTTCTGTTTGGGGTGTTATTGGAAGAGAATGGAGGGGGATGAGATGGGGGCAATTATTTACTTAAAGGTGAAGTGAGCGATATATTTATGTTAATATACGTTTTAAATCGCTCTATATTCATACAGTGATCACTTAAAGCCTGCGCCCTTCATAACACAGGTCTCTCAGTCACCCGTTCGCCATGTAATCAGCAAATAAACTTGCTTTGTAGTGGATATTTAAGGGTCTTATTTGTTTCTAAGTTTCTAATTGTATGCCAATTGTGAAACGTGTAAACCCCTCTGTAATTGTATTTGCTTTTTTGCTTTTTTTAAGCACATTAAAACGATCTTTGGACGTGTTCAAATTACGTAAGTTCTTAATATTTTTGTGTCTTGATAGTGCTGCCTTTCAGCCACCATCATTTACTGTTTGATTCAGTGTAGGTCTGTCTATGTAGCTAAGGACATAAACTGTGTGTCTTCACCCTGCAGAGACGGAACACGTGAGTCTGTCACACTTACAGCTGGCGCAGAGCATGAGGGAGGAGGCCAAGAAAGTGGAAGAGTTCAGAGAAAAACAGAAAGAAGCGAGGAAAAAGGTCAGTGGTTTAACAGCATCCGGATGCAAAATCATCCTTGCGACACATTTTTAAATTGGTGACTAGATAGATAGGAGCTTCTCGTTTCAGATGGAACAACAGATGGATGCCCTCCACAAACAGAAGTCTTCACAGTTTAAGAAGACGATGGATGTGAGTCAAAATAAGTCTTGCTGCTACGTATTGAGCCTTACTTCCACTTTTGGAATAATAGGCACGATATAGAAGGAAATTCTTTAAAGTTGTACCCCAAAACATATTTGTCTGAGAAGAGAAAAAAATTTCTTTTAGAATTCCTGCGGTAAACACATGGACCGAGGTACCCTTCAGTTAACGCTTTCAAGAATAGGTTGGATACATTTTGATAATATTTTATCAAGGAACGTGATGTACAACTTTAAAGCTGCTTTGTAGTTTATTTATATATTCATGAAATGTATGTCATTTATTTTTACAGATTACATTTATGTGAACTATTCAATTGTTGTTATTTAGTCATTTTATTTTATTCTTATTCAGTGTATGAGTTTGGAATAGGGGATTTTACATCCTGTTCCAGAACATTTGAATAAATTAATAACTACAAGGCCACGTGCAGACTTTCCCTCAAGACCTTTCCTTGTGATGTGTTTTTGATATGCTATGCTGATTAGCATGATGAACTGTGATTGACCTGCCAAACCAAAGTCAAAAATAGTCTGTTATCTATTTTCAAAGGTCTAAAAGTGGTAGTACCACTATGCAACCTTTAAGGTAAAAGAAAACCAGAAGTAAGTATTTAAACAAAGTAACAAAGGCAGATAGAACATTGTTAATAATGTCAAATGGGTTTCAGTTTCTGTGAACAAAAAGAAGCTATTCCTAGTATATCTGGGCTTCCTCTTTGGTGGGGGGAAGTTGTGTTAACCAGTCTGGGAAGTGAACCACAAGGCATTCATTAACACCGTGGATATCATTGCCAAAAAGAAGAAGTATACTGTCATGCAACATTCAAATGAAAATAAAAAAACAAAAAGAGCAAGATTTCAGCACGTTGAACATCTTGAATCCACCTCTAACATATGTGGTGATGTTTCTGTTGGCAATGCATTAAGATCTCCTTATTGCCTACTGTGCTGCCATCCACAGACAAAGAAGACGTACGACCAGAAGTGCAGAGACAAAGAAGAAGCGGATCAGAACGTTAACCGAAACACCAACACAAGCAACACCAAGCACATAGAGAAGGTACGGAGAAAAAAAGGGGAGCTGGAAGTTTGGATGAAAGATGAATGTGTTACAACAAAGAATGACAGAAAAAACTTGTACAAAGATATGTTTTAAATCTGTTTTAAGTCTGTATTTGTGTCAGTTTTGACTGTGATAGATAGTAGAACTTCAGTCTGGAAACATAAAGAAGATATTTCCTATTAGTTTGTTAAAATATTCTGATATTCTATGAATCATTCAATCCAGTTATCAAAGTAAATTGTCAAGTATCCCCTGGTTCCAGCTTCTTATGTGTAAGATGTGCTTATTGTATATTATCTGTAAACAGGCAACTTAAAGCTCTGGAAACTTAATGTGGGTGTTGTTTTCTGACATTGTAGGGACTAAATGGTAGAAAAATTAATCAATAATGATTAAATGTGTTAATTGCAGTCCTAAAGAGGATGCAAACCCTATATTATTGGCACATAAAAGAACATACTGTAGAAGCATCAAAAATCTTGGACTTTTCCAGATACCCAATTGAGCCCATAGTGCTGATTGGCTATGTGATGGCAAACATTATTATAAGACAGCAAACTTTGATACACCACATAGAATATTAATGCTGATATCTATTGACAGATGCAGACACAAATACTGGTAAAACATAAGTGTTTGAACAATAGATGTATCATTTTTGTCGTCATTTCTGTATTTGTTACTTGATATGTTTTAGATCAACTGTTGAAGACATATTACTAATACGCGCTTTATTCATCATTTTTTTTTTGATTGATTAAACTTTATTTCAGACATATCAAAAAAAAAAGAAAAACTAAAAGCATGAAAACACAACACAAAGAATATGTTCAAATGATTTCACAAATAAAAATAAACAAAATAAACAAAAAATAAACATAACATTGAATTGATATGCCTGAAAAGGAGTAGGAAGAAGTATAAACTTATTTAATCCTACCCCTTTTCCACAGCTCAATAACTTTATAATAATTTTTTATATATATATATATTTTTTTATATTTATACAATCCATATATCCATATATACTCGACGCCATTGCAAATGAGGGACACCCCTGAATTGGTCTCCCGAGGATAAACAAAAGTCAAACGAAAAATGAAATGAAATATCCACTACATACATCCATACAAAAATACATCCACCGTATGCATCAACACAATTCATACGTCCATATCTCCATATTTGTACAACTCACATATCCATATCCACACATACATATACTTTCCGTCTTAAATCTCTCCCTCATCCCTGTACCTGTTAAAAATCATTGCTTTGAATTTTTTTTTGAACTGAATCATGTTTGGACATTGCTTTAACTCCGTGCTCATACCATTCCACAGTTTCACACCACCAATTGAAATGCAATGACATTTTAAAGTCATGCGTGCAGCCAGTGTCTTAAAGTTTAACTGTTCCCTCAAATTATAACCACCCTCTCTGTCAAAAAAAAGTTTTTGAATGTTACCTGGTAGCAGTTTGTTTCTAGCTTTGAACATGATTTGTGCAACTTGATATTCAACCAGGTCATTGAACTTTATGATACGGGAATGTAAAAAGAGGAGGTTGGTGTGATCATAATATCCAGCTTTATTGATTATTCTTATGGCTCGTTTTTGAAGTGTGACTAGTGGTAGCAGTGAGCTTTTGTAAGTGGTCCCCCAGACCTCCACACAGTAAATTAAATAAGGTAAGATCATTGAGCAGTAAAGAATATGCAATGATTTGTGATCCAATATATGCTTTGCTTTACCCAGGACTGAGATGCTTCGTGACAGTTTAGATTTAACATGATTTATGTGAGGTTTCCAGCATAGCTTGTGGTCTATTGTCACACCCAAGAATTTATTTACATACACTCTTTCAATATTAACACCATCTATCTTGACATTTATATCACTATTTAAATTACAATTTCCAAACAACATGATTTTTGTTTTGCTTAAATTCAATGATAATTTATTATTGTCAAACCACCTTTTTAATTTGCTCATTTCAGAAGTAATTGACTCCAGAAGCTGCTGCAAGTCCTCTCCCGTACAAAAAATATTTGTGTCATCTGCAAATAACACAAATTGTAAAATATTTGATGTTTTACATATGTCATTTATGTAGAGAATAAAAAGAATTGGCCCTAACACTGACCCCTGGGGGACCCCACAAGCAATGTCCAAACAAGCTGACACGTATTCACCCATCTTCACAAACTGTTGCCTGTTCTGTAGATAGCTCCTCAGCCAGTTTAATACAACCCCCCTGATACCATACCGTTCTAATTTATTAATTAATATATCATGATTTATGGTATCAAATGCTTTTTTGAGATCAATAAAAACACCAGCTGCATATTTCTTTTGGTCCAGGGAATTTGTAATCTTTTCAATTAGCTCAATGACTGCTAATGAAGTGGATCGGTTGGGTCTGAATCCGTATTGGCTGTCAGTTAGTAAATTGTGTTTATTGATGAATTTATTAAGTCTAGCAGCAAATACTTTTTCTAAGATTTTTGAGAATTGAGGAAGCAGTGAAATAGGCCTGTAGTTTGTGAAGTGGTGTTTGTCTCCAGTTTTGTACAGCGGTATGACTTTTGCAATTTTCATTTTTCTTGGGAATTCACCAGTTTTAAATGATAAATTACAGATGTGCGTTAATGGCTTCGAAATTCCGTGAATTACCTCTTTGACTATTCTCATATCAATGTCACTATAGTCAGTAGAAGTTTTATTTTTGCATTTATTGACAATCTCTATAATTTCACTCTCTTCCACTGCTGTTAGAAACATTGATTTTGGATTAATGTCTATGAAATCATTAATCCTGTCATCAGATCTCACAGGAACAGGTATTTTTTCAGCCAGTATTGGTCCAACATTTACAAAATATTGGTTGAAGCCATTTACTGCATCATCCATATTATCAATAGTCATATCATTTTCAATAAACTCATGCGGATAATTAACTTGTCTAGAACCATTTCCAATAACATTATTCAGTATCTTCCATAGACCTTTAATATTGTTTTTATTATTATCTATTAATTTTCTATAATATTCTTTCTTACTAATTCTCATAATGTTAGTTAGTTTATTTTTATATTTCTTATATTTATGTTCAGCATCTTTGGTTCTAAGCTTTATAAACTCTTTATATAGTGTATTTTTCTTTTTGCAGGCATTTTGTAATCCCTTAGTTATCCATGGACTATCTGAATATTTTAATTTAATTTTAATTTCTTTTATTGGACAATATTTATCATACAACAATTTAAATATCCCCAAGAATATTTCATAACCTTTATCAATATTTTCTTCTTTATATAATGGTTCCCAATTTTGATTTAATAATTCATTTTTTAAAGTGTTTATTGCCTCTTCTGTCCGTACTCTTCTGTACTTGAATGTACTCTCCCGTTTTTCCCTTTTTTCCCTCTTGTAGTTGTTGTTGTACACAAGAAATACTGGCAGATGGTCACTTATGTCATTGATCAACACCCCACTCTTGGTTTTACTCTCTAAAATATTTGTAAAGATATGGTCGATCAATGTCGAACATGTTGATGTTATCCGAGTTGGCTTGGTGATCAATGGGTACAACCCTCTACTGTATAGCAGCTCCAAATAGTCACTAGCTGGTACTTGTCTCTGCAGACTCAACAAATCAATGTTTATGTCCCCACACAAAATATACATTTTCTTTTCGTTAAGCTGACACAACACTTTTTCTAGATGTTCATTAAATGTTTCTATTTTTGACCCAGGTGTTCTGTAAATACATGTAACAACAGCATTCCTCTTATTTTCCATATCAATCTCCACTGTAACACATTCAAATAAATCAGTAATGGCTGTTGTCATACATTCTACAATTCTGCATTTCAAATCAGTGGTCACAAATAAGGCAACACCGCCTCCCCTCTTATCTCTTCTACTGCAATGATGCAGTTCATAACCTTCCATACAGAAATCTACACCTCGATCTTCATCAAGCCATGTTTCTGACAGCGCTATTACTGAAAATTTATGTTTAAAAGACCTTATGTATTCCTGGATCTTGGCAAAATTTGCATACAAGCTCCTGCAATTAAAATGTATGACTGAAAAATTGTTATCATCTTTCAGCTCTACTCAAAAGCACAGCAAGCAAAACAGAATGCAGAGGAAGCTGGTAAGTTTGTAACACAAAAAAAAGAAAAGAAAAGAAAATACCTTTTATCCAAGCTGCTTAATTCTTAGTATTTATACCATATTTATATCGATGCATATGTTTGACCGGTAGACAGGTTATACCATCAGAATGTGACCAACACGGCAAAGGTTAGAGATGAATGGCTGAATGAACACATCAAGGCCTGTGAGGTAAGACTTTGAATGACTCAAGAGTTTGAATTTAACGCACATTATGTAAATTAATCCGAATTTTTCTGTACTTTTCTTAATTTATTTTTTTACTTCACAGATGTTTGAAAAACAGTCGATGGAGCGTATTAACTTCCTGAGAAACACAGTCTGGACTCACCTCAACCAGCTATCCCAGCAGTGTGTGACCGGTGACGAGGTATGGCCAACGGTTAGACTACAGTAACATCAAAGCTGCTGCAATAATCATTTGATATTTTTTATATTGAGCTATTGTACTTTACTTGCCTAAGACAAGACACACAACAAACAGATATAACAACCAGCGAGAAGCATTCAGCAGCTGAAGACACACATAAAGAGCTAAAAGGAGAGAAATGATTTGACTTAACATTGCAAACGTATGCTAATGTTGCTCAGTATGTGCATAACATATTTTTCTGCCCCCTCCAAGTGGCAAAAGAAAAGAAAAGTGAATGCACTTTCTTTGTATATTATGTGTGTGTGTACATAGCTGTATGAAGAAGTGAGGAAGTCACTGGAACAGTGTGACGTCCACGAAGATATCGGACACTTTGTGAACCTTAGACAGAGCGGTGAAAAACCACCAGGTACAAATCCAGGGACTACTCACATACAGTACTGTGTCATTAACAATTAACCAGCGCTGGAATGCTAAGTGCATGTACGTAGGAAGGGCGTTATCAGTACAAACAGTATAACCCTCTATGACAGCTCCAGTTGTGTACGAGAACTTCTACAGTGGTCAGAGGTCCACGACTGTAGCTCCGCCCTCTAGACTGCCTCCACCAATCACCAGGTAAAACAAGAGCATGACTGCTGCCACCTGCCTGTTTATCCATCTACCGTTCCATTTTGATATTTCAACCACTTCACTTACTGCACTATTGTTTTCCTGAATAATTGTTTCGTGAATTTGCAGAAGGGGGCCATTACCTGATCCAGCAAAGAACAGTAGCGGTAATTTCTTTTTGTACCCAAATAAAGTGTATAGTGTGATGCTTGCTTGGATGAGGTGCTTACATTTGCTTGGTGGTTTAATTAGCACCCTCATGGCAACATGGTTAGTAAAGGTGGAGTCAGTGATTCTGGAGAACGCTTGTTTTCGCTTTTTGTGAAAAAAAATTGAATATCTCCTCAAGATATGCTAGCTGTCCAAACAACCCTGTGTGTGCTCAGTAAACAGGCATGTTACTAGCTACGGTGGGCTGCTTTGTTTACATATGCTTTGTTAACATACCAGTTTACATAGCCTAGGATGTGTATTAATTAAGAACATATTTTTTTAGCACACACTCTGACAGGAAGCGGATCGTGAATAGTTAGTCACTAAGCATTCTCCAGAATTGTTGACTCCACCTTTAACTTCACAGACAGAGTTGTGTGCTTTGTGAATTGGTGAAGTAAATTAGATGGAGAGAATGGTTTTGTTGGTCTGGTGGCTCTGGCAGCATGCGAGTATGATTTGTTGAAAGTTATTTTCAGTGGTGGGAGTGGAGCTTTCATACTTAACCACATCACTTCGATCTGTGCTTTGTTTGCAGATGATACAGTCTATTCAACAGTGCAAGACGCAGGGTACAGCGTTATCCAATACTAACACACTGAGAAGCAGATGGACTTAATGTAAATCTTGTGTGCAGCGCCGGAGCCTTTTTAATAGACTTGAAGCTGAAGGTTACAGTTGGCATCACTTCCTCTTTAGTGATTTCCTGTAATGAGACAGCATTGACCAGATGGAAAATGAGTGTTAAAACTGTGTGAATGCATATTTTAAGTTGAGGTTGTGCGGTATTTTGAAAATACCACAGTGTTATAAACAGAAAATTGATATTTCAGTCTCAGGGTTTTGTGTGAATAATGAAATAAAATAAACAGATTTAGATGAAAATAACATTCAGTAATATCAGAAAACAGAGACATCCAGCTCATTACTGTATCATCTTAAGAAGTCTGGAAATAGATCCTATTTATTACCCTTTATTCATGCTGTGTAAGTCTCAACTTTCAACATGACAGCATGTGAATGAATCTCAGTTTTCTAT
The DNA here is from genome assembly GCF_949987685.1 of Ammodytes marinus. Classification (NCBI taxonomy): domain Eukaryota; kingdom Metazoa; phylum Chordata; class Actinopteri; order Uranoscopiformes; family Ammodytidae; genus Ammodytes; species Ammodytes marinus. The sequence goes on from NC_137222.1 coordinate 7,832,523, forward strand.
TTTGTAGATCTATACTTTTTTCTAAAATTGGAAATAGAGATTCTCAAAATAAAATGGTGTCATCTGCTTGACTTCATTCGCTCTACTCTAAGTTGTGAGAGTTGTGTATCAGCTGACGGGGACCTTGTGATAGGAAACTGAAAACTGAGCCTGTGATTAACTAAGGACCTTGTTTTTCTTCATTGTTCCAGTGAAAAAGTCCTGTTTTTGTCAATCACCATACAAAACATAGCATTTTGTAGCAATTCCTACATTTTAATTTTAAGTTTGTAACTGTAGGGGTAAAGAAGGATGACATGGCTTTTCACTGTGCGACTGACCTGGTGTTGGTTTTTGTATTAATATAATTATTTTCTTCTTTTACGCACTTTATATAATGAAAGTTTTCTCTATTTATTATGTTTATACATGATCATTCTAAGCCAACTTCATCTGCTCCATTAACGCTTTCTGGTACTCCAATTCTCAATTCTGCCCCCAAGATAGCCAGCTATCTATTATCTTTAGTCATATCTGTTTACTGACTAGATTCTACTTTTTCCTTTTTCATATTATATTTAATCCAGCATGACAAACATGACACAAATAAAAATGTATAGAGCTTTATTTCCACCCACATTTGGCAACATGATTTTCTCTTAATTCTGGTCATTTTACTCTCGAATTTCAACATGTATTTTTGCATTTCATATGATACAGTCCTCCGCAATGAGACGTAGAGTTCCTGTTATTTGTCAGTTCATCTTTTGGATGCCAACATCCGATGGCTGTGTGCAGTTTGTCTGAATACCAGAGCAAACTTTGTCCCCAGGACTACTGGATGCAGAGATCTGTTGATGAGTGTGATACAAAGTACTGGTAGTACGCAGGTTCTTAAGTGGGAATAAGATCCTTCAGTTGTCCACTATTACACACCGTGCTCTGATTTAATCAGATCCAGAATCAAAAGAATGGTCCTTTCACCTACAGCACATAGAGAGAGGATCAGATTAATATACTGTATATATACACTACACATGTTTTGCAGGTTTTCCTTTAGAGCCATGGACACACTAAATAAAAGTGTTTGTTTAAATGTTATGCTGCTTAATTTGTTAAAGAAATGCTATGCGAGTTTACCTTCCAGATCCATCCTAGGGTTTGCCAGCTTCTTTTCAAGAAGAGAGTCCATTAGCTTCCTCAGGTGTTTGAAGATCACGCCAATCCGCACTGGAGCCTAAAAGAGTGAACAACATGGATTCAATTAAATAAACCTGGAGGGAGATTTGTTTTGTTAGCCAACAAAATCCAATTTTGCTGCAAGGATGCTGTTATTTAGTAGGTGGTCAAATGCAGCATGCTGAAAAATACCCGGATGTAATTTTTATTGTGGAAACCAGTATGCTTTTTTTTGCGGCAATTCTGACCCACAATCCACTGCGTAGCATAAGTTACGTCACATCAACTGATCCACCGAGTGAAAACAACCGGGGGTGCGACGGATACTGTATATGAGCAAGAGGCAACTTCAAGGTGCAATGCTATGACAAAATATAATTGTATGCTTACTGCATGCAAACTGCGTACTTGTCATGGTCAGTTGTAGTATGTAGAAAGACTAGTAAAAAGACAGAGTACGAAATTTGGAAATGCAGGAGTAGTGAATAAACTGGAGAGAAACCCCCCCCCGTGACCTCTGACCTGGAAGTGGATCCAGCCGTCTAGTGTGATGAGCCTCTCTCTGTGCTGGATATCGATTTCTCCTCCAAACAGCAGCATGGGGAAAGGAGGTATCAGGGTAGTGTCTCGCAGGTAGATCTTAGTGTACTTCACCTGTGGATATACATTGATTCAAGTTCAAACAACTATATTAAGGGCAATTCAATTTCAACAGTTCACAGACCATACACCCATTTACATGCAGACAGATAGGGGCCGGGCAAGGAGTATTCAGTTCAAGTATCAGGACAATAATAAATAAATAAGGTTGGAGACAAATGATACACAAGCAATAAAAACAACTCAGATAAGCAATTGGTAAATGTTGATTTCCAGAGACTACTGCCGAGGTTTAAAAGCCTGATAGCGGACGGAATGAAGGACTTTGAAAAGTGTTTTGTTTTTTTGATTAGCAGAGACGGGATTGAGAGATAAGCGGATAATACACACACACACACACCCCCACACACACTCTTCACCCGTACCTTCTCCTGGTAGAGCAGCCAGCCGTGTGTCTGCAGGTTGCGGTTGACGGATGAGGGGTGGACCTGAGCCCTGCCTTGCGGCGTCTCCACCGTGCAGGCTTTCTGATCCAGCACATCCACAGAGACGGTGCATAAGACCCGGGCCACGCTGTCATAGAGCCCTGCTGTCAGCACAGCGTTCAGGATGGAGATCTGCTGCTTGGACAGAGCGGCCGTCTGAGGAGGCCTGGAGCGGGAGGAGGAGCGAGACGACCAGAAACCAGCCTGCTCCATCATCCTGATTAGCTCATGCTTCACACTCTGGAGAGGAGAGGGGAGGAGTTAAATATGTCACAGCTGAGTATAAAAGTCCCAGCTGAGAATGTGGGTGCAAAATGTTATGTTGTACATGATGAGTGTTACCTCTATTGTAACCAGAGCTGTACGATTGAGGAAGTGTTTCCTACAGTAGGACATTTCTGTTCTCTGTCCCTCAGTCTGTGAGTTCTTCCACCTGACAGGGACACGGTAAAGGAGAAATGGGTTATCAGAAAGCAGAGAGAGAAGTCCAGCTATAGATTGATAATTAATTACAAATAAAAATATTAGTTTATATATATATATATATATATATAAATAATACTACCATAAAGTCTTATATATATATATATTTACAAATTAAAATATTAGGTTATTTATATTAAAATATTATCTATATATATATATATATATATATAGATAATATAAATACTGTGTATATATATATATATATACACAGTATATAGACAAAAGGTCTATATTTATTTATTAAGTAAATACATTTTTGTTTATCACATTATTCTCAAATTTAAATATACGGATTTGATGAACTTCATTGCTGTCTCACATGTTCTTTTCTACAGTTTGTAATGTTTAAGATCCATACCCCAGATATGCATTGTATATGGTCAGGTGATCAGAGTTGGCTACAGCCAGTGCGGCTTTGGCCAGGTTGGCTTCATCCTTCCTGTTCATCGGAGTGGAGAAGGGAGACTTCTCTGCGATGGCTGCCGCGATGGTTGCCTGGAAACACATCTCTTATTAATATTTGTGGAAAGTTGACAAACTATAGTAACAGTAGTAGTTATTAAAATAAGTGAGATAAGTGGGACATACTATGGGCTCAAGGCAGCCGAGGATGGCTCCATAGATGAGCATCTTGCCAATCTTCACGTTGACGGGCAGACTGGCCAGGTGGTGTCCTAGAGGGGTCAGGAGGTGATTGTTTGGGTGACACGCGCCAATCTTTCTCAGCAGGTTGACGGCGTTACTGACCGACTGGGGCTGAGGAGGATCCAGGGCTCTGCTCAGGAAGTCCTCCGGGGAGCCATACTGACATTTCTACCAGAGGGGGAGTGAAGGAAACACCATAAATATAAGCTTCTATTAAACATGTGGTTAGGAGGTACAATTCTTCTTTTTACATTATTATTATTTTTCTATTTTTACTTCTGTGTCTGTCCAGCTGAGAACAGTTGATATACCATAATATGAAGGCAGAGCTCCTCCAGTGGGACCCGTAGTATCTCTGGAATGGAGTAATCCATGAAGCCGTCAAACCTGAGGTCAAACGGTGTAAAACGAGAGCAAAGAGCAGTTTAGGTCATAAACAGGATTATCACTTTTCTGAATTTTATGGCAGTGGGGGCGGGACCTGATAAGCCTTTGGCTTCTCCTGCCACCCTTCGGACGATAACACAAAGTAATATGTGTGAATATGCAAAGAGAAAATTGTGTATTGTGTGTAATTGTCCGGAATAATAATAATAAAAAAATTATAAAAAATCAAATGGAAAATATCTCACTCTACTGCCTTGTGTTCCCATTCTTGTCTCTGCATAACAAACAATGATCTCCATACCTGAACTTTGGGTAGAGCCTGAAGCAGAAGCCACTTCGGACACGTCCTGCTCTGCCCTGCCTCTGGAGGGCGCTGGCTTTGGATACAAACGTTTCCACCAGAGAACTCATCTGGCTGCTCTCGTGGTACCTGAATGACACAGCAAACTGGATTTAAGTATCGCTACAATCAAGTTCACGTATGTATTTACTTTCATTCTAACCATGCGAGTGATACTACTGATTGTATGGATGGAGATGTCAGTCCACAACTTTATAGTATCATAACAATACTATAATATGCAAAGCTGTTCTGGTTCATGAGCCCTTACTTATTTTCTTTAGTCTTTCCAGTGTCGATGACAAACACGACGTCAGGAATAGTCACACCTGTCTCAGCAATGTTAGTCGACAAGACGATCTGAAAGAGACGCAAAACAGAGCGTAGCGGTAGGGTTAGGACTTATGAATATTGTTATTATTATTTGTTAAGTCCATCAGCAAAATAATTTTTATGGACTATCCAAAATTGTATCTTAAAACCCAAACAATTAAGTGTAATGTGAGATTGTTTTGACAGAAATGTCGCTATATTAAAAAGGTCTTTCTTGAATAATATTACTTTATCCTGACCGTTCTATTTTCTTATTTCAAAAGACATTATTATTAGGGCTGTCAAGCGATTAAAAAATGTTATCTAATTAATTACAGGCTCTGTGATTAATTAATCTAAATTAATCGCATACTTTTATGACACTTTTATACCTGTTTATAAACAGCTGTATAGCCTACTACAGTTTGTTTCTCTCTCTCTCTCCCTCTCTCTGGCTCTCTCTCTGGCTCTCCGTCTCTCGTAACTTCTGTCTCCACAACAGACAGCGCTGCACTGCCACAGATGCCTATGCCGATTCATTCCCCATCGTCGTACTCATAGGCAAAAATATTGACACACACACACACACACACACACACACACACGGGGCGGGTGTCCGTTTACGCGGGAGACGAGACAGCTAGCAAACAAAATTGTACACACGGAGGAAGATTGAGAGATACTTTTGAACCTACATTGTTGCACCCACTAAATCAATAATGCACAGACACTGCGGAGAATAAAGTAAGATGTCTTCCTACCGTCATGCTTATTTGCCCGAAGCATCCCATAAACCGTCCATAGAGCCCTCGGCCCCGCCCTTTCCCCCAGCTTCTCTCTTTACTTTTATCCCTTTCACCCGTGCGGGCCGTGTATGCAAGCTACAGGTTCAGCTCGGTGCAGCTGCGCACCACTTTTGCAACGGGTCAAAGGGCATTATAGAAGTGCGATTAATCTGCGTTAAATTTTTTTTATCGCGTTAATTTTTCTGTGATTAATTAATCGAAATTAACACGTTAATTTGACAGCTCTAATTATTATACAACATTCAGTAGTACCTTTCTAACTCCAGCAGGGGGCACTGTAAAAGCAGCAGCCTGGTCCTTTGATGAGAGGGTGGAATGGAGAGCAACAAGCCTGAACCTGAAAGAGGCAGACAAAACTCCCATGAATTTTTTATTTTTTTTTAAAGTCAAAATGCACAGCTGTTATGAGTGTATACAGGGTTGCATGAGATCAGTTGTATTAGGTCACCTGTGTTTGTCCCTGAACCTCTTGTCTGAGGAGAGCAGGTCGTGGAGCTGCTGGATGTGAGCCAGACCCGGGAGGAACACCAGAACAGCGCCATTCACCTCCGCAAACTGTGGGGATTTGTCTGGCGGAGCAATAAAAAAAACTGAAATTTAACACACACGTTACAAGACTTACACAATTAGAAACATGTACTTTTTGCTGCCCAAAAGCAGCCCGATCATGAGTCGTACTTAGGTAGTCTATGAGGTCGACCAGTAAGTCCATGTTGATCTTATTGGGGTTCATATACTGCAGCACGTGCCGAGTCCTGCTGCTGAAGTGGTCCAGATCTGGACCCAGGTCCCAGCCGGAAGAGTCCCTCAGTATCACCTCCTGGAAACAGACAGAAGTGGGTTACATACATTCAGAGATCACACACAGACAACACAAACTGTATTTCATGCTGCAGTGAGGCAATGTTACCTGGTGCTGTACTGTCTTGCCACCTTTTTGTGTGACTGAGATGCTGACTTCCTCTTCTTCTTCAAGGATTCTCTGGCTGTACTCCGAGTCCTTTTCAAGGAGGTAACCCGTCTCCTCCACGATGTCTTCCAAATGGGACACCTAGAAAACAAAACCACAGGAGCTTGAAATATATCCTGTTTTGTCGGCCATATCCATAGGTTCATTTTCCCTGGTTTCCATTTCTAGAAGTTTCAAAATAGACTAGACTAGACTAGACAAAATAGAGGGGACAGTTAAATAGCATTCTGTTTACGAGTCAACACAAAGTAAAGCTCCTCTTACCTCCACTGGGAAAGCCCTGCCAGGGATGTTGATCACTGGGCAGCGGTTGAAGTAGTTGGAGAACTTGTGACAGTCCACGGTGGCGCTCATGAGGATCAGCTTCAGGTCCGATCTCTTCATGACAACGTCTTTCAGGATGGTTAACAGGAAGTCAGACTGGACACTGCGCTCGTGGACCTCAAGAGAGTGGGATGGTGTAAAGCACATTAGAACTAGACAAAAATGTCTCTTTCAAATATATTATCTCTTACATTTACACAATGGAAATCGATATTTGATTAAATGCCGTCAGTACCTCATCTACAATGATGTGTGTCAGGGAGCTGAGGTGTTTGTCGTGCTGGAGCTTCCTGAGCAGAACTCCGGTGGTGCAGTACAGCAGGCGGGTCCACTCCCCGGACTGATTCTCCATGCGGATTTGGTATCCGCACAGGGAAGACTGCAACATGATTTAAACAATAAAACGTGGTCATTAAAGCATACTATCAGCAGCCTACATAATGGTTTGTATTAGAGTTGAGGACAAGGTTTCATATTAACCCATTTTTACCAGATGCAACTGTTGCGTGTTTATAACTCGAGGACCAAATGAGACGTCTGCACGTTTTAGATGGTATAATCGTTTTAGATGGTATAATCGTTTTAGATGGTATAATCGTTTTAGATGGTATAATCGTTTTAAGACACATGGCCGATGAAATGCATCGTTATTCCCTTAAATACACGTGTGGAAGGCAGTTTTCATCATTCTTCTTTTTTTGCTGTGAATTATTATTGTTTCAAATATTAATGGGCAAAGGCATTGATTTAAATTTTTTCGTTGTTTGATTTTTTGTTGTTTATTGATGTTTGAAAAATGTTAGAGCATGGGCAAAGGCAATGCTTCACAGTTAAAGCTAAGGGTTTAAGCTTTTAAATGTTATTCACTGCATTTCTCCATTTTCTTCTCTTCAAGGAAGTTGTTTTAAGGTTGTTTCTGTAAAAAGTAACTTCCTCTCACCCTGGATGCCGGTCCGTCCTCACAGCCCATCTCCTGGCTGACTCTGCAGGCCAGGCTCATGGCAGAGATCCTGCGGGGCTGGGTCACCACGATGTTGCATTGCTGCGCCACTTTGCCTCCTGTTAGCAGCTCCTCCAATAGGAACTGAGGGATCTGGGTGCTCTTCCCGCTGCCCGTCTCCCCGGCAACCACCACCACTGGGTGGCGCTGCAGAGCCTCCATGACACGGTGCCGGTGCTGGAAGACGGGAAGCTGCTCTCGCTCTGCCTTGAAGGAAAGATTATTGTTGAATGACTCGAGTTCGGTTTATGCTTCTTTAAGATTAAAGCGTCTTTAAAAAGGTGGAATCAGTGATTCTGGAGAACACTTGTTGTCAAAATAACTTTTTTCAAAATCAATGAATATCTCCTCATGTATCCACTACCTGTCAGTACTGTGTGTGTGTATGTGTTAAAACACAGCCAAGGCTCTGCGAACTGGTATGTAAACAAAAGGTATGTAACAAAGGGGCTCAACAACATAGCTAGCAACAAGCCCGTTTACAGAGTCTAGGCTGTGTATTAATAATAAAGAAAAAAATCTGTGCTCAAACAGTATGCACAGGTAGCGGATCGTGAGGAGATATTGACTGATTTTGACAAAGAGGTGATTTTGGCAACAAGCATGCTCCAGAATCGCTGACTCCACCTTTATTGGGTTAAATTGTACAATGCTTCAGCAGATTTACCTTGAGTTTGTGGGCCAGTGAGGACTTCTTCAGCTTTAGTAAGAGCTCTCTGGATGCCTCCAGTGCTCCTTCCCTCCTCCCTCCTCCTCCTCTTATCTCACTCTTGTCTTCCGGTTCTTCTGCTTCCTCCCCGATATCCAGATCAGCCATGTTCTCCCAGGACTCTTCAGGCTCTTCGTCATCTGCAGTCTCTCCCACACCGTGCTGCTGGCCCTGAAGGCATCCAGACTGCTGCTCCTGGTTCTGCTGCTGTTTGAGCTTGGTCAGCAGACGGGAGATGAACTGGTCTCTGGGCTTGTTGGCAGCGGTGCGGTTCTCCTCCTGTTGCTGCTGGTCGCTGTCTCTCCACTCCAGCCACACGTCCCTGTAGGTCGGAGGGAGCAGCTGGTGCACTGCCTAAGGGGGGCACGGGAGTGTATGAATATTCATTGCTTTAGAAGTTACATTAATAAAAGGAGCACAGACAAATGTCCTGATCACATGCATTACCTGTCCTTTAACCATAGTGTAGAGCGCCAGTGTGGCTCCCAGATGTTGAGCCTGCATGCCGTCCTCAGTCAGGATGGTCGGACACACTTCAAGAACACTGTCCAACCTCTGGACGCGCACCCTGATGGAGGCAAAAAAAATAATATGTAATTGTAGTTATAAGCTCACTATAAACAAACAGGTTTAAATAGTCTATCAAGGACAAAGGTTTACAACTGCAGGTTATTTTATTCTCTAATTGATATCGCACAAATGACTAACTAAATGCAAATTTAGATTTTTTTTTTAAATACAAGTGTACCTTTCCAGAGATACAGTATATAAAAGAGAATTAATTATGTTTTGTATGACAGTCTCGGTATATGACAGTCAGCATACTGTACAGCAGATCCTTCTCATATAATTAGCATATTGTGATAAAGTTCAATATTTTCTGTAATGTACTGATAAACATTAGACTTTCATATATTTTAGATTCATTACACACAACTGAAGTAGTTCAAGCCTTTTATTGTTTTAATATTGATGATTTTGGCAAAAAAGTCAAGAAAAACCAAAAATCCCTATCTCAAAAAAATAGCATATTTCATCCGACCAATAAAAGAAAAGTGTTTTTAATACAAAAAAGTCAACCTTCAAATAATTATGTTCAGTTATGCACTCAATACTTGGTCGGGAATCCTTTCGCAGAAATGACTGCTTCAATGCGGCGTGGCATGGAGGCAATCAGCCTGTGGCACTGCTGAGGTGTTATGGAGGCCCAGGATGCTTCGATAGCGGCCTTAAGCTCATCCACAGTGTTGGGTCTGGTGTCTCTCAACTTCCTCTTCACAATATCCCATAGATTCTCTATGGGGTTCAGGTCAGGAGAGTTGGCAGGCCAATTGAGCACAGTAATACCATGGTCAGTAAACCATTTACCAGTGGTTTTGGCACTGTGAGCAGGTGCCAGGTCTTGTTGAAAAATTAAATCTTCATCTCCATAAAGCTTTTCAGCAGATGGAAGCATGAAGTGCTCCAAAATCTCCTGATAGCTAGCTGCATTGACCCTGCCTTTGATAAAACACAGTGGACCAACACCAGCAGCTGACATGGCACCCCAGACCATCACTGACTGTGGGTACTTGACACTGAACTTCAGGCATTTTGGCATTTCCTTCTCCCCAGTCTTCCTCCAGACTCTGGCACCTTGATTTCCGAATGACATGCAACATTTGCTTTCATCCGAAAAAAGTACTTTGGACCACTGAGCAACAGTCCAGTGCTGCTTCTCTGTAGCCCAGGTCAGGCGCTTCTGCCGCTGTTTCTGGTTCAAAAGTGGCTTGACCTGGGGAATGCGGCACCTGTAGCCCATTTCCTGCACACGCCTGTGCACGGTGGCTCTGGATGTTTCTACCAGACTCAGTCCACTGCTTCCGCAGGTCCCCCAAGGTCTGGAATCGGCCCTTCTCCACAATCCTCCTCAGGGTCCGGTCACCTCTTCTGGTTGTGCAGCGTTTTCTGCCACACTTTTTCCTTCCCACAGACTTCCCACTGAGGTGCCTTGATACAGCACTCTGGGAACAGCCTATTCGCTCAGAAATTTCTTTCTGTGTCTTACCCTCTTGCTTGAGGGTGTCAATGATGGCCTTCTGGACAGCAGTCAGGTCGGCAGTCTTACCCATGATTGCGGTTTTGAGTAATGAACCAGGCTGGGAGTTTTTAAAAGCCTCAGGAATCTTTTGCAGGTGTTTAGAGTTAATTAGTTGATTCAGATGATTAGGTTAAGAGCTCGTTTAGAGTACCTTTTCATGATATGCTAATTTTTTGAGATAGGAATTTGGGGTTTTCATGAGCTGTATGCCAAAATCATCAGTATTAAAACAACAAAAGACCTGAAATATTTCAGTTGGTGTGCAATGAATCTAAAATATATGAAAGTTCAATTATTATCATTACATTATGGAAAATAATCAACTTTATCACAATATGCTAATTATATGAGAAGGACCTGTATATGGGAACACACACTTACTTGCACTTCCAGTATTTCCCAGCAGGGACCTTGTGAAAGGCCGGCGCCGGACTCTTGGGCAGGTTCTTTCGGACCCAGTCGATGAGGAACTGTTTGGGGGACTTTCCTGTCCAGCTGCGAGCTGTGTAGTCAAAATTGCGAATGTCCTTTGGCTCGTTCTTTTTCACAACTGCTAAAGGAAAATTGAAGATAATTAACAGCAAGCAGTCTGTGAATCTCCAAGTTGAGTGAATCGTAGCATTGCAGTATATTGCGTTTTATATTTACTATGACCTTTAAAACACTTAATGTTTAAAACACACTAGAACGTGTTTAAGTAAAGTCAGTTGATGAAGTATTTTAATATGGCACAGCTTATGTACATTTTTTAAGACAAACCTTTCTCTGCAGGGGCAGCCGAAGCCTCCTTTTCAGCTTTTTCGAATAAGCTGAAGCCGACGACCTCTTTGTCCCCACTGGGAGGAACTGTTTTCTTTTCCTTCTGAGGCACGTCTGACACTTTTAGAGCAGGATTGAATACCGGGTGGGACTCCAGTTGCTTCATTTCTAGAAACAGAAAATGTATTTATTGAGTCAGATTTGTGTTTGTTTGTTGTAATCTCTGCATCTGAGAGTTAAAGCTTGCTAACCTTGCTGTATGATGCGTATCCTGTCCCCTGCCATCCTCTGGCCCACCTTGTCTGCTTTCGTTTTGGCAGTCGTTGCCATATCTTTTGCGTCATACAGTTGAGCGGTTAGGATCAAATACCTGTCATTCTACACGGTAAGAAAATAAGACAGAAACACAAGTTTTTTTGTTTACACCATACCACTTACTCAAACCAACCACTATTTACCAATTATAAACGTCCTAACTTTTGATAAAAGCTGACAGAACTGGTGTTAAATTTGAAAATAATAATTGAATAATCCCTTTCATTTTTAGAACGAGATCTCATCTTTTACTTGCTTTCATTTTACTTACTGGATCGAACTTTTGGTCCAGTTCAGGATTGTGTGAAGACTTCTTCCCGACTTCCTCTTCCTCCTCCTCTTCCTCACTGCTCTGCTCTGCGTACCTTAAGATCCAGTCTTTCATGCTCGCGGCTTCATCCTTTTCTGTGGCCTAAACAAACACAACACTTATAAGGTCCAACTTAGTGCGACAGTACCTATCTTTAAGGTCAACACCAAACATGCAAGTAGACACACTAACCTTGGTGGTCTCTTTGGGGGGGTTGTCAGGTGCTTTGGGGCTTGGGGTTACAGGTTTCTGCTGAGCGAGAGGCTGGAACTTGGGCCTGGAGCTCTTCTGACTCTCCTCCTGCATCTGCTGGCTAAAACCATCCGGCAGCTCCTCTGGTGTACAGACAATACATGGAGAAGAAACGGTGAAGAAAGTCACCGTTTTTGCTCAAGAGCTATACATGGATGACATCACTAATGACTGCTGGGGCTCTGTTACCGTCTTTAAGGTTGAGGCAGAGCCAGTCCAGGGCGGAGTGGAGATCCCCTCCGTACAGGACACTACTCTTCATCGCCTCCTCGATGTGTTCTCGCTTAAAGTGGAACTTCTCCAGAGCTGTGTACAAGTCCTGCACGTACCAACAAGACAAAGCCAACCTTAATACATTTTACGGCGATGGACACGGATCCATAATGTGTATCCACCACACCGTGAAGATGCATAGGGATCATTTTTCTCATTACCAGCAACTTCTTGTTTGTGAGTCGGCCTGAGATGGGCCCTTTGTCCCCGCTCTCGTCTCTGAAGTCATTGATCAGCTTGATGATCTTCTTCTCCAGGTCAGCTTGGATAGCAACCTGTGTTAAAGGGTTGAATACCATTCATCATATGCAAAACAAATCATGTTTTTTCTGACAATTAGGATGAGATTTGGGATTGAATGCATTTTTGACTGTTTCAGCATGTAAAGCACATCAGCATGTATATCTATGGTTACAACTCGTTGACAACAGGTTAGAGCTGCAACATTAACTTGGCATAGATATAGAGATTCTGTCAAGCGGCACATTAAAGATATAGTTAGTACACTAACTCACTTTAAGAATTGACTTGTCTGAGACTCCACCTGTGTCGACCTGGGCAGTGTTGGCGAGACTGTATGTCTTCGGTGCTTCAAGAAGAAAAAGAGAGGGGGTTGTGTCAATGTTGATGCAGAGACATATTTTTCATATACATCATCAAAAATATCAATCATAATTTGTTTTAACGTGACAAGTGTCCAACATACAGGGTATTATTGACCATCACATGTATGTATCAGACCCTCATGTATTTGACACACAGCAGCAATGTGTCCTGATATGAAATTAAGCTGACACCTTCAAGCTTTTGGTATTTTTACTTGTCAATATCACTAACATGAAGGCTATAATGAGGTTTATATGAAAACGGTGTAAAAAGTAAACAATAATAGGCTATTTATCACAAATACATGCATGATGAAGTCAGTAGGCTACACGCAGGGTTACATACAAACACAACAGTAGCCTACACACACCTACAAAATAAAACCATGTCATTTGAACACCTCAGACTACAGCCTTAATATACCATCATATTTGCAGGCATCTTTGCATCTAGCCATAGGTGATAATAATTACACCTTTAGATTTGCTCTCTTTGGCTGCTTTAGCCGGCTTGTTGTTGGCTGGCTGTTTCTTCGCCTCCTCCGCCACGCCGCTCCCCGGTATAGCTGCTGTCGCCTGGGCTACCGGAGCAGCCACTTGCCCCGCCGCTTTCTTCTTCTTTCCACCCATTATGTCACCAAAAACACGACCTCTTCTCCTGCTTTACAGTGTATGTGTTGCCAAGAAAAAATAGCGCTAACATGTATCTCTCTCCGTATTCATGTCGGCGCTGGGGAACTTTTTTGGGCAACACCAGCTGCCGTACCGGAAGCAGTAACGCGTAACAACCTCGTGTTGTATTGTGGGAAAAAGTGTGCACCTCAACAATCATGGCAGACGCTTTTGGAGACGGCTTGTTCAGCGTGTTTGACGATGAACAGCAAACCACCACGAGCAAAAATATACCGGCTTCTTTGGCACCAGATATAGGGTAAAATAGCCTTCTGGCGGGTTGAAAATCAGGAGTTTGGATTATCTAGGGACCTTGAACGTAGCATGATGTGTGCGCGAGCCAGTCCCACGGCAACCTGCTAGTTAGCTACTGAACACGTTACTAAAACATCTGATAACGTGCCTCGTTGTGCTGTTAAACTTGAACTAATATGCTTTGTTGTGTAACTTGTGGTATATATTTATATCGTTCAACACAATTTATTTGAGACCGGGAGGTTTGGAATATCTGACACCTTTGTGTATTTTAATGTATCAGGACAGGCTAAGCTAACTGCAGTTTTGTGTTTTCCTTTAATTCCAGGAAAGATATAAGTAAAAATGGCGTGGAGAAAGATGCTGGTCCATCTCCACGGGGCAAGAGGGAGGCAGACAGTGACGGGGGAGAGGAGTCGGTGTTTGGGAAGAAGCCTCGACATGAGACAGCCTCTGCTAACGAGCTAAAGTAAGACAAGTTGAATCTTAACACTGTCTGTACGTTACAGGGGGCTTTAATGCTTGCTGTTATAATCTCTATCTGGGTTGACATTTGAGGTGCAAGGGAAACACTATATAGGTAACGTCTCTACCTTTAAGAGCTAGTAGTTATTAGTTACCTACAGATATAATACTTACTCATCCATTAGTAGTAATAATATTAGTAATTAGCTCTACCTCGACCAGCTACATCTAAATGCTGCTTACACATGAATTCCTTTTTTTATTAAAATCGACTACCCTAACAGTCTGAACGAGGGCAGTATACATACATACTTACAAACATACATACACTACTTTATTGCCAAAGGGATATTGCAGTTTTGCACCTTTTATAATAACAATAATACACACAAATTACAATAAGAAAACTCATAGAGGGTATAACATTATTTTTTATATCAGAGTTGTTGATTCATCTTTATGTCAGTCCATGAATCTTGAGAGTTTTCGGGGGAATTACTGGCGACAGATTCTGCACAATTTGTTTTAAAGTTGCTTGGTTGATAACAGTGTTTTGTTTGTTTCAGTCTTGAATTTATGCCCCAAGTGAAGACGGAGCAAGTTGAGACTGTTGAAGGATGCCAACACGAGGTAAGAAATAAAACAAAACAAGATTTCTTATAAAGGTGTTGGGCACCGCACGCTGCTAGAAAGGCCTCACGTTTCTGGAAATGTAATGGAGGGGCGAACACCATTTTTCCAAAAGAGATTCCCTCATTTTGTGTTTAAATTATTGATGTGGATAGCTTGTCTTATAACATGTCACACCAAATTGGCTTCAGATTTGCCTACTGAAAAGACACAAGATGCATTAGGCATTTTATTTATTTTGTTGAACTTGCATGTCAGATTTCTTTGACTTTATACTGTATATGTAAATCCTTTCCCTGATTTTAAAAATGTCTGTCTCTCCCCAACAGGTCGCTCTGCCTGCTAATGATGAATATAAACCATTGAAACCGCGAGTGGGGAAAGCAGCTAAGGTAAAATGCGCCTTTAAATCAACTACTACTTCTGGATATTTATTTTTTCAATTTAGGATGTTACATAATTACGTTGAAATTTATTATTAGAGGATATTATCTGTTTCATTTTTCATGGGTAAATAAATAAAACCCAGCAGCATACTTTTTAAAGGCAAATACTTCACACTAGGGTTGCTGAAATTTCCCGAAATGGCCCCTTTTCAAATCCCGGGATTTCAGAGCTCCTCACGGGATTTCCCGTTGAAACCATTATTGCCCTTTAATACTACTTTAATGGGACTAAATCAATGCCAATAGATCAATAAATGCAGCAGAACAACGCTATATTACATCACGTTTTATTTCTACTTAAATAACATGAAGAAAAGCCATTCAAATTAGGCAAAATATTTTCCAGAAGTTAAATAGGCCTATTGAAAACGGTGTTTTTATGAAGAAAATACGAAAAATGTTTCACAGAGGTTCAATATCAAAACATGGCCAAAAAACGGTGTTTGGCGAACAAATGTATTTCAAACAATCTATTTTTATTTCTATGAACGAAATCAGTTTAAATTGAATATTTTCCAAAGGATAGGCAAATAACAAAAAATGCACTACCGATTGCTCTTAACGTGTGAAATAAGACATGACAGAACTAACAGCCTATTCAAACTGACACGCTAAGCAAGATTACTTTCCAGCTTTCCTTTCTTTTATTTTCATGAAGTGTGACTTCAAGAAACATGTTTCTGAGCTTTGTCACGAACTGACCGCACACCGAGAACGCTCTTTCAGCTTCCACGGACGTCGGCTGTATGGTGGAAAGTGCAGAGTAGAGCTGCTGCAGGTGTTTGGGTCGCTCTTTGGTTGCCTCGAAGAGCGCAAACTCTTTTGAAATTATTTTGTGGAGGTCATTCCCATACTTCTGGTCTGGCTCGGGACATTGCATGCAGTCATTAGCCTCGTTCGACTTGGAGCCGTCTTGCTCAGACCTGCGCAACTATGAAGCCCGTCTTGCTGAGCGCACAACAAAAATGCTGTGCGCTCAGCAAGCCGAGCGTCATAATTGCGCAGGTCTGAGCAAGACGGCGACATCTCTAACGAGGCTAATGACTGCCTGCTGCAGATGTGCAGTTAGGCTCTGGGTCATCGTCTGCTCGCTTGGCTCTGGCTGATACGCATATTCTTGGGTATCATCAGACTCTTCCTCGGACACAGCACTTTCAGTATTGTAGAGGCGCTGGTATTTCGTATGCCTGCCTGTCTAAATAATATTTAAAAATATATCCCCCCTCAAAAAAAACGAGAAAAAAAAAAACCGGGAGGACGGGTCCCGCGGCCAATTTCCGGTACTCCCGGACTGACTCATTTCACGGAAATCCCGGGACCCGTCCAGCAACCCTACTTCACACCTTTAACACAAAGTACTTTATTAATAAAACCAGGACTTCATTTACAGTACATGGTATGGTGGTCCTAGTTGATTTACAAGAAATAAAAAGTGTAACATCTGGATTATTTAGCTATTGACACATCTTTCCTGTCTTGCAGGAGTACCCTTTTGTTCTTGACCCGTTCCAGCGAGAGGCCATTTTATGTATGGACAACAATGAGTCTGTGCTGGTGTCTGCACACACCTCCGCTGGAAAGACCGTCTGTGCTGAGTGAGTATCTTTTAACACAACATCAATAAGCATAATTTATTATTTTTTTGTTGATATGTTAAACATTTTTGTGATCAAGACTTATCACTCACTGTCGTTTTGAACTTTGCACGTATAAGAGAGTAAAGCATACAGTTCAAAGCAGAGAGAGAGAAACATTTTTAAAAAGGCGTAAGGGGTGATAATGTTATATAAACAGGAAACCCAAAAGCCACAATATTGAGTGCATTAAAAGGTCAACTTATACATTATTATCACTTTTTTTTTAAACAGAGAAAAAAAATGACAGGTACACAAAAATACCAATACAAAAAATCTTTAATTGAAATTCTTACTTCCACCCCTGATCTCTACAGTAACAGTTGTCTTGGCAGGAAAAAGGCCCATGTTGACACAGCAATCATAATGATCTTTAAGGTGACGTTGGATTAGAAAAGCTAACCCGGTTTTCTATCCTCCTCCTTGTAGATATGCCATCGCACTGGCCCTCAGAGAGAAGCAGAGAGTGATCTTCACCAGCCCCATCAAGGCTCTGTCCAATCAGAAGTACAGAGAGATGTACGAAGAGTTTCAGGATGTGGGACTGATGACTGGTGACGTCACCATCAACCCCACTGCCTCCTGCCTCGTCATGACAACAGAGGTGAGATGCAATGAAACGGTGCAGTCATTATTGGATTGATCAAATATCACCTTTTCAATCTGTGGACAATGTGAGTTTGTTGTTCTGACGTGATTAATTACTCTTCACCCAGATCCTGAGGAGCATGTTGTACCGAGGCTCTGAGATCATGAGGGAGGTGGCGTGGGTCGTGTTTGACGAGATCCATTACATGCGAGATGCAGGTGTGTACGGAATACAAACGGCACAGACACACCGGTGACTGATGTTCAGTTTGGTTTGGAGCATGCTTACATTTTTCCCGGCAACAAATCCCTTTGCTTTCTGTTTTATTTCAGAGCGTGGTGTGGTGTGGGAGGAGACCATCATCCTCCTTCCTGACAACGTGCATTATGTCTTTCTGTCCGCCACCATACCCAACGCCAAACAGTTTGCTGAGTGGATTTGCCACCTACACAAGCAGGTGGGATGTTGTTCTATAAGATATTATACTAAGGGTTTAGTTACATTGTGCCTCCTCGTGTGTGCAATATGCAAATGTGATAAGTATCTGTCTATATTAAATGACTATAAGATTTATTTGTACTTTTTCCCATTTCTACTGTAGCCGTGCCATGTAGTCTACACAGAGTACCGTCCCACTCCGCTTCAACACTACATCTTCCCAGCAGGGGGCGATGGACTCCACCTGGTTGTCGATGAGAATGTAAGGACACACAAAGTGTCAGGCTATGAAAGAGACCTGGGGCCTGTTGCATAAAACTGAGATAAGGGATTAACCTAGGATATTTCGGTTATCCTGGCTTGCGTTAGCCATGATCCGGTTGCATAAAAGCGGAGGGACATAAGTTACCATGGAGATTTATCTTTTACGTTTAGCCTGGTCCCGACCAGGTTAAACGTAAAGGATAAACTTATTCTGTTGCCTGATTGGCCCAGTCAGCTGTCACTCCGATCTGAAATCAAGGTATTTAACAGTTATTCCATGATCTTCTGTGTACTGCTTCATTTTCATTAGCCTGTAAAGTAGGCCTACCACATAAAAGACTGCATTGTCATTTAGTTAAGTAGTTCTTATTTTTAATTTATTTAACCTGAACCATTTATAATTAACTTAATTATAATTAGATTAAGATGAAATTATATAAATTATAATAATTTATGTGATAGTCTGTTCATATTGCAGGCTATATATATATACAATTGATTATCGATGGCAGATGACGTTGCATATGTGGGTCAAATAAATTCACTTTGTACTTATAACTATATCGAGGTTTATCTAAAACAAAATTCAAATATCAATGAAAATTTCCTTTTTTCTGTAATTTAATTCAAAAAGTGAAATTTAAATATATTCTAGATTCATTACACATGAAGTGAAATTAATCTAGAATAAACATACTTTTCAGAAGGTCAACATTTCTGTATTCCTTTTTCTGATTGGTTGTATGTAATATTCTAATATTTTGAGATACTGGATTTTTTATTCCATGATCAATCAATCATCCAAAAAAAAAGGCCTCACATATTTCACTTTGTGTAATGAATCTATGGAAGTTTCACTTTTTGAATGGACTTTCCATGATATTCTGTTTTTTAGACGCACCTTCAGACTGCTCACTGTCAACAATTTTATCATGAAACAATGCAGGGACACCAAGATCAGTTGGCAGAGAATACATCTTCTGTATGAAATCAACTGCCCCCTCACTTACGGTTTAAACTACCAAGGCATTGTGGGAAAATGGGCCGTCTTTTCCATTTTTACATCAGTAAAAAAATCTGTGTTCGATCTCTGGGTCTACTTTGGAAAGCTGTGGGCTGGCACTTAACAGAATTACTTACACCTGGCTTGACAAAGCGGCCCCTTTTCATCCTGGATTGGCGTTTATGCAACTGACTAATCCAAAGTGCCCAGGCTAGACTTTGTCAAGGCTGGCTTTATCAATCATCCTGGATATCTTAATTCCACTTTTATGCAATAGGCCCCTGGCTTATTCATCCTATAGAAGAATAGATTTGTCTGGTCATATATTAGTCCATTTTGTTCAGTCTTCACACGACATGATACCTGGTTGACCTCTGTGTGTGTGTTTTGCTTCTCTTCAGGGAGATTTCAGAGAGGACAATTTCAACACTGCTATGCAGGTGCTGAGAGACACTAGTGATTCTGGGGGCAGCAGCGGAGGGGGCAAGTGGGACCCTAGGGGACGGAAAGGAGGCACTAGAGGTGTGTGTGTGTGTGTTTTTCAATCTTAAAATGTATGAATGTCTTAAATTCAATGATTTACATCAAACGTATTGTTTCCATAGGTCCGTCCAGTGTGTTTAAGATAGTGAAGATGATCATGGAGAGGAACTTCCAGCCCGTCATCATTTTCAGCTTCAGCAAGAAAGAGTGTGAGGCCTACGCTCTGCAGGTAGCCAAACTGGACTTTAACAGAGGTATGTGCATTTCTGATACTTCTGCAAGCGCTTTATCTGGTTGTATTGGGGCAAATAATAGTCTTGGTAGTTTTCAGACCCACAAACCAATAAATTCATAGCAGGTGATGCAGCATGATGTTCAATTATTTTAATGTTTAGAAATAATACATTCTATTCATTTATATAGGGGTTGGAATATTTTCTAGATTTGACAACAAAGAGTTGTGTTGACAAAATTGAGTCATAACCCACATATTCATTTCATAATCTAATGCTAACTTTTTAGAGCTGCAGTGTTAAGTCAATTAATTTATTTGTGGATCATCAGAAAATGGTATTAGAATAATTGTGTAACTGTTATGGGCGTTTTTAATTTAGATCACCAAACATTTGCGAGTTTTAGCTTCTCAAATGACAGTTTGATGGTTCCCTTTGACATATGATGTGATAGTTAACTCAATATGGCGGGCTTTGGACTGTTGGTAAAACAAATATCAGTCTGACACTTTATAGACAAAATTATGAATGGAAAAAAAATAATCATCAAATAAATAAATAATCATCAGTTGCAGCCCTAATATTTTCCATTCTCGCACATCTCTTCTGTCAGCATGAACACATCTTTGCTGTTTACTTTGACAGTAAAACGTGTTCAAATCAAACTATGTCATTGTTGGCTTAGTTTAAGCAATCGTCAGTTCAGATTTAAAGTGGCACTATCAGCACATTGAACAATGAGCATGTTAGTGGTTGAATTCAGGATTGTCTTCACACACTAGAAATGCCAAAGCAAATACATTTCTGTGACAAATTGCTCTGAGAGTGGGGGAGGGAGGAGAGTTGGGCAAGCGAAAACCGCTCACCAAAATGCTGAAATTGTTGGCAAGCCGAGCTGAATAAATCCTCCCCACTGAGTGAGTGCCATGACTATGGCTTATTGTGCCTGCACAGCTGGCCCTGCTGTCCAGTGGATGAGTGAAGTTGTTGCTTCACGAGGACAATTCTCTGCTGGATGGCAAATAATCCAGCAGTAGATTGAGCTTTGGATCATGACCACCTGCCTCAGGCTTTTTCTCGGCAAAATAAAACTTCCTTATGAATTGTTATTTGGGAAACCTCCCTCATCTTTGGTTTGTTTTTCCTGCATTGTGACATATTTGTATTAATTTATAAATCAGCATGTTTGTTTTAATGCAGGGTTTTTCAATGGTGAGGCCTCTCTTCTGTCAACGCGGCAAATTATTACCATCAATATTGCCAAAAAAAAAATAATAATAAAGATGCCAAACATAACATTTCCAACAGTGTTTTCAACATTTTCTTGAACAGACTTTCTTAGAAAATAGGAGTGGATCGTGTCCAGTTATAACAGTCAGATCATTTATTAAACTGAAGAAAAATGCCCCCATGATTGATGAAAATGTTGAAATAAAATAATCAGATGGAGTAAAAGTATTCCATTAAAATATAGTTTGAAAACCTTTGAAGCATGAAGCTTTCATGACTAAATATGATTGATGGTTTTGTTATGCCTTCGAAGAAATTGGTTCGCAAATTTAGCTGAAAGCTTTACTTGGACTGACCCGTTGTGGAGTGACCGCTTGTACAAACCCAATCATTTGCAGTTTAAAATAATTTCAATCAAGAAAGTTGTTTTCCTTCTTTTTATCCGTCGTTTAGAAACTCATAGAGACCAATTCTCTCAAGCCAGACTGTTTAACTAGTGTGTATGTAAGGTTGTTGTTTGCTAATTGCTATGGAGTTCTTCTGTTTGTGTGTGTAGGTGGGTTATAATGAGTAGAGGGAGCCACTTAACTCTCCTGGTTTCTCTCAACCAACCAACCGATGGATAGATAGAAATACTTTTTTATCCTGTATCCAGCAGCTCTTGCACATTAAAGCCAAATAATCAAATTAAAAAACAAACATCTACAAAAACACCCACCATCCCTTCTTTGCTACATTATCTACTCCGCTGTCTTTCTTTCTTCCTTCCCTTCAAAACTATTTTCACCATTTATTTACGACACTAAAGACAAGATTCCGTCCCCCTTTTCTCTCTCTTCCTTTCCCTTTCCGCTGGGAGCTGTGACACATAGTTTCTGGGCTGTGTTTTTGGAATGACAGAGCAGCGTTGGAGTCAGGGGAGCGACTAGTGCCGAAACAAAACTGACTGACCCCAGTGCAGAACTGCAGCGTCAAACGGACACATTATGATTAGGGCTGGCCCGAATTATTCGAATATTCGAATACTCGTTCGGAAAATTAGTATTCGGAGCTTAAATTAGTATTCAGAGCTTCGTTTTTTTTTTTTTTTTTTTTTTTTTCCCCAACATTTTTTTTTGCAAGAAGCTAGTACTGCAATATAATGTCATCAAATAATTTTATATTTGGATATAAAAGTTAGTAATATTGTAGTAGTATTGCTCATTTAGGAGGATATTACATCACTAAGTGTCATAGCGCATCCATTACTTCACCTCCGAGCGCGTAAATCTTCAACAAAATATGCAGATTCTGTCAAAATCAGTTCCAGGGAGTATATAGGGATTATTAACGTTTAAAAAAAAAAATAATAATAATATATATATATTTTTTTTTAATGTTGTTTTTGATGGTGTGTTTTTCTGGAACGAATATTCGCTCGGAAAAACCAATGAATATTCGAAGCCTGAAGTCTTTCACACTTTAAATCTCCCGTTTGCAATGCAGGGTTTTTACCCAAGCTAGGACACAGACTAGAGTCATTTTCTCAGACTGTTTTCAGAGGGGGGAGTAATATGCCCCGTGACTGGTAAACTTATTTTGGGGTGTGAAATTGAAGTCCCTCGCAGTCACAAGTTACCCTGAAAATTGTTTGCTTTGGATATTAACATGCCAAAGAAGAAGTATTGTTATGTTGTTTCCCCCTAGTTGTACATGAAAAACAACAAATGTTCAGAGAATGTTTGCCATGGCATTTACTATTCTGTACAACCACGCTCCTCGTAGATTGAACAGTTTCCTTTTTGGAGTTTTAATAGTGTCCCATCCTCAGAAAAAATCGATGACTTCTGGTTCACTTCTTAAGGCCAGGACACACCAGTCCGACTTGTTTCTACTTGTTCCGACTACGCAAAAAATGGGGTCGGCCGTTTCAGGAAGCTCCAGGCTTCCCGTCGCGGCCAGAGAACACACCAAACTGACTGCTGACTTTCCGTACGCTCTGTTGCTTGCGCGGGACGTAATGTCTCCATAACAGCAGGCGGCGCTAATCTGTATTGTGGCCCGAAAAAATACGAAAGCCGGAAATGATGGGACAGCTCTCTAGAGCATAAACATAGATAGAAATACGTATTTATATTTATGGACCATAAGAGCACAATTTTTAGCAGAGAGTGTCGAGCATGGTGTCGAGCAGTCAACAAGAGTTGATGCATGTGAGTACTCTCAAAACGAAACGAACAAACACATTAAAACGATGGCTAGCTGTTGTTAGCTGTTTGTGCTACCCGCCTCACTTCCGGGCTTCACTGATTCGCTAGCCCTCCACCAATCAAATTGCTCCAAATGAAAGACGGTCGCCCGCCGATTGAACATGTTCAATCGGCGCCGACAGGCTCAAAACAAGCCCGACGACCTCTACGTCGGCCGACGTCACGGCACACACCGAACAGATTCGTCTCCCGACCCCCTATCGACTCAACGACGGCGATTTTCGGGCTGGTGTGTCCTGGCCTTTAAATGTGTGTTCTAACTTATCATACAGTTGGGTGTAATGAAGTTTGCCGCCTCTAGGAGCAGTGAGTGGAGCTTTATTACACTCTGGGCTCTTAGTGTGATACACAGTGGATGCCCTGGCGGGGGACTTAACTTGGGGCTGACCTCACCTTTTACATTAGCCTTTGTGTGTGTGTTTGTCTGTGCTGTTGCTTTGTTGTTAACCATTAAAATAATGGGCAATGATGTCATCTGACATTGAAAATAAACACCGGGCAAACAGGCTTTTGTGGAAGTCCAAGTTTCTGACTAACACAGGCACATGGGGAGGAAGCTTTCATGAATAAAGAAAGACCGGTGACTAAGTTTCCACATGGGCAGACCTACAAGCCAGAGTCAACAAACGTAATGTGATTAGCGTGATAATAAGACATTGGTGGTGGCGCAGAGACACTCAAGTGCATTCATAGTTCATACACATTTCATTACAACTATAACACCATTACAACTATAACACAGTTACAATCGGACAGCATTCAACTGCATGTTTTCCAAACTGTTTGTTTTTTTAGTAAAATCTCAGCTTCAGTCATGGCTTTAAGAATTGTAAAATGATCTAATATGTGAATGTTAGAAATAATAAATTCTCCAAAATGACATAAATGAGAGAAACCGTTCATTTGAAACAAGCCTCTGAAATAAAAACTAGATTTAACAGAAACAGCAGCATCCTTTTTCTGGTTCAAACCCTGGGTGGTTAAACTTCCCCATGAAGCAATCCCCCCCCCCAAAAAAACCTCTCCGTTGTTCCACATTACCACATATGCCAAGGGAAATTATACTTGAAACAACAGTTTAAAATGACACAGACTGTGTGTTTGTGTGTGTGTTTGAAGAGAAGTTGTAGTACGATGTAAGAAATGGCTTTGTGCTAATATATTTAGAACCTTTTCTGAACAGCTATGAGCAGACAAGCTGTAAGAAGTGTACCATTTGTCTGTTGCAGAGGACGAGAAACGTCTGGTGGAGGAAGTGTTCAACAACGCAATAGACTGTCTGTCAGACGAAGACAAGAAACTTCCCCAGGTGAGGAGGGCTGGTCTTTTCCACCACAACCCCTGTGACATTTTCATAACCATTCACATTGTTCTCACTACAGCGCCTTTTAAAACTCAACAATTTTTCATTTTCATTTTCATTTAACTTTTATTTATCCTCGAGAGACCAATTGAGGGGTGACCCTCATTTTCAATGACGTCGAGTCAATGTCCTCAGTGTTTCTTCAAAGCCATTTTCTGCTAACAGAAGACACTTAACCTACCTTAATGTAAATAGCTGTGAATAAAATGTCAACATTGGCTCAAACCTGTTATTCTTCCAATCTGTGCTGAGTCACAGTATGAAAAGCAGCCATGTTGAGGTCATAGCTGTACGTGCAATGGCAAGGCCCAACCATACATCAGACTTTTCCACTCTGAGGGTTGGATGCTTTTTCCTTACTCTGTGTCTCTGGTGCTGATGGCTGTGAGCGTATAAGCTAACATGTGAATTAGCACTGTTGCCAAAGCTTTTATCAGCAAACACTACAATGACTGATCTCCCTATCAATGCTCTTATTCCTGTTATTATTCAGGTGGAACATGTGCTTCCACTTTTGAAGAGGGGGATAGGCATCCATCATGGAGGCCTCCTGCCCATCCTGAAAGAAACCATAGAGATCCTTTTCTCTGAAGGCCTAATTAAGGTACGTGTTTTAAACAATGTTATACATGGAAATACAAAATGTACCAGAGTCTGTGACTAGTAATGTTGAAAATTGGTATGCAAAACAGTAATGGGGACTTAACACTGTGGAGTAGCATTTTAGTGACCTGTGTCCTGCTGTCAATTTCTGACTATTCCATTGATCAACACACCAAGTAACAGCAATGTGCCAAAAAAAAGCGGTACAGAAGACTGCAAGCCAGCAAACATAAATGTTAATAATTTAGACTTTGGATTTGTTTCATGACTTGTAAGTCTTCAGAGACATGTCATTTTGCACAACTGCCTGAAGTTTGCTCTTTGAAATATTCCTTTGCGTTTTTTATGTGTATGCCAGTATTTACCCAATGGGCACAACTCTGCTTTATTTGAACTTTAAAAACTGGCTGTTCAAATGCAACATTTTTATTAAGCCTCTAGGATACACACAAATCACCAAGCAAATATACATTGGTTGGTTTTCAAAAGGAAAAAAACTCCACGTACCTTTTTGTTGTTGCATCAAAAATGACTTGGTCAGAATATTGTAATGAAACATCTTAATGTTGACTTTTTTATTGTTGGCGCAGGCGCTGTTTGCTACAGAGACATTTGCCATGGGCATCAACATGCCGGCTCGCACTGTACTCTTCACCAGCGCACGCAAATTTGATGGCAAGAATCACCGCTTTGTAAGTACACACACACACACACAGTTATTTAAGTATAAGTCGAAGGAAATTCTTTCAGAAAATTGGTTGGACTTTTTCTAACTCCATTTTTCATATTTTTTTTGTACATGACATGCAGAATTCTAACAAGTACATTAAGTTGTGGTATGGCAATTTCCATAGCTGTGGCTGTGGGCACACATAAGCAGAAAAATGAGCCCAAAAGTGTTGTTTATTTAAACTACAAGGCATTCATTTTTGGAAAGGATCTTCCTTTTTCAGTGGAGCTGCTATCCAGCCCTTTAAACATACAATAATAGAGTTAATCGAGGTTAATCCCACGGTAACTGGGCCTTCAGTGTGTAGCCAGTTGAATAGTAAAACTCCTGTAAACTCTACTGTCTTTTTTAAACAACATCTCTAGCCTGTGTGATGCTGCTAGGCCTTTATAAGGTCTTTGAGTCCTGCAGTTTGCATAGCCACGTATTGTTTATAAAGATCTGGGGGCTGTGTGTGTGTGTGGAGCTGCCGTCACTTAGAAGGCACCCTTCATCCTCGCTTCATACACATGGATTTACAACTTACTTACACACACGCACAACACACACACGCACACAACACACGCACACACACAACACACACACGCACAACACACACGCGCGCACAAAAAAGGCTTTAAGAGAATGTGAGAGAGAAGGAAACTGCCCTCCAAGAGGCTCATCAGGAACATCTGGAGCCTCCAATGATGCCAAAGCTCCACGCAGGCACTCACGCATTTCAATACACACAACCCTCATTCCTGAGAACACATGGTCTTTCAAATCAATTGCTGCTGATCTCATCGCACGCCTGCAAACCAAGATCAACTCATTTCAACACTAAAATAATCTTATCTGCCTTTTTTTTATAGCATTTTTTTTATTGCTCAAAGACCAGTAGATATGTGGCGGTAAATCAGAGCCATGTGCAAACACAGACAGCGGTCCAGAGGGGCTTGTGGAAAAGTGGTTCAGATCATCTGTCTCAAGAGACTGTTTCATCATCTAGATTTGTATGTTACTTAATGCAGATACTTGGCACAGCTTGGAGAAATACCTCATTTATTATCCAAAACATTTGGTAATATTCTCACTTAGCAATACATCATCACATTACTTCTCCTTGGCTTTTTCTAGGGGTTTAAACTTTTCTCTCATTTGTCTAGGTTCTTGTAGTTTCGATAACCAGATCAACTATAAATATCAAATATTCATTGTAGGGATGGCCATTTAGAATTTTTTCTTTAACCGGTTAACCACCAGAATTAACGGTTATTAACCGGTTAACCGTTAAGATTTAATGTAGCCTATTTATAGTGAAATACATGAAGCATTATAGCAGGGCTCTCAACCTTTTTTTGTTCCAAGGACCGGCATATTATTTTAAAAACAATTCAGGGACCAGGGACATTCACACAGCACCTTTGTCTGTTGTGAAAAGAGGTCTAGTATGCGAATGTAGGAGCAGAAAGTGCAATAAGTGACTGAAAAGGGACATTTACACACACACACAGGTAGGGCTGGGTATCGTCAAGGACTTCGCGATACGATACGTATCACGATACACTGGTCACGATACGATATATCACGATATATCACGATGTATTGCGTATCTTGATATATCACGATATATTGCGATATTCCATAAACAAGTTGCCTTGTCAAACATAACAGCACAATATAGTGATAATTGTACAGACAAATGAAGTCAAGACTATTTCATTCACAACTTCCTTTTTTTGTTTTGGCAAATTATCAAACACTGCTGCAGCTGCCATAACATCAAAATAACAAATCCAATTCACTCTTGTACTAACTGTACAGGACACAATGAAAATGAAAACACATCAGTGTGCTTTTGTGACACAGTGAATCTTGAGTATTTTTATAAACAAAACTGATCTAACTTCAATAGTCAGTATCCTAGAGGCTCAGGCCTGACAGCAGACATGGGTTTGAATCTGACCTGATTGTTCTCTGCATTCTATTCCCTCTCTGCCCCATTTCATATCTGTATCTCTGCACTGTCAATAAAGCCTTGAAAAGCAAAAAAAAAAAAAAAAAAATCATAAAAAAATCATAAAAGAAATTATTAAAAAAAATCGATATTTTGATATAAAAATCGATACTGATATCGGGAAACTAAGTATCGCGATATATCGATATTTCGATTTTTTGACACAGCCCTACACACAGGCTTAGGGGATGGGTAGTCTACCGAAACCCGGTGCTAAGTAGTGCTGAGCATGGGGCAACATTTTGAAAGACCGTAATATTGATAAGCTCCGATGTTATCAGTACTGCATAACGATACTTACGCTTTTCTTTATGACGGATTTTCGCTATTGATCCTGGCACACAAGCATAGCAGACCTCTCTGTGTCTGTGCAGGGGGCGGGCACTCACTGCCTGGCTGTCTGTCATTCCCTCACACACTAGCGCTATGTTAAGCTAGCGGGAGCCCACGCTGTTAATTAAATTATACAAACATATGACACGGGAGTGTTGTGACCATAAATTGTGACTGGGAGCGTACCATGGACCTATTATAAAATTGAGAGTAGCCTATACTACTCGTTTCATTCTTTACCGACAGTTGGCATTCTTACATCCGGTTTAGCGATATCAAAATAAGAGTCCGGATTTCAGAGAAATTAAGATTATTTAATTTTTTTTAACCGTTTAACCTTTAGTATTAACCGGTTAAATTTCTTCTTAACGGTTAACCAGTTAACCATGGACATCCCTAATTCATTGTATTATAGGTACAAAGAAGTTTCGACTAACAAAATACTTGATCAATGTCTTGTGTGTTCTCATGTGTTACAGCTTACATCAGGCGAGTACATACAGATGTCCGGGCGAGCTGGGAGGAGAGGAATGGACGACAGGGGCATTGTTATTTTCATGGTGGACGAGAAGATGAGTCCAGCTATAGGCAAAACACTGCTCAAGGTACCAAGACTACGTATGTGACATGATGTGTGTGAATGCAACTGCTAGTCATCGATCACATCTTTACAAACCAATGTGATTGAACTAACAGGCCACTTGGTGCTTCATCAAAAACTTGACAACCCGCAGACACATGGAAGCCAGAAGCTCTTGGTCTCTTGTCTTTTTGATTTGACACGTTTATATCCGCTATAAATAGAAACGTGCAATCTGCATTGCTCTTAACAAGGCCCTTCTAATGTAAACCTGTTTGGTGCTGAACTCCCATGGTGTCTTGGAGAAAGCTGTTGAACCCATATCTGTAGTTCTGCAGTTGTGATTGCAAAATCCTCCTCTGCGTTTAATTTAAGGGGGAAGCCTGTATTTATTTAGACCTCATACATTTCTTTTTTATTTTATTAAAATGTCGACAACATTATGAAAAACGCATAATTATCCATATCTGTATGTTGTAACAATTTAAGCATTTACTTAAATGTTTTATTTTATTCTGTCCTTTTGCTGTGCAGGGCTCAGCAGACCCTTTGAACAGTGCCTTCCACTTGACCTACAACATGGTGCTCAACCTTCTGCGCGTGGAGGAGATCAACCCAGAATACATGCTGGAGAAATCTTTCTACCAGTTCCAGCACTACAGGGCTTTGCCTGGTGTTGTGGAGAGTGAGCATTTTCCCAAATTTACTGCAGCACACTAAGGGCTAGATGAGCACGTAACCTATTGACAAACTCTACTCTAGATTCTACTAACACAGGAATATCTGCATACTTGATTAGCATGTATTTCAAATCTCTCTCAGCTGTTCAAAATGATGGCAAAGCTTCATCTTACTAGACATCTTTCTGTATTTTGAAATCATTTAGAAATATATATATATATAATAACAGTCCTGTTTAATGACACATGCTTTTAGACTAAACAAGTTTAGACTGTTATGACTGCAAGTTGACACTGATTATAGAACTAAGATAAGTGAAACTATGAAATGTATTTTATACCGCATCAAGAGGTTGTTGCTCAAAAAGCCTTTTTAAGAAATGTTGAAATAAAATGTAACTGACTGTTCTATTGCGGCCTAGTTCTGGGTTGATCATTTTTTTTTATTCTTCTGTGCAGAAATAAAGAAGTGTGAGGAGCAGTACCACTCCATTGAGATTCCCAATGAGGAGGGCGTGGTCACTTACTTTAAAATCCGACAACAGCTGGCCAAACTGGGTAAAGAGATACAGGAGTTCACCCACAAACCAAAGTACTGTTTGCCCTTCCTGCAGCCTGGGCGACTTGTCAAAGTAAGAGACTTACACACTTACATTTTAATGACAACAATTATGGGTTTTCACAATTTATTTTAATTTAATGGCTTTTTTGATTCCCACAGGTAAAAAATGAAGAGGCCGACTTCGGCTGGGGAGTTGTTGTAAACTTTTGCAAGAAGACCAACGTGAAGGTGAGTCAGTTTACACGGTGTCACACATCTGTTAACACATTTCCATGTGACTCTGGACTAATGTGCATTTCCCCATTCAGACCAGTACAGACTCAGATCCGCTGTATGTGGTGGAGGTTTTGGTCCACTGCAGTAAGGACAGTGTGAAAGACGCTGCGACTGAGGCAGCTAAACCTGCTGCCCCCGGAGAGACTGGAGAGATGCAGGTGGGTGCAAGAGACGCAGAAAAAATAAACTTCTACATGCTCATAAATGAAGACTACATGTCTCTGCAGTCATGGTAACGATATTCAACCTTTTGTCCAGGTGGTGCCAGCGATGCTCCATCTCCTGACCTCCATCAGCTCAGTTCGCCTTTACATCCCCAAAGACCTGAGGCCCTATGACAACAGACAGCTCATGCTCAAGTCTATACAGGTACATAAAGCAACCATCTTGAAACAAAGCTATGGAACAAGTAGAACTCCACAGAAATGATTGACTCAAGTGTTTCTCTTTTTGTCTTTTTCTCTCCCTCCAAACATTGTGTCCGCAGGAGGTGCAGAAACGTTTCCCAGATGGCGTTCCGTTGCTGGACCCCGTAGATGACATGGGCATCAAAGACCCAGCACTGAAGAAAGTTATTCAGAAAGTGGAGGCCTTCGAGCACCGCATGTACTCCCACCCCATGCACAGTGACCCCAACCTGGAATCTGTCTATTCTCTCTGTGAGAAGAAAGCTCTGGTGAGGAACTCTTTCTTTCTTTCTTTCTTTCAGTTTGACGTAGATTTATATGTCAGCCATGGAAAACTTGAATGTCAAACCTAGCTGAGAACCAAGTATTAATGTTGCTATTGAAAAATGAAATACTTTTATCTTTTCTTTTTGCATCGGCTACCTTTTTTTGTTGCTAGATAACAATCCGTGACCTTCCATTGTCTTTTCCTGCCAGACAAGTTGGTTTGGCCATTTAGTACTGGTAAAGACAAATACAGGAAGAAAGGCAAGGCCATTTTTCTTCTGGGCCTCACCCACATATTATAGGTCAGATAAACTTTCTTTCAGCCCTTGATATAGAGGCAGCAGCAAAACTTGCTCGCAACTGTAGTGAAACAAAGCATTTACAGGGTCTCTCTGTGCCTTCCCAGGGAAAGATCCAGAAATAAAAGTTGCCATAATGCACACGAGTACTATAAAAAGATTATAATAAAAAAAAAACATGAATACAAAAATACAGAGATAGCAACAAGATGACAAGACTACAGCCATGGAGTTGTACACAATGACAATGCTGAGAATGCAAAGATGATAGTTAGCTACAAGGTACAATGTTTCACATGTTCACAATCTTAGTTTACTGTGGTATCTTGCAAATTAGCACCGGAAGCAACGTTTTTCTGGTATTATGTCACAAAAACAAATTATTGTAATTTTAAGTAACTAAAACATTTGACTGTGATGGCGCTAGATGGAAATTGATTACCAAAGATATTACAATTCAGATTTCCAGGCAATCCATCCAATAGTTGATGAAACATTTGACTCAAAACACAGAACAAACAGTATAATTCAAAATTCTGATCCACATAAGATTTTACAAGATGTTCATGATTTAGTAGTTTACATTCAGTTCAATTCCGGACAGGTTTATAATGCTGAGGTTTAAAGGGCACAGTTTAGCAGATTGAAAGAACCCAGCCAAGCTTCCACAAGTGGATGTACAAAAAAAAGAAAAAAAGAAACCACACCATGTGTTTGACAATGTGCATAAACATTTACGTGTGTGTGTGTGTGTGTGTGTGTGTGTGTGTTGAGAAATGATACTGCTTACAGTACAGTGTCAACTGGATTAACCTGCTTCTCTGTTAGCATCTCTCCAATCCCTGCTTGTCCTCATCAGCTAATCCTCTACTTTGCCCTTTACTGATCCCACACACACCATAGTTGTTACCTTGGTTTAATACTTGTTTATTGTGGCTTCTCCGGCCTTTTTCTACCGTCACACAGGCTCCAGAAAGTCTAAACTTGCCAGCATTAGTGTGCACATGTGATAGATTTCTTCACTCACACTTCAGTTCTCAGAAATTCGGCTTTAATTTCTCTGAAATATCTAAATATATTTCTCTGAGCTATAAGCCAAGCCATGCTGGTGAAATGTCTTGCTTGTTTGGCTCTGAGGTGTGTTGTAACGATGACGGGTAAAGGTTAAAGTGAATAGTGGATATCTTTGAGGAATGATAAGCAGGAGGATGAACATCTGTTGGCAGATAACTGAAATATGCCAATCCATCACTATGACACAATGTTGTGTTTGAAATGATCTACTGCTCAAAACAGCTGCTTGTTATCACATTGCACTAAACAATTATGAGGTATTTTGTACAACCTCGGGAGAGCTTGATATACAAGTTACATGTTTGTGTGTTTTTAGATCGCGGCAGACGTCCGAACGGCCAAGCGCGAGCTGAAGAAAGCTCGCACCGTGCTGCAGATGGACAAGCTGAAGTGCAGGAAGAGAGTCCTGCGACGCCTCGGCTTCGCCAGTCCGTCCGACGTTATCGAGATGAAAGGGCGCGTCGCCTGTGAAATTAGCAGGTAGGGACGACAGAGCTGTTTTTGTTTGCTTATGTTCTGCCAAGTGTAGTTTCTGACATGATAAGTTCACTTTGTGAAGACAGTTGGCTCAAGGGGGCGCTCGTCCTGTAGTGGTTAGAGCGTCCCCCCTATAGAGACTCAGTCCTCATCTCAGCAGACCATGGCTTAGGAATCTAACCCGTGGTCGTTCTCTGCATGCCATTCCCCTCTATACCCCATTTCATCTCTCTCTCCAACCTGTCTAATCAAAACCGTAAAAGTGCCAAAAAATTATCTTTAAAAAAAAAGCCACACAAAAGAAAACGGTTTCCTAAGCTGATTTATTTGTACAGCGCCGTTACTGCGGTGGCATGTCTTTTCGAAAGATGAAGGTTATTCACCATCAAAACGCTAGTCTGAAATTGCTTCTGAATATTTATCCTTAACATTAACAAACTTTAAATGTGTAGATAAGTTCAAACGAAACATGAAGATTTAATGATGATGAGTGATTTTAAAGTAGAACTGGTTTGAGGTCTCCTCAGAGTCTCCGGTCTCAATGGGATTTACCAGTAGAAATAAAAAATATATGCAGGAGGAGTAGAATTACTTAGAAAGAACCAACATAAAATGTATCGGATCCCTTTTGATGAAGTAACAGTAAGTCTAAAGTATAGATAATTGACTGTGTGTGAATCGTTCCAGTGGCGACGAGCTCCTGCTGACGGAGATGATCTTCAACGGTCTCTTCAACGATCTGACGTCGGAACAGGCCACCGCCCTGCTGTCCTGCTTCGTCTTCCAGGAGAACGTACGTAGGAGCGAGCGCACACAAACACACACAAACAGACACTTGAGCCTGTTCCCCTCCCCAGAACAATGAGATAAAGCACTGATTTCCATTCCCACACACTCGGCCTCCAGTCACATTCTTGGCCTCCTCCCCAGCGCTGCGACCTAAACAGAAACCTGAGGTTGATGTGTGTTTGTCTTGACTAGTGAGAGCCTGTTCTCTCATTGAGGCTAGCTCGAGTCAGATGGTCTAACAAACCTTTTCTTTGGCCTGGCATTAGGGATGCACAATTTATCATAAAATAATCTGGATCTTTTTTCATATACAGGTGAAACTCGAAAAATTAGAATATCGTGCAAAAGTTCATTTATTTCAGTAATTCAACCTAAAAGGTTAAATATATTATATAGACTCATAGCATGCAAAGTGAGATATTTCAAGCCTTTATTTGTTATAATTGTGATTATTATGGCTTACAGCTTATGAAAACCCCAAATTCAAAATCTCAGAAAATTAGAATATTACATAAAATCAATAAAAAAATGATTTTAAATACAGAAATGTCAGCCCTCTAGAAAGTATAATCATGCATATGTACTAAGTACTTGGTTTGGGCCCCTTTTGCATGAATTATTGCCTAAACGCGGCGTGGCATGGATGCTATCAGCCTGTGGCACTGCTGAGGCGTTATGGAAGCCCAGGTTGCTTTGATAGTGGCCTTCAGCTCCTCTGTGTCGTTGGGTCTTGTGTTTCTCATCTGCCTCTTGACAATAGGCGCATACTCTTTATCAGCTTTTACCACCGGGCCTAAAAAAAATTCTAGGGGAAACACTGCTGTACTTATGCGGTCTTATTTCCAAATGATGAGAATTATCTCGCTCATATTCCCTTAGTCACGCTGACTGTTCATTTCTTTGCTTCGGCACAGTCCCAGCTGCTGTATCAATGACGAATAGCTACATAATGCATAACAACACAAGCTATTAATATATCATTCACACAAACAACTCCATACATGTTGTAACTTGCCAGTGTTCCTCCTTGAAGCCCCAAAATGCTGTCGGCTTGTGTTCTTTACCAGGAATCTGTAAATATAATGGTTGGATGGGTGCTAGCTAGGTTCTATTTATTTCCATTATTTATTCTAAAGCTTTAACTTTGCGTCCTATCTTTTTGAATAACAGAAGGAAGATAGACTTAAGTTATGTGTTATGAGGAGACTTTTAAGTTGAAGTCCAGAACTTAAATGTTTTGTCAGTAGATGTTTTTGTTGTAAAAACAAGATTGTATAATAGAACCGTGATATTAATTCTTGAGGAGAAAAATCGGGATTCACATTTTAGCAAGAATCGTTCAGCCCTATCTCACATCAGCTCAGCCCTTCAGAACAACAGAACCGCTTTCTCTCTGAACATGGCTGCCACCCTCACTCAGTGCGTTTACATGCAGACTCATAATCGGGTAAATAAACTAATAAGACTTCAACAGGACTTGTACAATGGACAGGGTTCAACATAACTTTTTTTTCCTACTGGCCCGCCGGGCCAGTGGATCCGAGTTTTACTGGCCCCTTGTATATTTTCACTGGCCCTGCACACACTTTTTTTTTCTTCATAATTTAGTGTCAATAATTATAATACCTGTATTAGAAAAATAAAGAAAGATAACCAGATCTAAAGGGAATATCTATTTTCTTTTAGTTAATTAGCCTATATGAAATGTTTATATTGCTCATACACATAATATAAAACCAGGCAAACATATTGAATTAGAAGCCTACAACTGAA
The DNA here is from genome assembly GCF_949987685.1 of Ammodytes marinus. Lineage (NCBI taxonomy): Eukaryota > Metazoa > Chordata > Actinopteri > Uranoscopiformes > Ammodytidae > Ammodytes > Ammodytes marinus. The sequence continues at coordinate 7,868,139 of NC_137222.1, forward strand.
AGTATGTTAAAAGAGTCGGCCAGTATTTTAAAGTCCAGTAGTTTGATGGTTGTTTTTATTCTTGAATTTGGGCAGTTTAATGAATAGTTCACCTGCAGAAGTCATGTTCAAACATAAAAAAAAATAAGAGATGAAGGTCTGATCATTCTTTGTGGTGTGGTAGGCTGTTTTTATTACTTTCTCTATATGCATTAGGGATGTGAATGTGTCGACCGAATGACCGGTTTTCCACTTGGGCTCAAGTTGACTTTAAAAATAGAATAGAAATCCGAAAATCAGTGGGTTATGCAGTTTTTTTATGGGAGATTTCACCGTGTACGGTTCACGTCTGGTCGTGAGCGCGCTGCAGGAGTGTCACTTCTCCATGAAGTGTCAGCTTCACATAAGAGTCCGGTGTGGGTCGGGACCATTTTTTCAAACTATTGATAAAAAACAATGCAGTGCAAAATATGCAGCATAGGCTACGTTAAACGCTCGTCTAAGACTATGAGGTTAAATCACCTTAGAAACACACAATGCCTTCGTCCGATCACAGCAGCGTTTCACCGTGTGATCTCGCCAGCGAGTGAGCCGCCGCGCAGATGAACTGTGGTTTGTGGCTAAAATAATAACCGGGGATATTCTCCCCGTTAGCGATTTCAATGGGAAAGACTTCCGCGATCTGATTGAATGTCTCGAGCCTGAAAACACAGTGCCAAACTGCGCGACTATAGGAACTGTACAGTGAGCCGAGTCCCTCCGTTCGTTTCTGTCTACAACCGACACAATCACCGGAGACGCATTCACAGCGTTTAAATAACGCCTCTCATTTGTTTTACCATTGGGGCTTGGATGCAAATACTGTAACATTACGGCGGCAGCTAAAGGAAAAGCGCAGTTATCATTTTCTGCACCTCAACCTCTGCTGTGGGAAGAAAGAAAGGGGGCAGATTAAGTCGATTGATTTGTCGACTCGCAGGCTGACGGTAGGCAGCTCTGCCAACGGAGCGAGAGTGCACCCGCTTGTTGCTCCGCCTGTCAAAACGCCCACGCATCGTTCGTCCACTGGCCTTTTATTAAAAAATATATTTTATATTAGGTTTATTATATTGAGTCTTAAATAAACACTGCTTTCATTCCGACTCTCAACGCGCATTTCAATGAACCATGATGTAGTCTACAAAAAGATACTGAACTGTGATTGGCCAGTCACTGGCCCGGGCGGGACAGTGACTGGCCAATCAACTTGCCCTGCATATGATTTTACTGGCCCCGGGCCATCGGGCTATACGTTATGTCGAACCCTGAATGGATGTAAACACCTTTATCCAATCTATTTCTCACACAAATCGGCACATCAATGGACAAGGGAAGTCGGATACGAACACCTAGATAACTCGTTCATAGTCTGCATTCTATTTGCATGTATACAGAGATCGCATATCGCACACCGGAGTTTGCGTTTTGCGCTTGCGCGGAATCCCTGCCGGGGATTTCACAAGGAAGTGGAAGGAGACAATGTAATAAATAGTAGGGTTCTAGTGGCAAAATTGGTATACGGCTTATTTCAATCTAGTTGTCCTATGGAAACGCACTGACTGTCTCTCTTTACTGTCTTACCTAAGTGCTCTGTCAGGGAGGGAACAGCTGTCATGTTTTGAGTGTCACTATAAAAGACCTTTGTTCAGCTGTCGACGGTCATAAAAGAGCACCTGCTGCCACTTCAGCTCAGGATGTCAGCAAAGTAAACCATGGATGTGTTTTCTAAACCCTTGATGTATTCTGATATGAAGGCAGTCCAGTGAGAGTTTTATGCAAAGTAACCCAGGTTCAGTCACTTCCACAATATTAACCAGTGCAGGAAGGAGTCATTTTCTCACCTAACATACATTTGAATGATTCCCCCAACCCAAAATGTAAATCCAGAAGTTGATACTGATTGCATTGTCCTTGGACAGTGCTAGACAGGCTGTGTCTGCCCTTTTCCAGTCTTTATTTTCAGCTGAACTATGCTGCTGTTGGCTGTAGCTTCACATTATATAAATGATAGTTACTTTGATCTTCCCATGATCCCATCAAACTTTTGGAGAAGTTGGATGGGATTTTTCTAGAAAAGTCAGTTTAAATAGAACAATCCGACAAATTACAAAGTTTAAGTAGGTAACATGTAGTGGCAAACAATTTCTATGACATTTTTTATTTTATTTTTTTAACCAAAGACTAGCAGGATCAAATGTCTGAATGTCAGGAGCCTAGTTTGTCTCTTCTTATTATTGAAGAGTTGAGTATTTAATTTAAATGTTATGTTTTTTAACACAAAATTAAAAACAAATTCTTAATATCCCTACAATAATGATATCATCCCTCCCTCCAGGCCAGCGAGATGCCAAAACTGACTGAACAACTCGCTGCTCCCTTGAGACAAATGCAGGTGAGACGACGTCAAACTAACTAAGCCAAATGAGTTGCTGATTTTTCAAAGTTTTAAATTGTGTTAAAATGTGAACGCTGCTGTGTGACTGCTTGTGTTCAGGAGTGTGCAAAGCGTATAGCCAAGGTTTCTGCAGACGCCAAGCTGGAGGTGGACGAGGAGACGTATCTGAACCAGTTTAAGCCTCACTTGATGGATGTGGTGTTCGCCTGGTGCAACGGAGCCACGTTTGCTCAAATCTGCAAGATGACGGACGTCTTTGAAGGTGAGCCGTTCATTATAACATCAGTGACAGGAAGGTAGAATACAGATGTTGATCCTTTCCTTTCCTTTTCATTTCAAACCCAATCTTGATTTTTTTTTTTTTTTTTTTAACCATTATCACCTTTTACTCGATTCTTTTGCTCATTCATCGAGTTACTCCAATGTTGGACAGAAACGTTGTACACTCAGCAATTCAGATTAAATGCTTGTTGTCGAAATCACTTTTTGACAAAATCAGTGAACCTCACAATGCGCTACCTGTCCGTGCTCTGTGTGCAAAAATTGACATTTATCTGGAAGATATCATTTTAAGTTACTTGTCATGTTAATGTTTAACTTAAAGATCACCTACTAAAGCAATATCATTCTCTGAGGATTGTTAAATATTAAACCAGTGTTTCTCAATCCCGTGCAGAGTGTAGTGGTGGCCCATTGTCACCTTTCCACAAGTCAGGTTTCCCTGGAAAACGTCTCGGATCTTATTTCAATAACTTCAAGGCCCAAAATGAAAATAAATATTCAATATTTCACAATAAAAACTAAACTAATTTTTCCATTATTTGACCCTAAACATATAAATAAATCCTTTCCTGCCTCATTAATATTCTCATGACCCATAAGATTTATCTTGTGAACCTTTGGAGGGGCTCAACCCCTAGATTGTGAACAGTGGCGGATTTAGCCATTTTGGGGCTCCAGGCGAACAGTCATTTGGGGACCCTTGCATCTAATGTACCTTATATCGCGCACACTGAGATACTCCATACCAGGGATGAACAAAAGTCACTAGCTTTTTTTCATTTTGGATGAGACTACTCAGGTACGTCGTGTCAGAGGCTTTCTTAGCTTGGATTGGTCTAAGAGGATCCCACATCACAGGGTCAAACTGAGCCATTAACTGAACCTGACCCATGACATGTCCATTGCCTAGTGCTAGTTCATTAAGTGTGTCAGAGGGGCCATGCAGAGGAAGCTTTCTCTCTGACAGGAAGTTGATGATTGCCACTAACCTGGATAAAATTCTAGAGACCAATATGACTTTGCTTTCAATTAAATGTGTTGTTTTATTTTTTAAATACACAGTGAATTACAAAATAGCCTGTGTCCACAGAGTGTAGGCCTATTTGAAATAAAATCTTCAAATATTAAAAAAAAAATTAGGTTATAATAACCCTGCCTTCTTTAAGCATGGATAGTAGTGACTAAGTGTGCAGGGGAGAGAGAAATATACACAGATAGAGGGAGGAAGAGATAGCTTTATTTTGCTTTTTTACTTAAATTGATCATTGATGGCTTTAGACTGACTCCTGCTGTCGCAAGCCTATCAGCTGTTGTTCTGAACAGCTGTTACACACGGAGGTGAAAACGAAATTGAAACTTAACTATCGCCTGGCTGGGCTGACTTAAAGTGGAGCAGCCAAATATAGCCTAAACTAATAGGCCTAAATATTGTTACAAAAATACAGGCAATGTGTTGTGTGATTTTTGTCAGTAGCCTACAGTAGACCTAGAGGCTGGCCCCGATCGCCACTAACTGTTCTGAAATACACGATCGCCGATCACGTGAACACACAGGCGTCTTTTTTTTTTTAGCATATATGCATCCAATCCGCGGTTCACGTGGGTCCCAAACCGTGAGGGTTGGTCCGAATGGACCACGGATCAACCGTGATCTGTTGCACCATTAATTTTCTCCATCAGTTTGTTGACACACATTCACGTCATTAGCATAGCTGCTGGCTGAGCCAGAGCCACCTGGATTGACAGTAGGAGCTGGAACGTTACCGGTTAATGATGTAGACAGCTGTTCTTCCGTCTAAGGTCCCGCTGCCACCGCGCTGGGTGCTGTAAAAAAGCTTAATAGCTTCGGCAGCTTTGATATTAAGTCCTGCCTTTGGTCCTTCTTCTGTTTGTTTTGTGACCCGCTCTCGTATGTTCGCTTCATTTTGGTATAGGTAGGTTAGGTTTATCTCGTCTCTCTCTTCTCCCGCTATTTACTTTTTTGGATTTACGCGTGAACGTGCAGCGTAATGTGTAATGGAATAGTCCATGTAGTGCAGACTGAAGGGGGGTGCACGGTTGGCAGAAAGGCCGTCAAAACGCGAGTAATTAGACATCCCGATGATATTATTGTGAAGAGATTTTTTTATAAAAAACAATAGATATGGGGCAAAATATAACTCCCTAATTGATTTATTATGTGGCGTTGATTTGAACACAGTTTAAAGTTTCTATAAATGACTCCCAACACTGACCTCAGCTGTGGAACATTGCATTGCTTCCTGATTACGATGACGTCCACAGTTGAGAAACTTGAGGGAGTGTTAGATGTTCATGTTCTTGTATGTCTTGGTGAAGGACAGAGAGAACTGAATATGTATCCTTGCCCGTTGACAGACTGCACTGTCTAAATAAATACTAACACTAGAATCAGTTAGATTGGAATATATTAATTCTATAAGAGCCTTTTAAACACTATTTTTACGTAATAAGTACTACAATACAAAGTTATTTTTGAAAATTATTAGGAAATTAAGCAGCTGTAAGGAGTGTTTGTCAAGTTTAAGAAGTGAGGATAGGGATACTAGGTTTAATAAAAGGTCAAAACCTTAGTTTAAATAGATTCACACACTGTTCACTGACTGTCTGTATTTGTGCCTGTCTCGTGTAGGAAGCATCATCCGCTGCCTGCGTCGGCTGGAAGAGGTTCTGAGACAAATGTGTTCTGCATCCAAGGCCATCGGCAACACTGAACTGGAGAACAAGTTTGCTGAAGGTAAGACATACCAGAGTGTTGTCAGAGCTGAAACAATGAATCATTCCATAGGAAATTCACTGCTTTCAGCCTCTCAAATGGAAATTCTCCAAGTCTTCTGCGATACATCAATGAATATATTTGGGTTTTAAGGTTTTTTGTTGACTTTGACACCACTATTTTGGGAAAAATCTTCTTCACTTACTAGATGAAAGAATACTGAATCAAATGTCTGTTTGTAACTTAAATTTCTGATTTGTGACAGTTATATAATATATATATTTGTTAAGCTAAATTAATTAACTCTTAATTTCTGTTTATTTGCAGGAATAACGAAGATCAAGAGGGACATTGTATTTGCTGCCAGTCTCTACCTATAATGACATCACAGATTTACAACATGAGGAGCAACGCTGTTTTTGACCTTTTAGTTATGATTAACGCCCTTCTTCTAGTCTGTCCCATTTAATCCCAAAACGTTTCTTAAATTGGCTTTCAGTTGATAAAATTATATATTAGTCTCCCACACCTGTTTTTTTTCTGATATGTTTTTTCACTTCTGGACAACTTACCTGAACCTTGTTTTGTCCTGTGGAGTCGTGTTATCCACGTTGAGATTTGCATTATACAAATGAGTGAAATTTGTCTGAGGATGCAAACGCTTTCCTTTTTAGGCGAAAGCATCTATGTTGCCAGAACACATTGGACAGTCATGCTTTTATTGTTTCTGCTTACATGAGCATAGTGGCGCGTAAAATATGACAAATACTTTTGATAAATCCGGCAGAGAGTACACGATAGAAGTCATGCTTTCACTCTACATGACGGTTCATGACATAATACATACAACACTTATGTTTCATTTGTGTCCATGTTGATAAGTGAAATGGCTTCATGTTTCCTCTTTTTTCTTATTTTAAAAATGTGTACATATTTGTAACTTTTTTTTTTTCAATAAAAGTCTGTATGATCATTTATTTGAACATACAGATTATGCAAAAGTACATAGTTGTCTGTTCACTTGATTTTTTTTTATATTAGTTCTTTGATACACAGGGAGCTGTGATAGCAGCACTAGCAGTCCAGCAAAGGCAACACGGCACTTGAACTGGAGTCTACTCTTCAACTCTAACCAAACGTGATACAAGTCAAGCCTCCTCCACCTTGACTATATGGAGTTCAGATAGTTTGAGAATGAGACTGCAGTGGCGGCGGCCTGGAGTCAGCAGCTCTGCATGTGAAGCAGTGTTGCCCTCTGGTCTAGGGTCATTTAGCCCTCCAGCGAGTGCAAGCCTTGAGAAGCAAACATTCCTTGTATAAATTAGCCCTTTTGAATAAACACTGGACTTAAGGCAGCAAAGTTATGAGACTCTCTGGGAGCTGGGGGTCTACCTAAAACTGACCTTTAAGATCAGATCCGTGAGCTGACTGACTCCAGGTCAGGAAAAGTACAAAGCAAGATTACATTCAAAGGTTTCCAACCCTCTCTCTCCCAGCAGTGGTGAGACCCTTTAGTGGTTGCATTTCCGCCAGCTCAGTAGATAAATACATGAATAAATTTGTTTCCTGTATTTACAGAATCTCTAGCCCCTAACGCACATTTGTGTCAGTCACTTAAGCATAATTGAACAAGGCATGGACAGGTAGTCTCCCCACTAGTCCTTCCAGTTGGAGAATCGGTGGACAACGACAGCAAATTGCCCCTTTTAAAAATAAAGTCTTAAAAACTGAATAGGCCTGAGGTGTAGCTTCAGGAACTGATCCACTAGCTTCCTTGGAGTAAGACTCAAGTACACTGTAAATCCATGCAGGGCATCAGGTGAGAATTTTGCGTGAGTTAAAAGGCTAGACAGCTGGGAATCCTGGGTGTTCATTTTGGGAGACGGAGCAGAGGCCCGGGGTTGTCCTCTGCCTCCTCTCCAGTAGCTTAGTTGGGACTCTCAAAGTGGTTTCCGTTGGTGGGGGTCTCTTGTAGGGTTGTGTGAGGGATGTCTTCCTCTTTATGGGTTTCCACGGGTGGCTTGAAAAAGTCAGACACGAAGAATACCTGAAAGATACAGGGAATGGGACTTAATTATTTTTCTCTCGAGGGTGATGCTTTCCACTTTCTTGCAGAGGGAGACAAATATCCATACAACCTTTTAATGTTTGTTTAAATATACATTCCCGATATTTAACACTTTTTAATACCGTTGTGAATGCAATTTAAGATCTATTTAGCATCGATACTGGCAATAAAGATGTGCAAGGAAATGAAATTCCTGAACCACTTGCAAAAATTGTAAATGAATGAATTCACATTCAACACAAATTTTGTGGTTTTATGTTGGTTTTGTAGTTTTTTACAGCATGAAGAACACATTTTCCCCCAAAACACTTTATAAAAGTAACAATTACTTGATACTCATAACACTTTTTAGGACCTGTCATATTTAAGTAATTTTCAGATATTTTAAGGCCTAAAATTCTTATTGGATATTTTAGGTGCCAGCAGAAAACTCTTTATTCCTTAAAATGTAACATGATTGAGAGCCATCCCTTACCACTAGAAGCGCCACGAGGGCACCCTGCAGGAGTCCCGTCAGCACATCGCTCCAGTGATGTTTATAATCCGACACCCTTGACAAACCTGTGAACATCGTGGCAGCGATCAGGAAGAACTGAAGGGTGGGTCTCAGCAACCTCGCCCATTTAGCTTGGAGTCGAGCCTGCAGGTAGAGCTGGGAGAGAAGAGGAGCATGCTTATTAAAATGTAGAGCAGATTTCTTTAGATTCACAAAAAATAAATGACACTGTGGATGATTTTGAACAAAAACAGGGACATATTATGTTTTTTGAAGTGTTGTGGCCTTGTGGGTCTTTGTCGCAGGCAGTTTTCCTTGGCTGCACATGACTTATTTCCACTTCCTTTAACACAGCACCACAGAGATGTTATCGTGCAGGAAACAGTTATAAAAAAATTCCCTGAATTAAATAAACATCCCCTTTTGATGGTCACAGTTATCAGCCCTCTGTAGGCTACACCCTTGAGTTAAAAAAAAATTAAAAAGTGCACAAGAGTATTCTGCAGGCCACATTCCACTCCGTCAAACTGACTTTTAAATAATCAGTTTCACTGATAGCCTATGATTAAACTGTTTGTTGTCAGGAACAAAATCCATAATCTGATCATGACATGAAAATGACGCAGTTTGATCTGTCATACTGGGATCTATGGTCGACTTAAAGTTCCTTTGTGGCATACACTTCATTTTGTTTGTATTGATAACAAGGTGTTGTCTCGTCCTTCTGTCTCCATTAAGGACAAACAAGCTTATCCGCTTCAGCTGGATCCATGTTTCCCTCGTTGACACATTATGCCATTGAAAAAAAAAGAAAACCCCTCCAGGGTTTGAAGGTAAACGTCTCAATGTCGACTGCTGTTTCGCATATTTGAATTTTCACTTCATGTTGGTGCTAGGACTTTGTCCCTGTGTCTATATATAGGTCTGCTGGTGGTGATGGAATCAGCAGCCCCATAAAGTTTATCAGGGCTGGACAGTAAAATCAGCTCTGAACAAACACAACAGAGGGAGGGGGGCTCAAGGACTCAAGCCTCATAACAACTTTCATCTAGAAATGTTTTAAGGGTATAAAAAGAAATAGGCTACCAAAGCACTGCAGTTCCAAGAAGCATTTCTATATTTTGGAAATGCACTTATTCGCTGTCCTGGCAAAAGTTAGACGAAAAGATTGATACCAAATTTGTGTAGCCTGATATGTCTATCAAATAGGCCTACAAGGTTATTCCATTTGGAGCAAAAGTTTGACATTTTCCAATATAGCCTATAGTTAAATGTGCTTTTTGAGAGTGACAAGATGAGAAGATCGATCCCACTCTGATATCTGCCTTTTAAATGAAAGGCTACAGCCAAGAGAATGTTAGCTTAGCTTAGCTTAGAACAAAGTCTGGAAACATGGGTAAAGAGCTAGCCTGGTTCTGCCCAACACTTGCAACATCTACTTCTCTGCAAACTTCACTCATAAAGATGCTCAAGGCCTATCTTCTATAAAGTTGGCCTGTTTCCAGTCTTCCTGCTTATTTTAACTGGCTGTAACTATATACATTATACCAGACAGACATCCATGAACTTGGCATTAGGCTATGGGGAAGTCACTGCACTGCCAAGAAGCAGTCCAGAACATCACTCCCCGTAACACCCCAATCTTTACATTTGTGTACAGATTCACAAGCCAAGAAGCATATTTCCCCATATGTCAAACTATTCCTTGGACAGCCTCCCTTTGAACACAGACTTAACGGTAAATACTGAATGATATGATTGCAGATCAATGTGTAACTGGTTCGGATACTTACAGCCAAGAATAGCATGCAGTACATGGAGAAAGAGGAGTGACCAGAGTAGAACGACAGCCTGCAAAGGAAAGACAAAAGCATAGCTCATCAGTTTGCTATGTCCCTAATTTATTTGTAGCAAAACAAACAACATAGGAGACTATGAGACATCTTCAGCAGGGCAGTCCCAGCGCCAAAGTTCCTGAACCTTTTTAAAGTAGGCTAGGACTAGTAGGGTCTTTTTCGAGGGTAAATCAATTACCCAGGAACTAAATGTAGACCCTGGTTCCTGCGGTCGAAGGTTCCTCCAAAGGTTCCTAGTTCCTATGAAGTTTCCTGAGGTGGAAAAGGGGGCTTTTGTTGCATTTTGGAAAAGGGATGTTGATAGATGTGGTGGACAGCCTACCCGCCCCCCCCCTTTCCTTCCAGCCTTAGTTACTTCCCGTTTCTAATAACAGTTCTGTGTTTTTAATATCGTTGTCTGGACCACAACTGCAGCAACAGCTAAGAATACACACTGATTAATATGACAGTACACCTGTTCAATTTGGTTTGTTGCCGTTCCACTCTTGACACTATGACTTCAATCACAAATATGGACTGACGAAAAAGCTGTTCCATGGATTTTACCATGAGCCACTTCATAGATTCAAAGTTTTTATCATTGGTTTTGAGTTTTTTTCCGCTGTGCTAGCGCTGTAGTGTCCACATATCTTGTTTTGCTTTTTTAATTTGTTGAGTCCCATTGGTGGAGGTCACTCTTGGGCTGACTGAGATGAAAAGGCATGGCCACTATTTAAAAAAAAAATTAAGGTATAACCCTATATAACCCACAGACCTTGGTTAGAACACGCCACTGGCAAATACAACAATAATGCTGTAATCCACTGTGGCATCACACTAAACAGTTGGTCACACCCTGTGAGAGCATATGACTTTCAATTAATAGCACCCCTTGGGATGAAAGACATGTTTGTCTATTATTCCCCCGCTCCTGAGAGAAGCAATATATATTTTTTAGAGTGCATCTTTGACTTCGAAATGCAAACCAGCGCGCCCACACACAGCTCTGGCAGTAGGCATCTTCTCTCCAGGGGAAGTTAAACTAAGCCAGGGAGGAATCATATTACAGTAAGATGATCATGCCGCACCTATTGGCTCCATCAGAGCGACTACGACTAGAAGGCCACACATAGAAGCTGTCCGTACATTCATCTTGGATATCTGCCTTGCTAATAAATTTTTATCTTATTATGCTACATTAAAAACAATCATGACATACTTTGGAGTAGGGATGTGGCTCCAGGAAATATCAATGAACGTGCACCACGCCCGGCTAAATGTGCAGTAGCTAGCTCAGAGGGCTAAAGGGTGGGTGGTTGGGCAACTTTCCACTCAGCCCCCAGACCCAAAGACAGCAGCTGAGGTAAAACCTTAACTCTGACTTATCAGCAGAAAAACCCACTTTACCTTTAAGTGAACATACAATACAGTAGAAAGTTCCTCACAAGCCATCATAAACTCTGCCTAATACAATCGGCACAGCTGACGTCACTATTTTTTTTCTTTCAATAATTACTCGCTGGTCGTGCTGGTGGATATCCTCTCCTCCCTCTATACTTCCTTCTGCTCTGAGCTGATAAGGCCTGCAGGCGTCCATCAAAATAAGCTTTACATTCCGGATATTACTCAATCCTTGCATCTCGTTTCTTTCTTTACGTCATCAGTGTGCACTGCAGGTATTGACAACAGAACTTAATGTTGCGCAACTTTGCAGAGCGGCCCCCACCAACAACAGGATTGTCGGTGGGGTTTTTCGATGACATGTTTAACCTTTGCTCTTTGTACCGTGAGCAGCACGTTACAAAACAATGGAGAGCACACAGAAGTTTGAGGCTTTTCTGTCAGATTTCCCTAATCTGCTGAGCAAACAAAACCAGAGCCTGGAGTGCAAACATTTGAAATCATTAAGCAACTAATTCATTAGTCCGCCTAGGGCTGCAATTACTGACCATTACATCATGAATTAATCTGCTGAATATTTTATTGTTGGTCATTTTGTCTATAGAATATTTGAAAACAGTGACAAAGGCTGTTAGAATGACCCTTTGACTAAAGTGATCATTGTTGACAGCTTGCAACCAAACTATTCATTTTACTATCAAATATGACAATGCAAATCAGCTGTTCAATATTCATTTTTGATTAGTAAGGCACTTCAGCAATCAAAATAGTTTATAATACTGTCAATCAATTAATCATTGCAACAACAATAATCTATTAATTTCTGAAGTTGTAAGCTATACAGATGCCTACCTGCCCTCATTAACCATTCTGGTGTCTCCAGTGCAGGTGAAGTGTTCGATATAAGCCCCCGCTGAACAGTTGATGGCCGTCCAATCAGGTTTGCACACATCCAGGAAGTGCGGCCTGAGCCGGCCAATAGAGTACTTGGCTATGTCGGTCAGAGACTGGCTCATCGCGGCACCAAAAAGGAAGGTGCCCACGGCTTTGTAAACACATGCAAGGTAGCTTCCGAAAGAGGACTTGGATTTGAGGCGGGTTAGATAAACTGACAGGCACTCGCCAAAGATCATCTGTAGGGAAGAAAGGGGAAGGATACAGGGTGAGAGGTTTGTGCAGAAATCACAAGATGAAGTTGAGATTGATTGAAATCTACAACATCAGAACCAGCAATATTCCCTGAAACACTGGGTCTAAAATAACAAGTCAAGTAAAATAATGAATTTACTCCAACAGTGTTTAAAACAATATTTTGACCTTTTTGGGATATATTATGCACATTGTTGCCAAGAGCGACGAGAAGTCAACACTGCTCTCATGTCTTTACACTAAACAAAGCAGCACCAGCAGCCAGTTAGCTTAGCTTAGCATGCAGACTTAAAACCAGGGAAACAGGCCCACCAGCACCACTGTTGCTATGGATTTCAACAAGACATAACATGTTTGAGTTTTTACCTGTAGACATTCTGCTAGCTGTTTCCACCTGTTCCCAGTCTTTATGCTAAGCTAAGCTAAGCATCTCCTGGCTTCATATTTCACAGACAGATATTTGAGTGGTATTGATCTTCTCATCAAATGTTCGGCATGAAAGCAAATGAGTTTGTTTCCCGAAAATTTCAAATTATCCCTTTAATTACACTTTCCAGAACATTATAGAGGATGTTTTGAAATTGTACATATTTTTGAAAGTATCACAACCACAGGATGATGTCCACTCAAAAAAGAATACACATGTATATAAATGTGTCGGATGATCTAAAGGTCTAATTGAAAGGATCTCATGGTATTTGTGTGTGTGTGTTCATAATGTAAGTGATACGTCAGAGGCATGACTCATAAATTCTTCGGGAATGCTGTGGTTCAGGTGCACGTGCATGTGTTCATTCTTGCCACCTGCCCAGAGGCTCTAAACTAAAAAAGCTGTTGGCTCCAGTTGAAAGAACTGCTTTACCTTCTCCTGCTGCAGCTGAAGAAGGTATGTGTGTAAACTTAGACCGGTTGTCAGCTTTGTTTAAATTCTTCTTGAAGATAAAAAGGTTTTTGTTAAACTTTGCACGTTTAGACATTTGCACTGTTTATGTACTGAAATGACTGAGTCTCCCTTGTTGTTATCCCATTTTTCCTAATTCCAGTCAGCATCAACTGACCGAGGTCACCGCTGAGCTGCCTGTGAAGAGTTTCACATCTGCCATATTTAGTGTCTTTCAGCAAACTAATGCAGCAGCTGCAGACTTACTTAGGGGCTGAGTTTCAAAATAAATGCCGGCCTCAGGTCACCTTCTTTTTACTCTAACTTTAAAGCTATAGTGCGTAACTTCTGTTGCCCCCATTAGAAATTCCAACACAACTGTCGGCGCATCTACATGAGGTAAGACCTAGGTGATCAAGCGTGGATTTAATACTTTTTGCTATACGTCCAGAACAATTTCATGGGCGCTTCTTGGGATTTTACTGCGCTCCTGGGCCAGTGTCAGGGGGTGACACCAGTTTGTTAACGCTGCCATACTGAGAAATACAGAGAAAGCTTTTTGGAGCTGGTCAATTGTGGTGGCTTAATCAACTTTGTGTCTTATTTAAACATTAAGCACTATAGTTTTAAGCGACGAACATGTGGTTGGCAACTTGACTTTCAGTTAGTGTAAGGAGTGGCTCATTAAAGCAATCAAAAACAAACACCAAATTATTATTATTGCAGGACATCCAGCAGCAAACATGCATCGTAAAGAGAGAAGTTAAAAGGGTAAAGGTGGATTAAGGTGAGCAGGACACAGAGACGGTGAGAAAAGCACAGACGAGAGCTGTTAACAGAAGACCAAACAGGTGCACTTACAGTGAGTATTGTGACGGGTATCATTACACCTCCTAACAACTGATAGGTTATGGTGTCTTCTTTAAGGGGGTACTTGATTGAATCGTCATTACAGAAAAAACCTCGGCGGAAAGGACTGTGTCGCAGAGTGAGAATTGCAAATGGGAGTCCAACTGGCGGAAAAAGCAGTGAGAGAGAGAAAAAAAATACAGGTTACAAGAGCATGTCTACCCATCATGCAAGGAGGAGAAGCAGCCCTGTGAGAACATCTCATATCCTCTGAAGGGGGCGGCGATGGCATCCTCGCCAACTTTCAGGAACATGGGTGTGCAAACGTTAATGGTTAGTGTTGATAAAAGGAGTGGATGTGAACAGAGAAACGTCAGTCTGAATAGCACAACAATAACATCTATACCCAAGGATTGTTTTTTCTTCTTCATCGAATCTTTAAGTCAAACCAACACACATACAAAAACCTTCCTAAAACGGACTTCATTGCCACATATTTCCTTTAGCAGGGACTGAATGATGATGATGTGATTGATGACGTTAAGGAGAATAGGCAGAGATGCAAGTGAAGTGATAAACCCCCAAAACCACAAAGCAGTAACATAACACACACACACACCGGCAGCAGCAGCCCTTTCTTGCCTCCGTCGATCTCCAAAAAAACAATCCCCTCAGTTCCAGAAGAGCATTCCAGCTATTTTAGGGAGCACAGCGACTCAGCACGCAGGCTGCATGTCTGTTGCACTAATTAACAGCAGCTACAGATAGAAAATGCAAGGGAGAATCAGTTTTGCCTAATGAACGTCTAGCACTGAAGTGTTAGGGTTAGTATTCTTGCAAGTTATACAAGTGCATGTTGAGTCTCTACATTCTTCCTTGGATAATTTGTGGTTTGGGAATTTTTGCATGAAACTGAGATTGTCTACAGTATGATTAATGGGGTCTCATTTTTTTAAGCAGAAAGCTGAAAGAAATACGTTCAAGGGCAGTGTATTTTTTGTAAACCCAACAGGATGACACGTTTACTCCGGCTGCTTTGCTTTTGTATTGCCTGTTTTTAAGTGGACATCCTCCTGGGCCTCCAGCGACTGAGAGAGCTGACGTTGGCCAAAACAAACCTCACACTGAGACGAGAAACAGCAGCAGTGTACTGAATAAAACATTACATGCTTATCTGGTTTCAATAACAGGTAGCCGTGCCATTGCAGCAGCTCCCCAACCGTTTGAATTATGATCTGTATAATTAAACAGGACATTCTGGACACATCATAAATGAGGCTGTGGAAATACTTTGGTTTTGCCAGCTCTGTCAGTCCCATACAGTTCTCATGTCGTTTGACATGTCGTCGCAGGAAATACACAGGTGTAGCTGATAACAATTATAACGGCTGTTTTCCATCAAGGTGTGCCAGTGAACCGGGTTGCACGCATACCTGAGCGGAACACCTTGGCACACCTCGCAAAAAACCCAGAAGTTATAAGTTACACCTGCAGTTAACAGATTTTCCAGGAGACAGGTCAAGGGACTTAACTTCTACCTGTTACTTACACAGCTAATGGGCAGAGCGAAGCCCACAGTGTAGAGCACCGTGGAGGAGATGGTGCCGTGGTGGAAAGGGTACTTGATGCTTTCGTCGTTACAGAAAAAGCCCCTCTGATAGGGGCGGATCTTACCCAGGTTAAAGGCCGCCAGAGGCAGACCTCCTGTGGACGGAGAGATCAGGAGGAAGAAGAAGTCACATGGGGAAAGAGGGATAGTAGCAGAGGAAGAGAAGGATCCCAGGAAAAGTGCTTTTGAGGTCTTCAAATCTGTCATCTTTCACATCGAATTAAGAGATAGGAGGGAGCTACAAATTCCATCATTAAATCTTTGTGTCAGAAGTGAGGGACCCCAACTCTTTCTATTGGTTAAAGGAAGAGGCTGGCTTTATTCTATATTTTCCTTATCTTCATCAAATTCATTGACAATATATTAGTCTGCCTCAGCCCCAAGCCCATTCGTCCCTAAGATGTAAATATTCAAAAACACATGACAAAAATATAAGCTATGATAAAAAAGGGCTAAATCATTTCCTTAAACTGCTGGGAACACATAACAAAAAGGAGTGAATTGAAGCGACTCCACCACGTTCATTGTAATGGAGGAACATGATATCCATTGCAACAGTGTGGATCTGTGATGTGTTTTGAATAGAACTGGACAACAATGGAGGGCTGGGACATGATGTGTGTGACATTTGTTCACAGTAAGAAAAACACAAAATACTGCCAGTCATATCCTTAGACACTAAGCCTCAGAAAATGTGAGTTCAACGTTACGCATTACACACACAGTGAAGACATTTGACAGCAGTGACATCATCATGACACATATACAGATGATGTTATCTTTGGGCAGATTTTCAGCACGGGAGGATTGCTAAGCTTTTTTTTCTTCTTGTTGGAAGCACCGACTCACATTGGTTTGAAGGGAGATGTGGACACAGCTAAGCTACCTCCCTATAGATGAAATACCATGAAGATAACAGGTTATGCTAACAGGTTTTGACAGTCCACAGTGTGAGTGCAATGCTGCTGTCATTTCTCCAGGCTGTTTGGCCCGTTTAGCCCATTGTTTAGTGGGGGGAGAAGAAGCAGTTGGGGGTCCACTGAAGCAGAAAATGAGGGTCTATTATTGAGCTGTGGGGCACATTAAAAAGCCACATCACATGAACGTAGAACCTCAAAGTCCTATAAAGTGTGTTTGCATTCTGTCTGGATGTTTCTGTCTGGCAGTTGTCGAAACAGTCAGCTGTACTGTAAGCTGATGGGCCACAACAGCTGGAAATGCCAACTGCAGGACACACAAGTCACTTTCCAACTGCAGCAAGCAGCCCAGACACACTTTAAATTTAGGTCTCGTGTCTATAACTGTGCAATCAAGGGACACAAAGAAATAATTGTGGATATCTAGACATGAATACTTGCTGGTTATTTTACAATTCATCTTTTATCTAGACTCGAGGCAGCCTGCTAAGTAGTTTGCTTTTAAAAACTTTGATAAATCAGCTGTGTAAGACAGCCAGGACAAATATTCTCTCTCCATTATAGATTTTAGATCACTTATAAAGGCTCACTGTTATTAAGTATGTGTGTGTGTGTGTATGTATAGTACATGTTAAGACACAAAAAGCCGTGCGTTGCTAATGGAGACAGCCTGGGTCTGGATGCTTGGTTATGGTCCAACAGCGTTGTCTCATTAGCAGAATAATCAAGTTTGCTTTCAAACAGTACTCTGAGCGTGTACAGTCATAACCGCTGCCGCTCACTGCACACGTGTTCTGCTGCTTCAAGGCACTTACACAGTGATGCAACATAAAATAAGTCTGTAGATTTGGAGGTTTGGTAATATTTTAAAACCCCTCTCTCCACTCAAGAAAACAAACCATATTAGTATAGGCCTATTCTGGATTGTTCTATTAATGAGAACGTCTAAATGTCATTTTAAAGATTTTAGAAATAGGCAGAACCATAAACTGTAAAACAATCATTATTATCCCACTATTACGATGTTTTCGATGTTTTTAAATATAGTCTGGATCTGATATTTAAAACAAAAAGACTCCATTTTATGCCACAAACAAATCTACAATCTAATTGTATGGGACAAAGGGGGACTGTGCAAGGGAAGCTATAATTGAATAAGTCCTTGAACAAATCAATCATTTATAATCAGATTATAAAAGCACTAAAGCCTCAGAGACAACCACTGTGCCTACACTACACAATAGAAAACTGTGCAGGCCCTCTGTGTGCACTTTCACAATGTATATTCAAATATATAGAAGACTTGTAGACTAGGAGAGAAACATCATTCACCACACGTTCAAATCATTGGTTTAAGACCTGAAACTGGGTTTTTTAGATGTGACATTAAGACTTGAGAAGCGCTCTGACGTGCTGCGGTCCACAGATATGTTGATTTGAACACAGTTTCAGGAAAGAGTTGAATACCACCGACCTCCAAATAAATGATCTTTAGACATGAGGTTACACATGAACCAGCAAAGTGAGGTGAGCTGAGTCAGTGCTGGGAAGTGGGTCTAAAACATAGCGTGTAGGGTAGCATTGCCATGAGACAAAGTTACCCAGCAAAACCTTGAATTGATTAGATTAGTAGAAATGTTAAGGCAAATGAAATGTAACTAGGCTATTTGACAGCCTAAATTAACACAAATAACTTCAAACTTAGGAAACATAGGCCAATAACAATTTGTGATATGAATTAGACTTGCTATAGTTCATCTAAAGATGTATTACATATTTTTCAAGGAACATGCCATTCTTCATTTTAATTGTATTAGAAAAACCAAATTAATCCAGATATCGCAATAATATACACATATCATTTGATTGGTGGTAGGCTACCGTTAGAAGTTAAAATAATAGTGTCTCAGTAGGCTACATCTACTGGCCATTCACCACTCCCTGGCTTCACGTGATGCATGGCATGCTGTTGAATATCCGAAAACAGAAGGATTGTATCAGATCAACAAATATGTCTGTCTACATCCACATCCCCAGCAAAACAGCCCTCATTAAAAAGTCATTGAAATATAAGCCTACATACCCAGGATGAGACAGGCTATGTCCAACAGGACAAAGGGGATTCCTCTCGCCTCGAACATGTTTCCTCTGGTGTGTCTGTGTCTCGAGTCCCTGGCTTTGTGGTGCGTCCTCTGCTATAAACACCGGGGGGATGCTCCTCCTTAGGACGTCGCTGCTGCTGTAGCACACTACTACTGCGGTCTGTTTCCGATTGAGCGCGTGAGGTCAGGAAATAGCCTAGTATTAAAGCAAACGGGCTAAAATGAATGAATAAATAAAGACAACAAAACGAAGAGCCCTGCTAAGGTGCGCACAGGACCGGGGAAAGAAACGCGCACATCAAGAGGAGAAATACCGCGTCTCCCCGTTTCTACAGCTGATGGTGTAGTTGTTGTTGTTTTTGGGTGGAGGTGGACTGCAGCAGCGCCGATAGCCTCGCGGGTCTGACTGTGTCATGTTGGGTTTAAAGAGGTTGTATAAATCAGATGCTCCCTTTCACGTTCATTAGCACGGACACCTGCCCGGAGTCGGTGCGGTAACAGGCAGTGTGCAGCACGAGCCGTCAGTCGGACCCGGAAAGCTGCAGCAGCAGTGACCCCAGCGTCTGGCTGGGCCTGGATGACTGGTGCATTCACGTGCTAGCGGAAATATCGGACAGTACTCCGTTACTCCGTTAGGGATTCGTGCCTTTACAAAACCTCGAAAGAAAAGTCAAATGTTACAGGATAAACAGGCTACCGTCCTGTCTGTTGGATAACTCCAGGAAGTTACTGATATTATATTATATTATATTATATTATATTATATTATATTATATTATATTATATTACATTACATTACATTACATTACATTACATTACATTATATTATATTATATTATATTATATTATATTATATTATATTATATTATATTATATTATATTATATTATATTATATTATATCTTGTTTGTTTAAAATACAAAAAACTCCATCCAACAATAGCCTATACAACATACAAGAGACAAAACATCTAAACCAAGAATAAAGAATACCTGCTGTAGCCTACAGTAGAATAGTGTTACTGAAACGTAGCCCTAGGTAAGATCCCTTTTAACCTGTAACACTTTTTTTCTTATTCATTTCGCTTTCAAATGTTTTATCATATTTTACATTCGCCTTTCTTTATTCTTAATCTTGATGTATTTCATGCCCCTTTAAAGCACTTTGAATTGCCTTGAGTCTGAATTGTGCTATAGAAATAAACTTGCCGTGCCTTGTGGTATTAACAGATGTATTTAAATATGTTATATCAACAATTGTAACTGTAAACTATAGACTATAGTGGCATATGTGCTAATCAGTGATTTTGTGGGACAGTGGTTCCTCTCTGTTTCCTATCACTGTGCTAAGCTGAGCTAACTAACTCACAGCAAATAAGCCAAAAAGTGAACAAACAATTTAAAACTTTTTTTAAAGGTATTTAGTGACCTCAGAAGACTTCTGTCTGTTGCACAATTGACATTGTTATTAGCTCACTGTTTCCATCTAGTGCTCTGGTGGTTAAGTTACAATTACAGAATACTAAAATTATTCTGGAAACAAAAATAATAGCATGATGACGAGCTAAATCATTGTTCCAATTCTTTTTTGATCTATCCGAAGATGTGTTTCTTAATTTGAAATAAAACAAAATATAATTGTCCAAAACACTGACCTGCATTGACAAGAGGATTGATTGCAGCGAGCAAACCCTGATTGAATGTTCATGTACACATGTCCTTTAACAGGTGCAGCCACACTTAAGGAGAGTGAGCTCAATCCAACACAGTGCTGATTAAAATGTTT
The DNA here is from genome assembly GCF_949987685.1 of Ammodytes marinus. Classification (NCBI taxonomy): domain Eukaryota; kingdom Metazoa; phylum Chordata; class Actinopteri; order Uranoscopiformes; family Ammodytidae; genus Ammodytes; species Ammodytes marinus. The sequence continues at coordinate 7,888,658 of NC_137222.1, forward strand.
AGTTTATTTGTCTGACATGATCTTCTATGCACTTCATGTGATTCTGTTTTATTGACAAAAAGAGGCTTTTTGTATGGATTGGACGCCCAAAGTATTCAGACAATTGCTCAAATAACTAAGTGTCATTAAGTAAGACAACATTTTTAACAAATATTTGGGATCATTTTACACCTTATGGTATATATGTATTTATTTGAATAAGAATTTAGTTCAAAATATTTGATTTTATTATTCAATACTGACTGTAATAAACAAGCAATAATTTTAATATTATCTTTAATAGCTGTCTTTCATTACAGCTTAAAGCTGGATTGGACATGCTAAATACAGCAGACAACATAAGCAAACACATCGCAATAAACTAATACACAATGCACAAATATGTTTTATTCAACTGATTTACATGAAGTGAAAAAATAACTTTAATTGGGTATATAATTACAAGGAATGTTTCAATGGCAAACAATAAAAACACGATTTAGAAAGTGCCTTTTTTCACATCTTCGGTCGTCCACCAAAAAACAACAGCTCGTTTTGCCTCAAGGAATGAAGAAGTGCTGAGATCAATATAGAAGGGAGAATATATTAAAACAAATGTAAAAAACCCTATAACATTTACAGTTTATGTGACAGCTCAGTAACACATAATGTCACATTTTCTCTGTGTATATTTATAACACAAGAGTCACAAAAACATTTAGATAAATTCTGACTTCAGTTAAGTCATCGTCAATGTCGGGTCAGTTACAATATTACTGTGAGTCAATAACTCATTCCTCTATTTATCAATATTTTTTTTAATGAGTTATGAGACAGAAAACACAAATTAACCAACATAATGTTTTGTCTTAAATTAAACATTGAAAAAAGAAGCTTATCTTTTGTTACATTTTGGGCATCACTACTTTATCTTTTAAAAACGAATTTAACTGAGGAATACAAAGGCAAAGTGCAGTTGCATGCAATTCAGGACCTATAACAATCTAAATTGCAGTGTTTTGTACTTTGGCTGTGTACTTTGCTATAGACACATAAGTAACTATGCAGCTTAAGTACAAAGGGCACATCAATTGAAATATGTGTTTGTTGCATGTGTTGTATGGGTTCAATTCTTTCAGTTGTCCATCCAGCATTTAAACTTAACTCTTTTTTCTTCTTGTAACTGCACTCTGACTTTGTAAAGTGTTCTTTGACTGGTAAGCATCTTTATCACGTCCTTATCATAATACTGTCCAGGCAACAACTGCATCAGGAATCATAATCCTTATAAAATGTGGAATTTACAAAAATAATAATAACAAACTTAAATAAAGGAATGAAAATTACTTATCAATAATTTATAAGAAAAAAATAAGTTTTACAAGGCTTTTCCAGGCTTTAAGTCCTTCATTGTTTATACAAGTTGTTCACTCTTAGTCCACTAGGTGGCCCTATTTCCCTACATATAAAAACCTGTAGGCCGGTTCACTTTTCTCCTGCCATGCTGAGGAGAAAGTGTTTGGGTTTCATTCACAGAAGGCACACGGGTCATAGCACACGCTTAAGTTCTGTGTCTTTGTCTGTAAAGTTACAAATGGACGTTTAAGTACAAATGGGCATTTCAGACGGGAGATCCGTTGATTGATATCCAACAAAAAGTCCACTCCTGTCCGAGAGGAAATACTCAAGCAGTTCAATCATGTTTAAATCATCATGTTTTCTTCTCAACAAAGTGCTCTTAGTCCTTGAGCAAATTAAAATGCCTTCACATTTGTCATTCAAAGAATAGTTTGACATTAATAGGAACTATTTTCAAAAACACAAAATGTCCCAAAATGTTGAACTATTCCTTTAAAAATCTTTGCTTCAATCAGCTGATTTACAGTCACTGTCTTGATCAGCATCCGACCAGTCTTCAAGTCTTCTTAGGGTTTGAGTTCTGCTGCTGCTTCTGTTTGCGCAGGTGAGCCTCGATCTCGTGCCTGAAGAACAGCATGCCCAGCTGGCCGTGCGAGGCCTCGTTCATGGCCTTGGACTGCATGCACATGCGGTACTGGTCCGGAGGGAGCTCGTCAGCGCACTGTTTCTCATGCCACAGGTGGAACAGGCCCCGGGAAGGCGCTCGCACCACTAGCAGGTTGCTGTGGAGATACTTTCTGTACAGGTGGACATCTTCACCACCCCAGCCTTTGATGTCGATGTCAAAACCCCCTGAAGATAAATAGATAGATTAGATAGATGGATAGATAGATAGATAGATAGATAGATAGATAGATAGATAGATAGATAGATAGATAGATAGATAGATAGATAGATAGATAGATAGATAGATAGATAGATAGATAGATAGATAGATAGATAGATAGATAGATAGATAGATAGATAGATAGATAGATAGATAGATAGATAGATAGATAGATAGATAGATAGATAGATAGATAGATAGATAGATAGATACTTTATTGATCCCAAAGGAAAGTCAGACATCCAGTAGCAAACATACGTAATTACAAAAAACAGACAACAAAAAAACTAAATTAAAAAATAATAGAATTTTAATTGATAATAAAAAATAAAATAAAAAAACAAGACAGCGGACGGGAAACTCAGTGTTATATAAAACTTCATAGAATGTGGTGTTATGTAATGTTTTAAAACCTTTTGATATGCAAACATTTCGAAGCAATTACCTCTCAAAGGAAGGCTGACTATGAATCCTGATTAGAGTCTTCAGTATGTAAACATATTCAGTTTTCTTGAGAGGGGCGCTCATTTTGGACCGACTACTTCCAAACAGTTGATGACCAGACCAGGCATGTTTAAACCTGCCTCTTTAAACGTCTAAACTACTCATGTCATGTATGCTTTTTGTTTACACATTGAGTCTCTCTGCATTTTTATTTGGATTATTTAGTTTGTCTGTGTCTGCCTCCCTCCTGCCCAAGGGCTAAACAGAACAGAGATAAGACAGGAATTTAAACCCAACAGATGAAACGCTGATTTGTTTGTGTGTGTGTGTGTGTGTGTGTGTGTGTGTGTGTGTGTGTGTGTGTGTGTGTGTGTGTGTGCATGGCCTGAATAACATATTGTTTTGTAATGTTTCTGAAGAGTTGGATGAGAAAATTGGATGAGAAAAAATGGATATGTCTGTGTGGTGAATATGAAGCTGCAGACAGAAAACCTGTTGGCTTAGCTTAGCATAACAACTGAAGGTGGGAGGAACAGCTCACCTGGCTCTGTATAAAGTTATCACATAACCCCGGTAAAAGTGTACATTTAACATATATAAACAAACGATATATAAACAAGTCTTCTCAATTATATTCCTAAAGAGCGTTTTCTGATCTGACGTGACACCAGCATTTGGTAGGGAAAGTGGTTTAGGGTGGAAGAAGTAAATACTTTTGTAATGTGAGTGAATCTTCGTTGTCATGTTCAAAAAGAAACAGAGTAGGCGTATGGACAGCAATCTCCTGTATGTGTTGAGGTGATACTGTATATCTAAGACTTTCAGTTTGAAATTTTGTTATAGCTCTTTGGGGCTTTGTCACCTCACATTGAACAGATGTTGTTGGGTTAGAATGCTGTTTTTCTTCACACAAAGTGTTAATAAGCAAGCAGTAGAGGTGTTGGTATGTGTTTGTTTTTTAATCAATTTTTTGGGCCGAGTCAAGCTAGCTGTTTCCCACTGCTTCCAGTCTTTGTGTTACAGTAAGCTAAGCTGCACCAGGCTGCAGCTCCATATTTACTGTACAGACATTAGAGTGGTATCGATCAACTCTTTTATTGTTTATTTTTTTATTCATTCATTCATTCATGTCGATACCATTTAGCTGTTACCAACGCAACAGCTACTCTTGCTAAGGTCGATGGAAATTAGTTTAATAAAACGATTTAATGAGACGCTTGAATCAAAGTCATTTTACACATCACCTATTTCCATACACAAATACACGTATTTGCATAAAAGTGAATAAGTGTTTCTACCAAAATATAAATCCATTTTCCTTTCTCTGAACTTTGCTTAACAATTTGGCATTTCATTGAAAGCAGCTGCATACCTTTGTGTGTGTCTGGGCCCTAAACAATAAAACCAAATTCGTAGCATTTAATTTATTTCACTTTGGAGGGGAAACTAGATTGACGTGAATCCGTCTTGGGAGCCAGTATTCCTCATCTAATATACTGATGGAAAGGACGTGGGGATATGAAATATGCTAATATGATGCTTCTGCTGCTGCTGCTCAGAGCTGTTTTGTGCAGAGTAATATCGTAAAAACTCCCCCCAGTTAGGGAAAAGTAATGTAGTATTGAACCATTTGCATTATGATGTTTTTCATATCCATTAAGCTGAGGCACCATTACCATAGCAGTGTGCATAAACCAGGGAGCCATCCCAGGAAGCTTGTGTTTACCCTGGGTTAGGTAACACAACTACTCAGATAATCAACCAACCCCCATGCGGAGCTGTTTATAAATTGCTGCATTGCTAAGATGTTGTGACGGGAATGGCTGCAGTAATATTTACCTATGTTGATGAAGTCGGACCTGTATTGGCAGGTCATGCCGAAACCGAAATCCCTCCAGAACCCTGTGTCTTTCTTGATCACCTACGGGAAAGGGAAAGAACCACAAGTTCTCAGATAGAGTTTAACGAGCAGAGAAACACATCAGCTCAACACATGCTGGGAGCCGCTTTAAGAGGCGCACGCTGCTGTGGAGTTGTACACAGACCAGCTGGAGACGGGGAAATATTTCTTAAAACCTCACAGCAATGCAGCGCGGACCCGAGTCTGATATGTATACCACAAGTGGCTCTCAGAGTGAATGAAAAAGGGGAAAAAGGGAAGAAAATGTAATGGATTGGTGTGTGTTACCAGCTGTTGCTCCACAGGCGGGATGTGTTCAGCGCTTCCGTAGATCAGAGCGGGGTTGTACTGGCTGAATAACACCGGGTAGAAGACCTTTTTACCTGAGAAAAGAACGAGACAATGGCGTCAGACAACTAGGCAGTGATTTGATGGGAATTAGTGTTTTTAATAGGTTTCACCTCTTAAATGACCTACTCTTATACATTTAAGGCATTTTGACTTGTCATGGGCGACTAATAAATTGAGCAGTTGCAATAATAGTTCAAGACATCTCACAGAAATCATCATGCTGTCTGATTATCTTTTGAATGATGTGATTCCCATTACAGATATCCACAGAGCATTTTTGACAAGATATCTGTAATTACATTTTTTTCACTTTTCAAAGTGAATGTGAGTGTTTTGGAGCATTAAAACTACGACGAGTCAAAACCTCAAATTGTAGATATCTTCAGTGTAGTTTTGAACAGTCATCATTTCAATTGGAGATACCTTTAATTTAGAAAAAGTTTTTTTAAAGATATCTTAATTGAAAAGCTAAAATATTAATCAAAATTCAATTGTAGATATCTGAAACCGGAGACAAGTCAAAACTACATCGGAAATACTTTGAATTGAAGATATGACACTTTAAGTCACAATTCACTTAAAAATATCTACAAATGAGTATTGGGTTGTTTGGGGGAACTGATTTGACCTGATTAAAACCTACAAATGCATAATGTATTATTAATCCAAGATATCTGCAATCTGTCTTGTAAGAAAGACACCTCTAATGTTATCCCTGTCCGTTTTTTCATATGTTAAAGGGGCTCAGGCCGTAGTGTGTGTGTGTGTGTGTCTCACCGGGCTGCGTGTTGAGTCTGCAGGTGTTGAGGAAGTCTGCGTTGAAGTAGATGTCCACGTCGCAGAAGAAGAGCAGCACGTTTCCACCCTTCCAGGCTCGGGCCCCGACATCTAGACCCCGGCCCCGAGAAAACTCCTCGTCCAGCTGCATTAGAGTGTAGTTCTTAAAATTAGCTTCCCTGCAGAGGCACAGAGTGACAGAGAGCCAGACGCAATTTAACGGAGGATTATAAAGATATTTTTCACTTTAGATACTGTCAAAATCCTGTTAAAATATCTATATTTTATCAGTTGATATGGCGCTCAAAAATTGTGCCCTATTCCCAAGTAAATTTGTGTTTTATCAAATTACCGTAAGCACGGCACACATGGGGCCGTAAAGTTTTTCTTAATAGGACTCCTGGTTCGTTTGGAGAAGCTGCCATATGCGCTGTATCTAATTGGCACTGAAACACAGCAGAGTGGTGGGAGCCTGAGGGTCAAATAGGGCCACAGTTTAAGTTTCCCCTGGCTTTACACGTGGGTCTATCTCGCCCTTGTAAACCTAAATGTTCTGCCTTTCATGCCTCAATTATTTTCCACCCATTGATCAAAACATCTTCTCAATCTTCTTCCAAACGGTAATCCCTCTTTTCTCTAATTGACACCAAACATTAATTGCACGGGACGACATAGCTTCCTCCATCACTGGCCTGAAGTTTCTCAAGGAGGTGATGACAGGAAAAGTATACAGCTGGATCCACATGTAGACAGCTGTAAACGGCTTTGGTTCCCTTAACCGTAATAATTCTCGCTATTAGTGACTAATCCATTACTCATGCGTGCACAGACGCAGACATGCTCACATCGGCCTCACATGGAAGACACAAAGGGAAAAACTGTCTCTAGGATTATATGACCTCTTCCTTTATCAATGTGATGCTGGCTGACATATGAAACAGTACAGAGAGAGAGAGAGAGAGAGGGAGGGAGAGGGAGAGAGAGAGAGAAGGAGAGACATGACACAGAGAGAGAGAGAGCAGGTAGACACATACATACACAGCTTTGTTAGAGGAAACCACATCACCAGAGGAAACACGGTCAGTTTGTTATTGCCAGAGGCAGCTTGAATCATCATGCTTCCCACATTTCCATTAAACTGTTAACTGTGTGTGTGTGTGTGTGTGTGTGTTTGTGTGTGTTTGTGTGTGTGTGTGTGAGAGGGAGGGAGAGTGAGTGAGTGAGAGTGAGAGAGAGAGAATGTGTGTGATCTCTGTGACTAGAGTATTCCAGCGTATTTATTCATGTGTATAACTTTGTAAAAGCCTCTGTCTCGCCCCCATCCTTTCAGCCTATCCCATAAATAAGACCAAATCAAACCATTTAATCCATGGTCTGAGCAGCATAAACACTAGACACAACTTATGTGCTTATTCCTTAAGATGTCCTTGTGCACCTGTCCGCACACTGTCAGTCGATATACGTATCTGACGACAGAAATCCAGGCTCCACGTTAAGTCTACACTTCATGAATCCAAACAGAGTCGACCTGTTTCACAGTTTAAACAGACTGACCCAGCCGGCCGCTGGCACTAAACTGTCTACAGATGGCAGATGAGGCAGAGCACAATAGCTTTGATTGTCTCAAAACAGAAGCCGTCAATTCAGTCTCCGCTCTAAAGGGCCGGGAAGCTCATCTGTCAGACACAGAGAGAAAACTAAGGGCAGTTTAAGTGACTGTAAAAGCAAATATAAACCTTTATATCTTGCAAATTAACATAAATAAAGGTGATGAAATAAAGATTTTTTAACACATAAGGCTAATACTTGTGTGTTTAATCGCTACAAAAATCAAAATGTAAAAATTCAAATCACAAAAATCAAAAAAAATATATATATATAACATTTATTTGTGATAACTTTTCCTCACAATTTTTAGCCTTTTATCCTATAAGCTAAGCTAATGTAACAAGCAACTGGCTGTAGCTTCATATTTAGCTACAATCATGAGAGTGGTATCGACTTAGCAAGTAAACAAACAAGAGTTATTCCTTTAAAACCAATATCACAAGCCTTTCAGTAGGGGCATTCTCATATAGCCATATTGTACGTCTGGGCATTAAACAGTTTGGATTCCGCCGAAGATTTTAATGTATTTCACTTGGGAGGGAAATACAAACGGAGGGAAATCTGTTTTTGTGAGCCAGTATTCCTCACCTAATATACACATAGAGAGGATATGGGGCTATGAGATATGCTGATATGATGCTGCTGCTGTTTAAATAGACGGGAAGCTAAAGGGAAGCAGCTAGCCTGGGTGTTTCCACAGGCAAATAAATCCACCTACCGGCTATATTTGCTTTTACATTTTGGTTTTTGAAACAGATTAAACCAACAAGATACTATATAACGTGTTAATCTGTCAGCACTAAAGGTGCACTGCTTACTGGAGGAGGATTGTGTGTTACCTTTGGACCGCCTCAGGTTTTCCCTGCCTGTTTCCGGTCTCCATTCTAATAAGTTGGCCATTTGAGTTCCCTGCAAGGATTTTTAAATTTTCAGCTGTGTCTATTCACATTTTGAGTTATAAATAATTAATTAGTAGTTTTATGGTGGTGATATTTTCCTGATTACATAGGCCTATGTTATGTATAGCGAAATGTAATTGTCTCTAGTCCGTTTCCAGGGATTCTCTATTTCCAAGTCGATTAAATATTAATCCACCCTTTGTGTGTGTGTGCTGGCCTGAGCACATTAGCTGTTTACCCATTTTCTAAGTCCTTAAAAGCCCCAAAATACGAACACAGGCTCTTCTGTTGTGTGTAGAGTGGAAAAGTCTTCTTAAATCCGGCGTTGCCCTTGTTTTTCTAAATCACTTTTTTTTTTGTATTCTGCTCTTTTCCTTCCTTCTTACCCACAGACGTCATCACCCCATTATTATGGTCTCAAAATAACCAATTTGTTTACTCTGTGTGTGTGCCGATGTTTGGTACCTATTACGGGGCTAAACTGTTGAAATTGTGTCAGAGTTAGAAGGCCGTAAAGAGCTGTCATGTTGCGTCCCAGCAGCAGGCTTGATCCTGTTAGTTCTGCTCAGGACAGGGAGGGGAGAGCAGATTTTCTCAGTGTCTCATTTCTTTTCTCTGTGATTCTGTGCCTCTGCGGACACATTTCTGCCTATTTGCTCGGGTGTTGTTATAGCTCGAGGACTGACTGCAGATATGGTGCAAAAGTCTGGACCGTAAGCTCCAATATGTGGCCATATCCAGGCTTCTTTCCAGTTTGAAAACGGTTCTGAGATATACCAGTCATGCAATGATGAATATTGCATTTTGAGCCATGCTACTGGCAATGCTCTAAGGGTTTGAATGTTGCACGGTTTGTTGACCCACCACTCTGTATCACAACAGCTATTAAATGCATTGCCAAGACATTTTGTAAAAACATTCATGCACCCCCAGAGGATGAATCTGATGAAGCTGTCTTTTCTGACATCTTTACCACAGAGTTGGCCTGTGGTTATGAGGGAAATGTCTGTACAACATTTTCATGCCCCAATCATGATGAATTTTACTCACTTCATTAACCTTTAACCTATCCTCGAGCACCATGTTCTATTGTTCCAATACTGTAACTGGTAAACTAAGAACATTCCCATTAGGTCTGGGTATTGGCAAGGACTTCACTATACGATACGTATCACTAAACAATGGGCCACGATACATTGCGATACAATGTGTATTGCGATATATTGCAATATTTACGTTTGTATTTGGAAGGGGTCACTCCAATTTTTTTCATCTATGTTGGCCATGCTGCTTCCAGTTCACAACCCATTTAATACGAAACAATTGTTTTTTTTGGGCTGGAAAATTATACAGATATCATGGAAATAAATATCACAATATATGGCCTAATATATTGCCTAATCAAAAGCAGCCCTAATTCCCATTGGTCATTGAATTTTAAGCTAGCCAACAGACGTTGGCATGCTAATATACTAAACTAAGATCATGAAGCATTAGCTCAGATGTTAGCATCGCTATGAAGAGGTTGTTAGCATTCAGATGATAGCATTTAGCTCAAGACTAACTTCCTAACCCACCAATGCATTTATTTTCTCCTGAAATCCCACAATGCCTTACAATTTGCAAAGTGAATTTGCTAATGTCCTATTGACAATGAATGGGGCAAAATCCACACATTGTATTCAGGTAGTTTTCCCATAAGCTGCTTACATTTCCTCAACATCTTTCTGTTTTCTGATGCAGCAAAGCCAGTTGTTGGATCTCCTCTACCTGCGATTCTTTTTCTCTTTTTTTGTGCCAGCGATCAATCTTAAAAATCTCCTTTTTCCCGCTTGCCTGTCAACCTGCCTGCTGTGTACAGAGCTGGTGTAATCTCTCTGGGCTATTGTGCAGAAGGAGGATAACAAGAAGAAAAAAAGAAGCTTCTGCTATAGAGCGAGCTGGTAGAATCAGCAGTATGCGCATGTAGTGCGAGCTATAAAAAAGTAGGCTTGTTATGATCTCGCTCAGGCTCCGTCTTCAAGCAAGAAGCAACAGGACAAGTTGTCAGTAATTTAGCAGAACGGGTTGACGGGCGGTCTGTAAAGACACACTCTCTTCAGAACGAATAATGGACGTCTTTTTTTTACAAAACTCCCCCTATATGATTTGTTTGTCATTTCATACACTCGTAATCTTCTCTCAGTCAACTACTGGTCGTCATTATCCTCTCTTGTCCTCGGAAGCTGTCGGAGGCTCTTCACCAGAGAGCTGTTGACCCGTCAGTGAACTGCATAGAAGATCACAATAACATGAAAGTAAATTGTCGGAGAGGCTGTCTATAAGATGGTGCATCAGGAACATGAGGTAATGGTTGTTGTCGGCCCTTCTTTCGGATCCTTCACTTTCATCTCAACCCACTCCTTCCTTTGAAACCCCTTGTCTTCCACCCTTGGAAAAATCTGCCCCAACTTAGCTTGGCTCTCCCACCTTATCTTCACACTTCTCCGCACTAACTTCCTTTCTCGCCGTTTGAGCCTGAAGCAAAGTATAGCTATTCCTATCTCTTTAAAACAGATCACTCATTCTTACCCCATACTGAAAACACAATCTCCCTCCCTTTCCCTCTCCCTCTCCCTCCCTCTCCCCCTCCCCCTCTTGTATCTCTTCTTCTTTGTCTTACATCGTTTTTGACGTTGCCCCCCCCCACCCCGATGGTTTGAGCCCAAGTTCAAGCTTTGAAGTACTCAAGTGTGAGCGATATACTTGGAAGCCTAGCAGCAAAACCTATCTATTTTAAACAACATATCTGGTGTCTGGCGGAATGCTTGAAGACTGAGGCTTGGATTTTCTGGAGCGTTGCTTTCCATCTCCGACACTACGTATATCCGACTTCTTTTGGGTTTGGGTTCAGTATAACTGCTTTGGCTTTTAATAAACACACAAATAATACACACTTTTTTTTACCCTCATCAAATCCCCAAAGAGAAGTTGATAAGGGTTGGAAACTGGTGGACTCATGGGTAATACGCCTCAATTTAAATGCCTTTTTTTGAAGAATTTTAGCAAGGACACGTGCTCACAAGAGGCTGGGAGTGTGAATGCATGTGATGTTTAAAAAAAAGCACAAATGGCTGGAGGTTATTTGTGATAAGACACAAATCTAACCACTTTCTGGACGTAGATTTAATTTGTTGGAAGGGCGGTGTAGAAACAGATCTGCCACTAATGATGCCATCATTCCTGGGAAGAGATATCGAATTGCTTGTAAGTGAAGGGGGGGGGTGTGTGTGTTTGTGTGTGTGTGTGTGTGTGTGTGTGCGCGCGCGCGCGTGTGTGTGTGTGTGTGTGTGTGTGTGTATGTGTGTGTGTGTGCCCTTGCACTTGAACTGTTTCTTTATGTAATTAAATTGGAATTGTTGACCTTGGTAGTGAGGAGGTTTTATACCATCCTCAGCTCTTCTTTTAAACTTGTAAAAGTTGGCATTAGGATAGGTTAGGAGGACAATTGACAATCTGTCAATTATTGTGACAGTTGATAAAGGAAAACTGTAAAAGTGGATTACTTTCAAGTCATTTATCCATTAAAATTACCCAAAATTGGTTCAGTCCTTCACAAATGCAAGGGTATGTCTGTGCCCTTGCATTTGCCTTAACTAGTAATAACGTCTATCAATGAAAATACTGGCGCACATGTTCAACTGTTTCTCCTGCAAAGTATTGATAATTTGAATTCAAAGAGAAAAAAGTAGTGGTACACAGAATGGGGAAAATCAGACACCCTGTCAATCACAGCTTCCATTATTTTTGCCACCTAACAAACTAAAGAAATTATGAATTTTCCTGAAACAATTTCTAGGCAGTAGAGAAAAAAATAACCCTCAGTTGCAGCCCAATTGCATGCAACTTCCTCTGGGAGCCAATATGCAGTCTGAGATTGTATCTGTGCGTACACACTGTGTGTGTGTGTCTGTGCGGGTCCTATATAATGGTTAGTTGAGTCCCATTCATTTCAACTACAGTCTGAAAGCCAGACAAAAGAAAGAAAAGAGGTAAGTGGAGTATAGGGTTGATTATAGGCTGATACACATCCAGATAAGCGGCTACATAACTGAAGGTCGCATTGTTCGCCTGTGCTGTGAGAAGAATATAGAAAGCTTTAAAAGAGTTCAAGGCGGAACCGCTGAAAAAAAAAAGATGTTAAGAGTGTGCTCCATCCAACGACACTCTGCTGGCACTGACTGTACCTTCCTCTTACTTCTGCTCCAACTGTTTTCCATTCAGTGTGTTTCTCTCATACAAACCTTCACAATACTGCAAGAATCCTTCCAATCCACACACACACAAAAGAAAATCAATAATATCACAGGGGTATTGTGGGTTTTTGTGTTCACGGGTTGTGATTTTGCTTATTCTTTTTTTTTTAACACTTCACTTCAAGTATATTAAACGCTGCCTTCTATCTTATCCTCACCGTTCCACTTCAGCGACAGCAGCAGCAGCACGCGGAGACAAAGAAATGCTGTGATAGTCCTGCTTCTGATTCAAGGCCACACAAAAAAACCTTCGGGGCTTTGGAAATCGACAAGTGTCACCATGACAACCCCCCCAAAAGGAATCCGTGGCCCAATCCACAGTGGATATGCCTCACCATCAGCGATCATCTCCAGAGGTGTGTGTGTGGGTGTGTGGAGGTCCATTTGAGAGGGTTAGCATGAGTCAGAGATGATCACACGGCCTGCTGTAATTCATCTGTGTTTGGCTTTGATGGCTCTGGGCTCCTCACAGCGTGGGTGGCGCACTGCTACATTATTCATCAGACAGGCGACTAGCTGTGGCAGGACGCCGAGACCGGGAGGTGGTGTGCGTTTGTTTAGTTTGTGTCGTTGTGACAGATTGCAAAAAATGTGAAGAAGAGAGGTTTTTGTGTAGTATGTGTTGAAAAATGTATTTCAACAGGGACCTGACAGACTGCGGCAGACTTCATTTTATCACATAAACAGTTTGGTCTAAGATTCGAAAGATCTGATCTAAGTTCCAACTCACCTTGACGTGTTCTCCAGAATGCTGCGGACTTCGGTTATCTGCTCGGCCCCAAAATACACCACTGTCAGATGGACCCGGCCGTCCTGGCGCACACACACTTCCCTGTACGTACGCACAAACACAAAGAGGAAGGGGACATTATAGGGGGGCACACGAGAAAGGAGTCCTGTGAGCAAATGCTGGCTTAGAAGAAAGAAGGATTTGTTTTGAAAAGTTGCTTTGAAAAGTGCTGAAATGATTAGTCCAGCAACAACTCAGATAATTGATTGATACGTTTTAAATAAATAAATAAATAATGACGTAAAAAAGGTAAGCAATTGCTGGTGTTAGCTTCTCAAATGCTTTTAGTTTTATGTGACCATAAATTTGCAAGTTGTAAGTGTAAAAGTTATGGGCTGTAAGTTGCACAAAAAGATGTTCCCTGTGTTCTGGCAGAATATAATGTACTTTTTTTTTTGCTTCCTGACATTTATACCGAAGGATCAATTAATGAATTTAAAAAAAGGAAACTCTGAATTTCATTAAAAAAAAATTAAAAAATCTTATTTTGAGCTTTAATCCTGGCACTCTTCATTGTGACGATACGATAAAGCTGGGGGGGAGAAAAGAGAGACCAGGTGGGAGATGCCTGCAGGCACTTTGATGGAGACGTGTCAAATGTATCAGACACATGCTGAAGATAATTCAATTCCTCTCCCACGAGACACACACAAACACACACACAGACACAGACACACACAGAGACACAAAGACACACACACACACACACACACAAACACACACAAACACACACACACACACTCTCTCTCTGACACACACAACTTTGTCATATGCCTTTTCCCCAGTAGCACACAGGTAAAAGATTGGACATACAACACAAATAAATGAACATGACATGCTTAAAAATGATTAAATACGTGTAGAAGATACTGAGTAGCCATGAATAATATATTTTTTTGTCATTGCAGATGCTGTTATGTTGAAGGCTCCCTTTAAATGGCGAAATTAATGGAATTAAATAGATGTTTTTTTTCTTCTTGCGGTGATCTGTTGAGACTTTTTTTGCCATTGGAACATAGTAGATCAGAAAAAAACTGTTCATCACGCAATAAGAGCAAATAGCTATTTTCTTTTTGACTGTCCTGCTTGTGTATAAATTCACATTTTATCTCCACATTCAGCACCTTGGAAATCACAGTGCGACATGAATGCAGTCGTTTTCCTGTCTAAATGTGAATAACGAATATTTGATAAACACCATTTATTCAACAGTATCAACCCAAACACACACACACACACACACACACACACACACACACACACACACACACACACACACACACACACACACACACACACACACACACACACACACACACAAACAAACACATCCCAGTGCACCTTTAATATGGATGAGGGTAAACTGTTTGCTCAGCAACTCACCAAATCTTTCAAGTAAGTTTCTTGCCACGCTGTATATCAACTACTGCTGGCCTGCCCCGGGGGGCATTTTAATGGGCTGCAACACTGCTACTAAGCAGGATTTACCATGTAAAAAGAGCTGTGATAAGCAGCCGCGACAGCACAATAAATCACAGGCATTAAAGAGGATGTTTCGTCAACTGACCGCGACGGACTGTGGAGCTGAAACAAGCACATTTTGCCGTGAGCTGATGAGGTTTGACTGCTAGGCAGCCCTTCATAGTTTGTTTTCATCACAACATTTGCCACGGTTTCATCACATACACAAACTGGCCTTGAGAAATATGGGGGTATAATGTGGTACATCTAATATTCTTATTAGATATATGCTTAGGAAATATGTATTAAAATCCCATTTCCTTTGGTTGCGTGGTGACTGATGAATACTGAGCTGAGATCCGTCTTCATTAAAATTCTTGAGCGAATCATTTGAATTTGCCTCAGATTTGTTTACATGCTGACTATGCCGACCAGCAACTACATTAATTAACTGATAACACAGCATTTTTCTGTTTTCAAAATGCTAATTATATGCTTTTCAGTTCTTGCCACTCTTGCCAAAAAAAAATTTTTTTTGATGTTAATTGTGTCCTCTCTAATCCCCCTCTAAACTGCCTGGAAACAGATCAAACATTTGAGAAATGGTGCAGCGGTTGGATTGCTGAGTGTCACCTGAAGTTGTGCATGAAGTGTTTGAACTTGTCTGTGCGCCTGGACAGCGGGACGATGATGTTGATGGGGACGTTGGCTGTGTCCACCCTCTCGTTTTTCACCTTCATGAGCGGACCAAAGGGACGGAACAGGACCAGACGGCTGAATTCATTGGTGGATTCCCCTCTGAAGGTCAGCTCGTACAGCGTCCCTTTGTCCTTCTCTGTGCGGGTGATACCTGATGGATGAGACAAAACAAACTTGAATGTCCATGCCAAACAGCCTATCGCAATCCATACAGCAGAGGTTGAGACGTTTCCAAGTTTTTTTTATGCTTAGCTAAGCGATTTTTGTTTTTTTTTGGGGGGGGGGGGGTCTTGATGTAACTTATCCTTACACATTGATTTTCTAGTATGGACATGAAATTGGTCTAAAGTAACATTTATGATGCTATTCAAAAGAAATAAAGATGTCATAAATTTCACTCGTTAAAAATTCACATCTAACAGCAAAGTGTATTCCCCAAAATGCCAAACTATCTTGTAGCTGTAAATAAGCAACTACTCTGAAGTGAACTTTGTGGGAAATAATACAATGCATTTAACATTGACTTATATCAGATATGTGAATACAGAATGAACACAGTAACACATTTCGAGTGTGAATTTTAATGGAAGATTTAATGTCTATACTTGTAGTTCCTCTGTGCCTTTCTTTGTTGCAGTGATTTTGTTTTCTTGTTTTCTCAGCGTTTAGTTCAAATCCCTTGATATGTCTTTGTATGCCAAGGATCATGTGTTTCCCTCTTGGTTATAAACAACAAATTATCTTTAAATAAAACAAACATTTTCTTAAGGGAATATCATTTTTGGCATCAGCTTCGTCTTTATTTCTTTGTTTATCTGCGGCGAAAGACAGAGGGCAGATGAGGCTAAGAGAGACACTGTCCATGCACTCAGCAGGACTCACAACTGCACAAAGCATCTAACACATGCACGCACACACGCACAAACACAAACACACACACACACACACACACACACACACACACACACACACAAGTTGAAGGAGGGGCTGTACTTGTCATTCATACCAATTTTCTTGATGCCCGCCTTACGTCATCGTTTTCCTCCAGAGAGAAGTTGTTTGCCAATTAATCGGCTATTACGGGGATTATTACTTGCAAACAGGCCTACTTCGGTTCGACGGGGGCAGGAGGAGAAATTGAAAACAGACACTGTGAGAAGTGAGAGCGGGGTGAAAGAGGAAGAGAAGAACACATCATGTCTGGAGAGAGATGCCTGGTCTTCAAAGAGATTCTCCAAGTAGAAGAGCAGACAGACAGAAGGAGTGAAACAAAGGACAAAGTCAAAACCAAGTCTGGAAATGAGGAACAGAGAGAGAGAGAGAGAGATGTCTGCAGAATTACATTTGCAGTCTAATAGCAGCTACAAATTAAGGTCTTCCCGTCAAGTCGGCCAACTTCCTGTGATGGGAGGCCTCGTTTCCCAGAGGAAAATGATAAGCTTTCATTTTGTAAATAATATGCAGAGAAGTTTAGACTAAATGCCTCCACTTCCTGTCTCAGTCCTTCTCTGTCTAAGTGCACTTTTCTGTCCGTTTACTAAAGACAGACCTCCGCGGTTGGCAAGTTCATTTTGCATACCTCCACTGTTTGTGTGCAGTTTCAGCCCACTAGCTTGCAAATGAAGCCCTGAAAGCTCCCAGAAGATGCTTCCTGACTGCCTTTCCCTCGTCTGGCTAGCTGCATAAAATCCATTGCTTGTTCATGATTTGCTTAAAATCGATGTCCATTAGGGAGCATTAAGTGCAACAAATATGAGCAGTAGAGAGTCGCTGTTTCATTAAAAGCAAGCTGCACTGTCCTGCTGTCTTGTTGAGGATTTGTAGGGGCTGCTTATGTGATAACACACACACAGATGTATGCACATCTATTAAAAATGACTTGGGGGGCGCCCTTAGCTCAGTTGGTAGGGCGTCCCCCCCTCCCGGGCCGGGCCCAGCAGCAGAACCGGATTCAATACCCGCCCGCGGTCGTTCTCTGCATGTCACTCCCCTCTCTGCCCCATTTCACCTCTGTCTCTACTCACTTTCAATAAAGCATAAAAATGCCCAAAAAATATCTTAAAAAAATAAATAAAAATAAATCACAAGTTGCACAAACTGGCGCATGGACTAAACTGGACCACACAGAAGCTCATAAACATGCAAGAGGCTCCAAATAGTGACCTATGGCTTATTTCCTCCAGGCCAGGTGCCCCCATTACTCACTTTAAAAAAACCTCCAACCCACTCACTCACACCCTGAAGGTGGTGACCTTCAAAGAGCAGATAGCGCACAGCTGATATACAAACACAAAGACACACACACACACACACACACACACACACACACAGACACACACACACACACACACACACACACACACACACACACACACACACACACACACACACACACACACACACACACACACACACACACACACACACACACACACACACACACAGTGTTTGAAAAGATGCTCCACTGTGAAAAAGAGCAGCTGTGTTCTTTTCCTGAGGTTTTGATCAAGGCTGAGCAGAACTAAAAGGATATCCTGGCTGCACTGAATGTGTAAACAAACACACTCACTCACATGTTTCTGACCTTCAAGGGACTAAAATAAAAGAAGAAAAAGATAACAACAAGTAACAAAGGGTTGAAGAAAAAAGTGCAGCCCTGTTTCAAGGATACACATGTATAAAAAACAAAACATTTTCACATTTCAGAGCTACTGCAAACTGTATATAGGCCTATATAAACAGCTGTGTTTTTCCAAACATGTACTCTGATTGGCTAAAGCATCTTGTGATGGTTCAACCAAGCACTTTAAGGCTAGGGAAAGATCCTGGTGAATTGTAAATCCTGGTAAACATGTTGTGCTTCATTCTCAAGGGTACTGGTCATTTTTGTCTGAAGTAAAACCAGACCACTACTTACATAAGATACTTCCTGAAAATATCATCAATCTTGCAACCAAACTCATTTCTAGGAGAAAGGGGTTCGACAATTGACGCGCTCTCACCTTCAATGAAATCGGACGGCGAGTACACTTTGCTGGTTTGACTCTTGACCACTACACCCCTGCCATCTTGCTGGGAGGACTGGGGTGAGTTGAGGCTGTGCAGGGCCATCTCCAGCACTTCCCCCAGCTCGTCTCTCTTGTCCTTCCTCACAGGCTTCTCCTCGGGGTGACGCGTCAGCCCCATCTCCAGCTGGTAGACCCTCTGCAGCGTAAAGCTCTCGAAGGGCACCAGGGCATACTCGCTGGCCAACCTGATCCCTGCCGCCACCTCCGCCTTGGACAGCTGGCTCCTCAGAAACTCCTGGAGGTCTGCCTGCTGGCTCCTGGCTCCCTGGGCCTCCCCGAGTCCACCACCACCACCTCCCTTGGTTCCAGCCCCGGGCTCCTGTGCCTCCGCTGGGCCCCCTGCTACGGCTCTCTTCAGGCTCTCCTGCACTCCTTTCAGCTGCTGGCTTCGCTCCTGCAAAGCCTCCTTCAGCTGGGCTATCTGCTGCTTCAAGGAGGAGATGTGGAGGCGGTGCTGCTCCTCGCGCTCTTGGAGCAGCGCCTGGTAAGACTGACCACCACCACCACCACCACCAGGGAGCCCGTCCCTTTGTGGAGCCCCAGCTCTGGCTCCTCCTCCTCCTGCTCCAGCTCCCATCATGCCCGGCCCCGTGCCCCCCAGGCTGGGGTGGTTGGGTGAGGCGCGGGGCAGGGCGTGGCTCAGCGGGGGGTCATCGATGTGCGGCGGACTGCAGGTCATCACATAGAGGAGCGACAGGGAGCAGCAGATGAGCACCAGCACGCCTCCGACGCGGGAGACCCGAGCTAGCAGGCCACGCCGCAGCATCACCGCATGTAGCATTAAAAAAAACTTGCTCCTCTGGGGCTAGATTCCCATCCACACAATCCACAAACACACACACACAGAAAATGATCATGTAACCTCACACACTCCAGCCACGATGATAAGAGTCCATTTGTGATTGTGTTCCATCACCCAGTGCAGTGAGAGGAGGGCCGGCTTGTTATCAGTGTGAGGTCACTGAAACTGAATTAGGTCATTGCCTCCCCGCTGCCTGAGATTGTAACATGTTTTGTCATTGGCAAAGTGAATGAGGGGTCAAAAACACTTTCTCCCTTTCCGTGTGTCGAATGAGCTCCATAGTCTACTGCCTGAAAGACTCTGCTGACCCAGACTTTGTTACATCATCCATCACTCATATGTGACTCATCTGTTCGCATGCGCTCCAACTCTCTCAGTCAGTCTTTAATGTCCTCTTCCTGTCTGTCTGGCTGTCACCAAGCATGGGAAAAGTGTCTCTGGAGGATTGTCTTGGAATGGGTGAATATTCGGCCACATCAGCCCGGATGTAGCAAGGTGATGCACAGGGCAAAAATGCTACTTGTCATGTGAAAGAAAAACCCTCACTGGTCAGCGGCGGTTTCTTCATTTTGATTTTTCCTGGATAGAGAAAAACAGAAATGAGAGGGACAGAGAGGTTTGTCATTAAGAGGGACAGACATCTTTTACATCTTGACGTCCACAGACTGTATCACATCAACATTACTTGTGTCAGAAACATGCCAGGGCCACTTGGACATGTTAGCTTAGGAGGGTGAAGTGGTTTTAACTGCCTTCGCCAAACTAAGCATTCCTTCAGGACTGCAGCTCCTGGAAAACAATGTTGTCACTGATGTGTGAGAATATGAGGCAGACGGGCAGGCAACGGGTGTGTGCTTAAAAGTGTAAAAAACTATGATGTATGTGTGTCTTTGTGAGTACGTGTTTGGTGGATACAGAGGGAAGAAACTTGGACATATAGCCTCTATCTATCTTTCTATACCTGCATTATGTATACACAGGGTAACTGTAGTGTCATACCCCAAAACTGCTCCCCGTTTATTTATTTATTCAGGCTTTATTTAACCACTGAGATTCTTGAGATACAGTATCTTTTTCCAGCGAACCGGATTCTATCCGTGCCTATTTAAAACCATTACATTCATCATGGAGTTATTTTTCTAATGTTGTATTTAAATAACTGATACAAAGGGAGCATTTCCTAATAAAGTTTTCTATTTTAAGACCAGGGTTCAAACCTCTGGGTGCTCCAGTTTCTTCCCACAGTCTAAAGTTATGCAAGTTAGATTAATTTGGCAACTCGAAATGTGAATGCAGGTGTTATTGTGAAAGTGAATGGGCCAGTAAAAAGCTGGAGAACTGTCTTGTTGCAGCTCGCCTGTCACCCACTTCAGGTTTTTATACAATCTAGCCCCACCAACAACCCTGCACAGATACCTGGGCATAGAAAAAGGATTAATTGAATTGTAATATGAAAAGGCAATTAGACGTAATAATTAGCCATATAGGCTAGATCAGTGTCTCCCATCCCTGGGTTGGGACCCTTCAAAAATGTGCCAAGAAAAAGCAGGGTCACTATTCATGATTCGATTAGCTTGGCATAAAGACGTGAAGCAAAGCGGAAACAGCTAGACGCCCTAAACTGTACCGAAACCGAAGTGTTAAAAAAACAACAAGTTGTGTTTTTTAACGAGGGGTGATGTGTCGGAGAATTCCATGCCTGGACGCAGACACTTCCTGGAAGACTTGATGCCGCTTTCAAGTTGCCTGGCAACTGGTGTAGACTCTTGTCACCATGCCTGACCAAGAAACCGTCATGCACACGAAACATTTAGACGTGCTGGTAAGTGGATTTTGTTACATTCGAAAAGGGCCAGGCTAGTTTCCCCAATATTTCCATGTCTTATGCTCAACTAAGTGCCTGATGTTAGTTTCAAGTTTCTTAATGGATCAGTGTATTTTTCTTAAAATGTCAAATTATTGCTTTAAATAAAAGCCTACAGCCTTGCGTGTTAGCATAGCTTAGCATAAATACTGTTAACAGATGTCAATCAACAGCTAGCAAGGCTGTCTTAAGAACCCCCCCACAAACACCCTTAAAGCGTTCTAATTATCAAATAAAATATTTAAAGTTTAACTTGGTTTTTTTTGCCTTTGGAAAGCGCCATAATAGCTGCTAAG
This sequence comes from Ammodytes marinus, assembly GCF_949987685.1. NCBI lineage: Eukaryota > Metazoa > Chordata > Actinopteri > Uranoscopiformes > Ammodytidae > Ammodytes > Ammodytes marinus. The sequence goes on from NC_137222.1 coordinate 7,910,136, forward strand.
CCCTGGTGCTAAACTAAGCTATCCGCCTCATGTCTCTTGCTCTACATTTCGTGTAAAGACGAATGAGCTCTTAATTAATCTACAGCGGTCATTTCTCTGCAAGAATGAAAATAAACATACATTCATAAATGGTCGATCATCTTCAAGGAAAGACTATTTGTAACAAACGGATTTATGTTTTCGTGTTGTTGATTTTTTTGTGAATTACATTTATTTCTTCAGGCGTTTAAAAACCCTTCAAATGAAACAATCCAAGATGGAAAAACTCAGTCTGTGGTTGAATTGCTATCAGTACATGCTGTCTAACATTCAACGCCAGGAGAAAGTGAGTAAGATCGAAGTCTATTTAGATGTGTGAATGTATTTATTTATATATGATTTTGTGGGAAGGTGTTTCAGTGTTTGAGTTACAGTATGTATCTGTAAATGTATCTCTGTGTATCAGTCTCGGTCTCTCCAGACTCAACCACACAGTCAGCTCTTTGACTGGGCAGCCTGAAGCCGAGCCTAATGAAAGGATTAGTATATGGCTGGAGTGAATACTGGACTGTGCTTTTACAGGCCGATCCGGGAGAGACATGGGCGTCTCTCCAGCAGGACCTCCACTGCTGACTGTGAAAAACGTTTTTTTTTTTCTTTTTTCTGGAGAGGGGGCTCTGGGAAAAGTGGGTGAGTGAGAGCTGGAGAGGGAGACATGGCTGCTTTGATGGGAGTATCATCTTTTCAATTACAGTCAAATCCTCATGATGTCATCATTATACGACTTCATAAATCCTGACAATATGGCAAGACATTAATGGTGTGGTCGTGGCAGTGGCTCTCATTTCCTCTTATTATTCTGGTATCCATGTGACCACAAGCTGGGAACCCGTAACAATAATTACAACATCACTTTTCCCTTGATGACTTAGACTTTCTGGTTTGGCTATAATGCCTGTGTAAAAGTGACCACAAACCATTCACACTAAGTTCTTGACATTATGAAGGGTAAACAAATTCCCCACTTTGGAACTTAAGCTACAGCATGCCTCAGTTAGGAGGAGCAGAGCAACATGTCTTGTCTTCACACAATATCACTATTAAAACAACTAGGCCTGAGTATTTTAACACATTTTTACCCCAAAGCATTTCTGTCTGAATATATAGGACTACTCAAGTAAAATGATATAAAATAGGAAAATCAATTAATAATAATTTATTTATTGTATCAATTAATCTGTTGATCATTTTGAAAGTAGAAAAATAAAAAAGCTAGTTGTTTTCCCCTTGTTTCTAGCCTTATGCTAATTTAACTGACTGCTAGTTGTAGCTTCATATTAGGGGTATGGAAAGCGAATAAGAATATTAAACTAATTAACTATTTGAATTAATTGTTGCTTTCGATTATTTTAGTATGTATCGACACATTTTTCAAATAGTTTTAGCTCTAATACAAAATATAGTAGGCCTATGCTTACATTATACAGGATATTATTGAAAATACAACACTGCATATCTATAAGAGCCAGTACTGTATTTTCCCATTGACACGTCTGTCTCTCTTTTAGAAACAATCTTCAAATGTCTCACAAACACAGCAGAAATACAGATGCTCTGTGACAAAGCATTCAGTCCCTGTAGACATGATACAAGAGAAAGATTCATCAGAAGAAGGGAGGCCGGTTGTGGCTGAGATTTATGAGCCAACTCACAGTCAAACCCCTGAGTCTGACCGGGAATGAATGGGTTGATTCAGTCATGGTTATTTGACTCCCCATGGGGATGGGCAAGGCTGCAACACAGGAACACTGGCAGCTAAATGATCACGTTTGATTTCATTGCTGCTGGGATGTCTAAACAGGCTTCTGCGATTTCCTGCTTTGTGTTACAGCACTTATGCCCATATTAGGCTTATGTTTAAAGTATAGTGAAAGAACACATGATACATAGGGGAGAGTGGCCTAAGTTGTGCATTTTGGAAGTTGTTCCACCCCTTGTTTCTAGAAAACCGTGGAAGAAATTGGAAATGTGACCACATATTTAAGAAGAGCCATCCATTTGACTCCTGTAAAGAAGGGAGACACAAGGAATAAGATATAAGCACATTTAAGATCAAAAAACTGTGTTTTGCCTTTCAAAGTAAAATTTCCATGATCAAGGTTTTTTGATTATTTTGTCTGAACAATTATAGACAAGTTTGAAAATATTTGACACATGTTTTAGTGCTTTGGTATGCTACATTTTGAGTCTATACAGTTAGCACGATGTCAGCCCTAAACTGCTGCATCATGCTTATTATCCAAAATTCTGGGGATGGGGTGATTTGTGCCAAAGGGCCTGGGTGAGTTATAAGTAAGTAAGTAAGTAAAATGTATTTATAAAAGCACATTTATGACAGTTTGCACTGTCCAAAGTGCTGTACATAGTGCATTCAGTAGGTAAACAATGAAGGTAAAATAACAATAACCAAAATAAAAGACGTAAACCCCATACATCCACATAAACACAGATAGTAGTGCAGAGGTAAGATAGTTAATGGGGAGGAAACACCAGGGTGTACATATGGGTTTTGAGCCTTGATTTAAAGGCAGAAATGTAGGGGAATCACATTTGTCAGGTGGCAGTTGGTTCCACAAGCACGGATCAACTAGTGCAAAGTACATTGAGTTGTGCCAGTGGCATGGCTGTATACGCTGGTCACCAAAAGAAAGTGATTGTCTACAGTAGCTCAGAAGAGAGTGACATCTCAATTCCACTTAACGACACCACTGATGAGAGTTCAGATGGCCAGAAAGATGATGATGGTGACTTTGTCATTGTGAGCTTTGCAGGTAAAACCATTAGATCTGCTAGGCCTTGTTTAAGAAAATTGTCCTTCAATCTTTGTCAACTATTTACTTTAAATAAACCTTAAATAAGTAATTGTCTAATGGATTTGTCTTGCATTACAGTTTATGAGATATATAGCAATGGCACAATTCACCCCATGGTATTCTCTCCAACCGCACAACTTACACCACACCGGGGGCAAGTTGTGCATCAAGACAACTTTTTTTCCGAAAGCTATATTTCTTCAACAGTTTATTCCAGATCCAAAGTTTTTATTGCCAGGGATGCACAACACCCTGAAATATATGTACATATTTGAGTTGGAGACTTTATTGTCAAGGCCTTACTTTAAAGTCACTTTGAGTGAAAAGTTGCACAACTTAGGCCACTCTCCCCTATAGGCCTACATTTCCTTTACACTATGTGTAAAACTCAAACAAAACAAAATGTCATTGTATTAGAAATTATTCAGAAATTGATGTATACATATTATGTATTTCTACTAAACAAAACAGTTTTGATTGTAATATTGTTTCATTAGTGTTGAGTGTTTTTCTTAGCCATGCATGGAAACTTTGGCATCACGTTGTTTTTTTCTGTCTTGTGAAGATTATCCCAAAAATTCTTCAAAAAACTTTGTTTTCATGAGTCAACCAAAAAACCAAGGAAGTGTTATGAAATATCACGCTCATCTTCCTCTTTTTATAATTTTTTTTCTTTTTATATTATCACTATGTTACGGTTGAAATTCTCAGTAGTACACCATTTCAACACAAACAAAACCTCAGAGTGAACCTGGCATACAATCCAAAAGTTCCTGTGTTGTGTCTGTGTGGAGCTGTGATAACAGTTCATGCCACAGTTGCAAAGCCCCTACACCTAAAGATTTAATGGAGCTGCATTTTCCCCCGAAATCCTCTTTACATAAGGGACCTAATAAATCTCCACGCAACATAAAGACTGTCAGACTTGTTTACCAACAGAGAAACACGGCAGAGGAGGATATACATTTCCCTCCACTTGCTGAGAATGACAAAACTGATAAATGCGTTTTACCCCATATTTCATTTTCTCTGCTGGAAAAAAAAAACGGATACATTTGGCCGATAGTTGGGGAGGGTCAGATGGAGAGAGAGAGAGAGAGGGAGAGAGATATAGAGAGATTATATAAATGATAAGGCTGTCATGAGAAAAAGAGAGCAGAAAGAAAGAGGTTGATTTAGTATTTGGCGGCCGGAGATGTTTCAAAAGTGGAGCTCAGCATCTGGTTCAACCTCCAAAATCACTTCCTCTCCTCCTGCTGCTGCTTCCTGCCCACGGAACATTTGTGTGTGTGTGTGTGTGTGTGCGTGTGTGGGTTTGTTTGTGCGTCTTCAATTTGTGCCTGATAATATATGGATACGTGGAGCGAAAATATTAAAGTCACCCTCTTGACACATGCTAAAATTGCCATGTTGATCTTTGCGGAAGAAAGAAAAAAAGGGTGTCAGAAAGAGTTTTTTAAAAAACTTAAAAGAATGATTTTGTTCGGTCACACTGGTACAGCAGAAATCACACAAAGGTGACAGGTTATCTGTGTGTGTGTGTGTGTGTGTGTGCGCGTGTGTGTGTTTGTGTGTGTGTGTGTGTGTGTGCGTGTGTGTGTGTGTGTGTGTGTGTGTGTGTGTGTGTGTGTGTGTGTGTGCGTGTGTGTGTGTGTGTACTCCTCTCTGTACTACAGCCCACGCAGGTTAACCTTTAAATGTCGGATGCATTTGTGAAGCCACCTCCTGACCCACTCATCATGACAAATGTAGCATCTCTGCCCTCGCCGACGCCGTAGGATTGAAAAGAGACGATTGTCTTTGGCCTATTGCTGGTATATTTAAACCATTTGAGCCCAAGCAGCCACTCTTAAAGAATAATGCATGCCCTGAGGCCGTACGGCACGAGCACTTTTCAAAGGCAGATACTCTTTGCACATGCATATATCGAGAGGGTGGCTGTAGAGGCCAAGCCTAAGCTTTAAGCCCCCAGATGCTGTACCACAGAATACCTTCTGGACGCATATTTCCTCGGTTGTTTTGAATGAGAGTCAGAGTCGTATTTGCAATTAAAACCATCCGTTCGGTTTATTCTACTTAGCAGTGATTACAAAACATTTCCCTTGCTGCAGCCAAGTTGTATGGCGTGCTACGTGACTGTGTGTATGGTCAAAAACCGTTTGTCTTCCGGGTAGCAAACTGCGGAACCACAGATTGGTTCCTACTTATACCAGACCCCTGATTGGCTCTTACAGTGGCAGATAGTGAGCGAGAGAAAAAAACTGACCACAAGACCAAATATCAAAGAGAAGATACTGTTTATCTATTCCAAAGGATCGGCCTGTTTGCATGTTTCAGCTTCCTACCCGCAAATTCTGCACTTTGCGTTTTTTTTTGCCGACTATTTTAAAATTCATGCACTTGAGTTTTTGATCTTCGATAAATGTTTCTCTCTATGGTTTTCCGTTTCTGCACAGAGTGAGAATCTATTAGCAGCCTTTTGAAAAACTTGCCTGAGTGCTGTAATCCATCATAACATCCAATCTGCATTACGTTTCAGCACTACATCATCAATGCAAAGTTAATCAGTTTAAAAGGGGGTACTCCAATTGATTGAGAGTTGCACTTGAGAGAGATATATATTAAAATAGGAATCTTCTTCAAATCCGCACAACTGGAGCTAAATCAGGATTTATAGTTGTGCATTCAGGGTATATCGCTACACCGGTGCTTTCTTAAAAAAAATAAACTATACACATCTGGCCTACAACGAGTATAAGAAAATAGTCCATATATACAACATGATACAAGTTCTTAAAAAAAGGCTCAGTTATTTTTTCTTTTTCAGTGCCATTCATCTCAGTTGAAAACCATCTTTAACTTGCGTTCATGGCAAACAAAGCAACTACAGTGTGGTGTGTATATTCAGTGATGAACTGAGGTGAACTTCTCAATGTCGATCGAATTGCTTTTGGGAATATGATCAAATAAAGCATGATACGGCCTAATGTTATGTAGCCTACGTCTGTCTGGTGTTGCTGTGGTGCTGCCTGCCAGTGGGGGAAACTTGATGCTGGACTATAAATCAATATTAACACAGTTAGTATTTATGGCAGCGATCTCGTTAACCCTTTGCATCACCTACTACTGTATGAATGGGGCTAATTCTAAAAGAAAAACACTCAACCAATAGCGTTTCTTAGTTAGACCATCTCTGACTGACTGCAACACAAGCTTTTCATGTTGTTTTAACACCCAAGCTAAGATAACACTTGGTGACATCATCATAGACTTAACAAAGCTCCTCAAGAGCCACTGGGAGACATTAGTGTTTCCACTGGCTGAGAGGCTCTCAACGGCGATGAGTGAGCTGGTCTTGTGTAAAATGATAATAGTTGAACAGCTTGCACAATACTTCACAATAGGGTAACGCTGACAAAAGTGTATGCACACTCAAAATGAATAAGAGAGCAATAGGTTTTCATATTGTACGGCCATTTATTCTTAACCGCTGTGGTCTTCAAAAAATAATTAGCCGTTATGTAAAGTATACTTTATTGGGCTGGCACATGCAAATCCCCTGTTGAAATATGCTCTTAAAAACTCCTCCTTTCTCATCCAATACTCATCCAGAGAGCACACATTACACGCACACATGTTCACATGAGCGAGCATGGCTGCATTAATCTTTTAAACAGCGGCCCCTCCTCCCTATACCCTCTCGCATCCACTCCCATGCGATCATTAAACAACCCGATAAAACCACAGCATATTTGAACTCTTCTCCTGTCTGTCTGTCTGTCTGTCTGTGTGTATGTCTGCGTATGTGCATGTACTTGTGCAGGCATCTTTCAACTCTGCTCCATGCTGTCTGTCTGTCTGCCTGTGTAACCATCCAAATCAGGAGATTTTTTGGAAAAGTGAGGACATTTCGCCTGGTCCTCACTTCTTCAAATGCCTGTTTGAGGGTTAAGACTTGGTTTTGAGGTGCAGGTTAGGGTACGTGTGAGAGTATTTGTGTGTGTGTGTGTGTGTGTGTGTGTGTGTGTGTGTGTGTGTGTGTGTGTGTGTGTGTGTGTGTGTGTGTGTGTCTGTGCGTGTGTGTGTGTGTGTGTGTCTATGTCTATATCGTCTATATCCTGTCCTCCAATAGCCTCTGGGGGGCTGTGTGATTGCTACAGGTCAAGGATGTTAATGCGTTCATGAGCATGTTGGCCTCAGCGAATGTCAGGGCTTCTGCTCAGACGGCTCTGCCTCAACCTGCCCTCCAGCTATCTCACTGTTAAAATGAGGAATGTCTTCCAGGGGGTGGGTGGGTGGGAGGGAAATGAGGAGACAAGACGACAGGAAAAGGAAGCGCAAGATGAGGAGATTAATTAAGATACATTTAAAAACTGAGTGCCAACTAACATGCCCACGGATGACTTGAGGGAACTATTAAGATGTATAGATCAGATAGTGCACGGTGTGAGGAGATAAAATGAAGAAGAAGTCAGTAGTGAGCATGTGGGAGGGAGAGAGAAGGGAAGGCGAGCAGAGCGGAGCGGAGAAAGGTTTCTTTGATGTCTCTCGTCCCCTCAGGTGATTCTGCCTCCCATTCATTAGGGGCCGGTTTTCCCCCGGAACCTTCCTGTCGACGTGCCATCTGGAAGGCCCTTTAAGAAACAACCCACATTACCGTCCCCTCTACTTCACTACAAGCGGCCCGTGTTAACATCCACCCCCTCCACACACACACACACACACGCGCGCACACACACACACACACACACCTACACACACACACACACCACCACCACCACCAACCACACCACCCTCCTCCTCCTTCGCCCTCCCTCACTTTCTCTCCGCTGGTCCTCAAAGTGTCCCATTTCTTCACGGTTAGGTTAGACTGTATCAGATGAAATTTTAATGGGCCCCATGGGGAAAATGGGTCAATGCACCATCAGAGAATGTAGATAAATGAAAGATGGATAGATAGATAGACACACAGACACACTGACTGACTGACTGACTGACTGACTGACTGACTGACTGACTGACTGACTGACTGACTGACTGACTGACTGACTGACTGGTTGATTGATTGATTAATTGATTGATTGACTGATTGATTGATTGATTGATTTGAACTCATGACTCACTAATGTTTAGCCTGGTCCATATACCTTGGTTCATTATAACCAACATTAAAGCGATCCCTATTAAATAATTGATGATATTTAAAGACAAAAGAATATATGCCAGGCCGCCCATCATAAACAAGTGTCTCTGATTTATATCCAAAATGAACAGCGGGGAACGCAAACATTGATTTTAGTGCCTGAAAAAAAACTAATTAAAAAGATCTCTTCCGTAGACCGGTGATACAATAACAGCCACCACCCAATTCTACAATATGCTATGCACAGTATGTCTGCGCTGAACCAGTGGAAATAAGTGGGGCGCTCCTAGCCTGGCATTCCCAGACCTGCCACTAGGCGCTGGCAAATTAAATTTGCTGCGCGTGTTGGTCTGGAGACGCTCCGTTGAAGCTTATCAAGACTACCAGAAATCTGGTATAACGTTTCAATTGGTTCTATCTAATATGGGCGCGCCAGAGCCCTTTATATGGTGCTCTGGGGAGGACGTAACCGGATGACGACAGTGACGTGCATGCGACGTCGAAGCTGTGATAGTAAACATCAAAGATGGCTGCGGATATGTTGTGTGAGTTTGAGACTGCTTTGGCCTCGACCCTTAACGAATTGGAAGACGGGACTCATAGCTTTCACTAGCAAGTAAGTGGAATGTTCTGTTTTGCCGACCGACAACGGCAAACGTTTCGGGGCTTACGTCACTTGTGCATCGCTCTGATTGGTTGTAGTGCTATCCAACTGCGTGCAGTGGCATTTGAAATGCACGAGTAGGAGCCGCCCCTAGAGTTGGAAATTACTATTGATCGTCGCCAGACCCTCTATCGTTCAAGATATCAGGGTCAGGATTTCCAGGCTAGGGGCGCTCCCTCATTCAGTAAAAAACACAATGAAAAACCATAAAACCAATTCTGATCGTGCACAGCTCATCTCCGCGTAATTATGGGGCAATATAAATTAATCTTCCCCTGTCTGTCACATGCACCACAGTTGCTAATAGTGATTCTTACAAGTGGGAAAAAAGGAATGCCTAACAATGCAGATGGAAAAAGAGACACAAAAGACATAAATCAAATTAGTCCATTCTGGTAATCACAGCCTTTCACCTGCTGCAGCACACCATCGTCATTGCACACCACCACTTTTGCAAGTGTGTCAACAGAGCCACTGAACCTCACCTACGGAAATTATTGGCACAGAAGTTCGGCGAGGTGTTTAACAAGTGCAAAAATCAGTCAGAGAGGGAGCTGAATACTTCCCTCTTCTCCTTGGACAATAAACCACCACACACAGACATTACTACACCAGAGCATTTCTCAACTGTACCCTCTCCACACGCAACGGTGTACAAGCTGCCTGTGTTTTTCTTTTTTTGCGTTTCTTGTTGTTGCTGTTAGCTAATGACAAAACAGGTCTTCATATTGTTTACACTACAGCAATAAATGTGACTTGTCCAGCTCCACCCTCTGCTGTTGACAATGCATTGCAACCAGCTTTAAGTGAGTTGAACTGCCAGTCACACTGGACTGGAGGCAGAATTACCCTTCAGTGCCATGATGGAAAAGCAAAAGTGCCCTCCCTTTAATTGAATGGGTGTCAATGAACCGGCATCATCTAGACGAGCCGAGGCAACTGTAATATCATGGGAGGTTGTCAATACGCTGCAGGGAAGTTACATCAGCGCTGTTAAAATGTTGCTGGCGAAATAGTCCTGCTAGGTCCTGCCATGCCATCTGATCTGTGAAACATGAGAATACCAACACACACACACACACACACACACACACACACACACACACACACACACACACACACACACACACACACACACACAAATACTAATACGTATTGGCCATCTAAAAGGGGGCAACTCTATCTTCCAGGCACAGGAAGCGCATATGTGTCATCAAGTATCACATCAATGTTGGCAGTTAATCACTCACACAAAGAGTACAGGCGGATACAGTTATTTACCTTGAGCGTAAAGTATACATATTATGCACACTCTGCAAAAGTCTTTCTCTTCTGTGTTTGCTAAACAACCTCCACTCCCACATAATCTCCGGTTTCATTCTTCAAATGTGAGAAAAACAACTCCTACCAGCTTGCAAACCAAATGTGTCCGGGTGCTAGGTGCCTGTTAGTGATTGCACTAAGTAGGATTAGAACCATTTTTCCTGATAAAACCTCCAGCTTGCTCAGTATTGTATGCATTTGTGTGTGTGTGTGTGTGTGTGTGTGTGTGTGTGTGTGTGTGTGTGTGTGTGTGTTTGTTTGTGTGTGTTTGTGTGAGAGAGTGAGAGAGGGAGAGAGAGAGAGAGAGAGTGTGTGTGTGAGTAAGATGCAGAGGAACACTGTGGAAAAGAACCATGCACTTTCACTGAGTGCATGTAATTTCATTAACTTGGTCTACCCACCAGAAATGATTATAGAATTTTTTTCTTCTTTCTATTCATCCATGTGATTTGGCTTCCAAGTGACCGAAAACATGACTAACAGATTGATAACCTGGCTAGTATTTAATCATAGGCTCAAAAAGGACCGCTTCATTTGTATTTAGGCTACTGAATGTATGAATAAAAGTGTTTATCCACACACTGTATGAATAAAATAAATGAACTCATTTGATTACAGTTAACAACATGTTTTTAAAGAAACATATAGCCCATACAATTGTCCTTTGAAAGTAGCCTAAAAGGCAAAAAATACTTCAATCTCAAAAGTTAACACTGAGCAGGGTAATATTGATCACCATAAACTCACCACAGGCGCACCAATAGCTTAAAGATTGTGTGATTCTATTATTTTACATATCGGCAGGTTACATCTACTCTCTCAAACGGTAAACTTACCTCTAGTTCCTGCGGTGTCTGCTTCAGTCCATCCTGACAGGAGCTTTTGTGCCGTGGTCCCGTCCTGCAGCCTTCACACTGGTCCACAGCCGGCACTTGGCGGAGTGAAGGGGCGAGTTGTGAGCGTTTGTATCGCCGAACAGCGTGCAAGCTAGCGGTGAGACTATAGAATCACACCGGAACATGAGCGGCAGCTGCCTTCAAAATAATGCTGAAGGGAATTATGAAAAGCCCCCGAAAAATATTGCTTCTTTTTGGAACTGCAGCATTGTAATATTGTGCCAACAATGTAACATCAAAATGTTTGCTTTCTTTATCTGCAATCTTCTATTATGTTAAAACAACTGTTAAGTTCATGGACTAAACGTAGCCTATTATAAAATCGCACAAGATGGATAAGTGTGTTACTTTATTTTAATAGACACAGGGATCAGCTATGTTCTGATATGGGATGTGAAAATATGTGATGACAATAAGTTGCTTATACATTTTGCTATATATAGGCATATATTTAGCAAACAAAATATCAATTTGTGAATAATCTTAGATTAAAAACTACTTTGAAAGGTTATAAACAATCAATTTTTAGTAATGTTCTAATTTGGCATAATGAATTAATTAAAAATGTTCTAGTTTTAAAAATGGCAGATATTCCATTCAATGTTCTCTTTGTATGGTTCTTGTTTGATTTAAATAACTAACTGTCTATTAGCTGCTTAATTTTTAGTATAGCATTTTGACATTGGTAGGCTACAAATGAATGGCATAGGCCTAAATGTAAGCAGGAATCAACCAATTCAATTGTATATAGCCTAACCCTAACCCTAATTTATTTGAAGCTGAGACCTTAACATTTCACTTTCTGCTGGTTATATTCTAACATAGGCTAGAACGTGTCAGAGATATACAGCAGACAGTTTAAAGTAAAGTATTATGTGTAAAATAGTCACATTAATTTAATACCAAATACGTGTCTTATTTTGAAGGTTTTGAGCGGAAGACCGTTACAATAACACCGTGAACTTGACAGTAGCGCGCTAACCGCCGGCCCCTCCCTCCCTCCATCCATGCTCTCACATAAAGACAGCCTTGTTACTACAATCAAGACACCGCCGTTGGAGCAGCAAGGAAAAACACTACCGCCTTTCATTTCCAAAGCCAACAAGAAAGTCCGAGTGACTCCAATAAATGTGAGGGGGCGACATAAAGATCTATCTTAAATCTAAACTGAGTGGGGTTCTCTCTCACGGCTGGGCTCCCAATCAGGCAGCAGGAAAAGGAAGCAAATATAAAAACATTAGAGACCCGAGGTGAGGTTCCCCCCCATCAATCAGTCCCATATAGGCTACATACATGTAAGTTTGTCATCAAAATATAGCCTACTTTAATAAAAGTAAAGTTTCTAAAAATGCCATTTGCAGAATAATGTAGGCTATATCATTATATTTTTGGATGATTATTATTATTGAAACATTCTTGTGTAGGCTACATTACTTTAAAGATGGAGCTGGGCAAAGGCTAGGGTTGATTGTAATTAGGCTACTTGCAGGTAACTGAAATTCCCCCTAACTGACCTATTAGTAAATGACTGAAGTTATAAGTTTCTTCATATAAAACTTGGAAATATGGGCAAAATCCGTCTATTGCTAGTAATGTTGACCTTTTACCTCACACCATGACACCAAATAGGATAATGTGATTTCCATTCAGACCCATAATAAGATAAGTCAGACCGTCACATGATATGAGGAATTTTTTCACGGCATGGATAGTTTCAGACTCATACAAATAGGTGGAGCACTAGACCTGAGCATTAAATATCCCCTCCAAAAAAAATATAAACATTTAAAAACACTCTACTTTGAATAATTATTTGGGTCTCCTATCATCATGGTAAAATTTTAACACCATATTCTCATACATGACTAAACAGTGACCTCACATGGTTGACTGTGGAACTGCAGCTTTCCACAAAAAGTGTCCCAGAGAAATAATGATTCAAACTATCAATTTAATTAGTATTCTGCTAAATGTGACATTAAATCATGTCAGTAGGTTTGTTGCATTTTTGTTTCATTTCAAAACGTTATAATATCCTTTACTTGGAGGAGTTGTGTGATGGATGTTGGGAGGCCCTTCTCTCAGCAAAGGGCTCTGAGAAGTGAAGGATCGTATTACCCAACGGAAACCTCCAGGGTGTTACAGGGCGATTCTTTGAAGTCCCTTGGCATTTAATATTACAGAAAGGCCGGCCCAGTGCTGAATCATCGCAATGACATCATGCCTGTTGGATGTTTTGTGTTCAAAGTCATTACTGCAGTGTCAGCATGCCCAAGGGAGTTAAAGAAAGGGCCAATTAGGACGGCCGATGTGCGCAAACATGCCAGCATGTTGGGGAAAAAAGTCCTGTGGGCTTTTCGGCGTCTTAACAAGACAAAAGGGAATAGCTTTGTTTGTGTATAAAACAGCGCACAGAGGCTCCTCAACCCACATTCAAACGATGACAATAAATATGAGAGTAAATCACAGAATATATATATATTTTTTAATAAGTATAACTGTTTTAAGAACTCATAAAATAAAAAAAACAAAATATAAAAATATACAGGCAGCTCAAATTAGAACTACAAGTCAAAGCTTGAATATACAAAGGCAAGCTCTCTGGAAAGAAGGTATCAACTTAAAAATATAGGAAAGTATTGAGCAGTTTAGTGCATAAGCTAAGAACATCAATTCATGTCGTTTTGAAATAAATTAAACTGAGAAACTAGATTTTTTTTTGTCTACTTGTTAACACCTCATCAAAGCAATTCAGACAAAGTTAGATTTTTCTCAGAATCAGAATGTAGAAAAAGTAACTCTGTAATTCAGTATCGGACAAGCTAACAACAGAGAGCAATCTGATTACATCAACAGCATTTTCTGTAAACGAAATATTGGTTGCTCTTTCGCATCCCTGTAATCATCTGGTTGGGAGCTTAAGTGAACACAGAAAAGGATTGACTTTGGTGGTTTTGTTTCCCGCTCTTTGGCTGACATTTTTTGCATGATTTCATCCCCTAACCCTTAAAGTTCTGAAAGATCTCTGCAGCGTCCAACCAGGTCCTGAAGCAAGCCAGCCCTCTGTCCCGGATCTGTTTCCTGCCCTTGTCTGTGATCACGTCTCCGTTCTCCTTGACGATCACCAGCTTGGGCACGGCTGTGATCTGGTAGCGCTGCTTCAGCTCACTGACAACACAAAAGAGACACATTTTAAATGACCTTCACAATGACCTGTAATGTACTAGTAGCATTAACATTAAAATTGTGCTTACACATGAATGCATCACTTATTATTAGTAGGCCCACTATAAAAGAGTATGCTAGCTGCATCATCCACAAATGGTGCTTGACCTTTTGTTTATAAAATGCATTGTGTAAATGTGATTTTAAAAAGGACAGAGGTGTGCTACTGCATAGAGATTTCATGTCGATTTGATTATGTTATAAAATAAAATAAAACACACTTTTTTCACATATTTAGATAAAAGTAATGAGACAAAGATTGTATCAAATAAAAACTATGATGTTATGGACTAAACCATTTGAGTAATTGAGTTGATTAATCTGTAAGCCCCTTTCACTCTCAGCCTTGGAGGCAGTTTTTGTCTCCTCTGCATTTACACCTAATCCCTGAGACCGTCATAAGCGTTTTACATAAGCGCACCACAGTCTAATAGGCTGTATAGACAAATAGTGGTAAATCCTAATAAGATAAAAGACGAATAAAGCGTCACCAAATGCAACTTATGACACATAGGTAAGGACTACTGAAAAATAAAATCCTTGTGTTAAACTTTGAATGAAATTGATAGAGTTTAGGGAAACACTCATTGGCCTAAATAACAAGAAATAGCTCAACATTGACTTTATCATTAGATTTTGATAGCCTAGGGCCTACTTACTGTTTGTATTCATCCGTCCAGGGCATAGCCAGCCAGTCCCCGTGCATATCATGGTAATATTCAACCATGTCATCGGTGGACTTGTCAGAGGAGACGAAAACGATTTCGAACTGAGCCGGGGGGTCCCTCTCCTCCACCAGCTCCGTGTAGAAGTCGCACAGGATCGGCGTGAAGTCTCGGCAGGGCGGACACCATCCAGCAGAAAAGTAAATCCCCACCACTTTGTTTCTCAATGCCTCTTCGGGCTCCACGAATTCCCCGTCTTTATTAAGGAGCGTCCGCCCTGTGAACACCTCCACCATGTCTGACACAATCTCTACGCACGCTTCAAAATAAATGAGTCCCGCAGGGTTTGACAGCTCTGAAGTCTTGCCTCTTTAGCTCACATTTTCCAAGTGTCGCTTCTTCCTACTTTCCGGTAACCTAATGTTTACCTTTTCCGCGAAAGCTACTTACAGCCAATCCTGTTAATCAGCAGCGGACCAATGAGGACACGAGGAGACGGCGCTGTAGTTCATTAGCCATGTGGGCTTTAGTGAGAGAGCAGCTAATTCACCAAACACGGACACGGCTCGTGCTCGTGTAGCCTGCTGGTAATTTACAGACCAGCTATAGCACGACATCTCGTGGCACTTTCAGGCAATTCAGAGCTGCGCATGCGCACAACAAAGGAGACCCCTGCCTTCCAAATTACTTACTATTTCTTTTCACACAACACTACATACTAAAGTGCATAAGAGTTTTAGGGCCACAGGAGAGGAAAAAATAATTAGATAAGGCAGATTTTTTTTCATTATGTCGAGATATGTCGAGAATAAAGACGAATACTGCGAAATGCAATTGGAGTTAGTGGGGCATCTAGGTATTTTTGGAATACTGTAATTGACATGCATGTATTGGGACATCCTAAATCTTTTTCTGGCATACTAAATAGTATGAAAGTATGGGTATTGGAATGCAGGGGACGTTTATTTCTGTTGACATGGTTGACATCTGACATTGACAGTAAAAAAAGGGGGGGGGGATTGGCAATGACAGTGGCTGGAATGCAAATTTAAAAAAGTAAGTAAGTAAGTAAGAAAATAATAGAAACAGGTTCATATTTAATCTTTTATTTTATTCTATTGTTATTATTTTAATTAAGGCTATTTAATTATTGACAGGCAAATAATGCACACATCATACAGGGCCCTATGATGATGAGACAAATAAAATAAAGCAACAAAATATACAATAAAATAAAAAGTAATAGGATACTTATTTTACCTGTTGTCATAACATCATTTCCTATGTAGGAATGACTTGCATCATTTGTTGTTGGTCCATCTTGTCCACCATCAGATCCTTTTCAACATTTCAGATGTTGTATCCTCCACTTTGATCTCCACTTCCTCCCCATTCCTTCCTTCCTAACATCTTTCCTTATGTTAAACAATGGTCAGAGGTCACCCTTTCTTGTCCTTATCCTCCTTCTTCTTCTTCTACCCATCTGCAATGCTCTCCCTTCTTCCCTCATCCTACTCATTCCATTAAGAATGTGATCCAATACCCATACTTCCCCGCTATTTAGTGTGGTAGAAAAATATTTGGGATGTCCCAATACATGTGGTCAGATGCAGCATGCTTAACATTACCTGGATGCCCTACTTACATTCGGTTGTGATTTTTAGTATGGGAAATCAGATAGGTATGTCACATCGACAGAGAGTATGTCCCAAGAGGGGGCGCTCGTGATGTTGTGGTTAGAGCACGCCCCCCCCCCCCCCCCCCCCCCAGTCTGTAGAAAAGTAAAAAGAAAGAATATGCGATTTGGAATGCAGGGTTCTGGCTCATTCTCCCTTTTCTCCATTTCCACTTCCTTTGTCGCTACTTTCTTCACTTCCTCTTGCTCCCGTCCCCCTCTCCTCTCTTCCACACACTCACTTTTCCACCTTGTCTCTTCACCTTATCCAAATTCCAAATCCCATGTAAATCTAAATTTTTCTTTCTACCTGTCATTAACTTCTCCCTCACTCTTTTTCTCTAAGCCTGGTGCAGGTTTTTAAAAAAAGGGAAAAAAGACTGTTTTGTGCATTACATAAAACAAAAACAAGAACAAAGACAAAAGTAGGCTTGTACACACACACACACACACACACACACACACACACACACACACACACACACACAATGACTACAAGTCAACATAATCAATATGTTTAAATACCTAAACAAGAGTGTCAATAATGGACATTGGATGTCATTGTGCTCTATCTCTACTTCTTCCTTTAGCGAAGTGGACAAAGGTCATTTGGAATGAAACTCGGCCGCCTTTTCTTCTCCAGCGTTTGCCGCCCATTAGTGGAGTCAACTCCTGTGTTGAAAGAACCGAAGGGACTTTTTTTTCAAAAGGAATTCTTCTTTGCTCTCCCAGAAACAATTGCTTTACCAACATGACCTCTAATTCTAATTTATCCAACATGCGGAGGCTGGTAGAACAACTGAAGCTTGAGGCCAGCGTGGAGAGAATCAAGGTAAAGAAGAAAAGAAAATGTATATCCTTCAATAAGAATGGGAGTTTAGTAGGAAGTTTACTCATTTGCTTGTCTTGATCGTTTATGTTTACGATAAAAGACTAAATGAAAAAGCACTGCTCTGCTCTATTAGAATAAACACATCACAGAATTTTTTTTTTGCATTTCATGAGAAACCTTCTTGTGTTACAGCGTGCTCCTTTAAAACTGTCTCATAAAGTCTGTGTATGTTTAGTTCGACACTCTTATTCCACGCACATTAAATCCAGGATGTAGTGTATTTTAATCCACCAAGCAATCAAATAAACACTTCATATTACGTTAAACTGAAACAATGTTATCCTGGTAAAATGTTGCTGTTTGCTCTGTCATGTTTTGATGGTTCATAATGTGACATATGTCAGAATTACTTATTTGTTAAAACACAACTCAACTCATTCACAAAAAAGTGAAACACTTCTCACAGATATTTTGAATGTAGATAGATAGATTAATTTATCTATTTATGAAGCAACAATGTCAAAATCTGTTTTATGTATTCAGTTTTTGTCCCTTTTCATTCAACTATATTAATGTTTTTTACTTGACTTCTATTTTGTAATGATTGTAGTGATTTAATGTTTACATTTTAACCTCTCACGCTGATTTTCTGCTTTCCTTTTCAAGCAATCAAACTTGCTTATTTTTTTAAGCTCTTTTTAGTTCAAAAGGGGATTCCTTATAAGTAAGTTGTTGATAAATAGTCATACATTCCTCACTTTCCAATGAGTTAATGAGCCTCTGTCTTTACTTTTTCAGTTTATAAAAATATCAGTTCTGCAGTTCCAAATGTTATGTCAGTAAAACTAAATAACTGTTAATAAAATTAACAAAAGGCTTTTTATACTAATCTATGAAGTTCTTAATATTTTGATTATAAGGGAATTTGGCCCAGATGTCTTAAAACGCTTTCTTGGTTGTCCAACAGTCCATTTTAAGGGGTCTCTCCAATGAAAAAGTGAACTTGACAACCCTCCTAACCCGAAAGTAGTTAAAGGCTTATCACTGATCGCTTATGTTCACCATTAATAAAGCCATGAATGAATGCTTATTATCCCATTCTAAAGTGTGGTGGTGCCATATAAATAAACAGGTGTGTGTGTGTGTGTGTGTGTGTGTGTGTGTGTGTGTGTGTGTGTGTGTGTGTGTGTGTGTGTGTGTGTGTGTGTGTGTGTGTGTGTGTGTGTGTGTGTGTGTGTGTGCTGCCAGGTGTCCCAGGCGGCTGCAGAGCTCCAGCAGTACTGTCTGCAGAACGCAGGCAAAGACGCCCTGCTGGTGGGAGTCCCCACTGGCAGCAACCCTTTCAGAGAACCACGCTCCTGTGCTGTAGTGTGAAGTACAAAGGTACATGGTTTACAGCCTTTAATTTGTAAGTTACACCTATTAATACCACAAAATTTCAAATGAAGAATTAAAAAAAATGCTCTTTTTGTTGCAGCAGATGAAGAGGCTGACACATCTCACTCAGAGAAGAGAGGAATTCCATTTGGTTTTTCAAATTTTTATTTCATGAAGAAAAAATGTTTATAGCTATAGCTATATTTTCTTTACTGCATTTCTATTGCAATAAATGTTTTCTTATATATTAAAGGGCTTTATAAAGTATTGTCCTACTTAATTTTTATTTAAATAACATTTGAAAGCCAGTGCTATATAAGTGTGATCTCTGCTTTATACGGGACAGTGGCAAAGTTATTCAGTCATCATCTGTGTATGGTACAAAACGGATGTTTATAGCCAGGCTCTAAATCACGCCTTGGGATCTCGCTGGGTCCGAGCTTCCTGATGTTTGGGCTAATGTTAGGAGCACAGGCACAGAGAGGAAACTGGCCTCTTCCTGTTCAAAAACTGCAATGACACTCAACGCAGAGTTTAGGCCTCACTCCTACACCTCCTTTGAGCTTTTAAAGATTTTGGAAAATGTATTATCAAGCTCTATGGCTAAGGCTTGAATAGAAATACAATAGGAATCAACATGGAGTGCTTGTTGTATACATTATTGCATACTGGATATTATGAATTCTGTTTTATTTAGATAAAAGTATCGACGTAAAGTCATCTTATTTTTATTGTTTTGTGCTTATCCTTTATAAAGTTTAATTCATAAGTTTGAGGATGCAGACAACAAGCCCCAAAAAATTTCCTGATCAGCCTAAAACAGGTCTAGCCTGTCATGAGCTCTCTATTTTGCCACTTCCTTTTTCCTGTCCGTGCACTGTTCTTGGACGAGTCTCAATAGTTATCCCATAACGATGCATCCTTTTCTAACAACCTTTGTTCAGATGTGTTACCACACTGGGGGCATCAGATGTCCCCTTCTTTTTGACACTTTTGCATGAAAATTAGTATGAAAATTAGCATTAATTTAAATATATTTATCACACAAGAAGAATTCAAACTATTTATTTTAATTTATTGAAATTTCAGGCTTTTAGAGCCTGCACAGGTGCACTTCAACCCACACTCTTTCAGTGGTGATTCAGTGGTTTATGAAAATTGTGTTGCACTACTGGGCAGCTCAGCTCAGGGGTTAATGTTATAATTTGTTGGAAACATAGTTGCATAAGATACAGACACATTTTTTCAAGTTGCAGTTTTCTCTTTTGCAAATGTCTCAAACGTCCAGTTACGCAAAGTAATTTAATTTAGAAGCACACACTGTTCCTCTTAGTACCTTCTGAAGTTTGCTTTTCCTTTCACAAAAAGGTGACCTGTTCTCATCCGGAGATCATAAAACATAGGAAAGGCATGTGAGAGGCACAGACTTTCCTGATAAAGTTAACCATGATTCAATTGTGATGTGGGTTGTCTTAGCGCACGCTGTGGGGCTGGACGTTCCATGGTATATGGTACGGATTACAGGTGAAAGTGTTTATATTTATCACAGTAAACCAAGAGTACAAATTTAGTTATGAAAATATAAAGGATAGTGTCAACTTATGCCATCTGCTGGTCACACCTAGGGAACGAAAATATCACATTTTCTCAAAGCAGCACAGCCTGTGGTGGAAGAAGTATGCGGATACAGTCAAAGTGGAAATACAACAATGTTGAAATACTCAATTACAAGTTAAGTAAAAGTGCATAAGAAGCCTATTATCAGCACAGTGTAGTGAGGTAAGACAATCGTAATAACTAAGTCAAGGACAAGTGTTTATTTGTAGCTATTTCAACTTTCAGATTAAAGTTTACTTAATTTTTGATTCATACTCTGCTGGAGTCCTTCATGACCAAGTAGTAGTCCAGATAAATTTTGCAGCAGTGTATTTTATGCGCCTGAGTTCTCTATATTTATCTACTTTCTTTTGGCAAAGAGAACTGGCAAAATCCATGTCATATAATTAGAATTTCAAAAGACAACCCAAAGGAAAATAGTGCTTTGCTGTTATGCTGGCTGTCCATTGTCAATGAGCGCCCCACCTGTCATTTAATTTTTGGGAAAAAGGAAAGTCATGGAGTAAAGGTGCAGTTTTACTTGGAAGTGGAAATAACCTGAATGGCTTGAATGGAGCCGTATTCTCCTTTAAAGGTGTGGGCGGGGAGCAGAGAGCAGGAGTTGGGTTTCAGTGCCACCCTTTTTCTATTCTCACACACACATACACACCCACACCCACACACAAACACACACACTACTGCGCAGTCCAGTCACAGCATAGGGAGACACTATGGTCTGTGTGCGTGTGAGAGTGTGTGTGTGTGTGCTTTGGTTGTAGCCCTCAAGGCTTTCCTGGACCTGACTATGAACCTTACTGCTATCAATGACGGACCACAACACGACGACTACGCACCACTTGTCACACCTTCAAAGGTCATCGACCTCTGAGAAAGGATTGATTCGATTTCATTTGTATTCTTCAATGAGACTGACGTTTCATTTATCGGATGAGCACTTTTATCGAGTGAGGAGATGGCCAAGGTGTACAGACTCTATGTAGGAATAGTTACAGGTAAGATTCACTGTTTTACTTGAATCAGCATTCACAGAAGGCTGGTTCGAATAGAATATAAGAGATATAAGTGACTATAGGACAACGTCAGACATAAGCATTATTAGAATGATGTTTACATATAATAGGCTACTTATTTTTGATGCATGCTTCTAGTGCAGTTCCACTTGTTGGTGCACTTTTTGAACATCCATGTGCCAAAAACAGGTTTGTAGACAGTGATAACTCTATATATTTGTAAATTTTAGGCTACTTCAGTGTTAGTAAATGATTGATTGAAGACTCCTTATACCAGCCTGTGCTAACATATCATTGTCAAAACAGGCTTCCCTGTGGTAAACTTCTATGTAATCGTACCTGTTTAAGAGTGGCCTGTTTATGTGGCTAAAAGTGTGTGTGTGTGTGTGTGTGTGTGTGTGTGTGTGTGTGTGTGTGTGTGTGTGTGTGTGTGTGTGTGTGTGTGTGTGTGTGTGTGTGTGTGTGTGTGTGTGAAAACAGACAGGAGTGGGCGTGATCCTGAAGGAAGCGGTGCTTTCTCCTTCCCATAGATAGTAAATAATAGCTCAGTCCCTAGAAAGGCTGCAGGCATCATGACTCAGCAGCTATTCAGCAATAATTACCTCAGATTTGGATACATTTTCCCCCTGCCATCTGTTATGTAAATCCTATACTATCTGGTCAGGAATTCGGTTGAAGTGTTTTTCAGTGTTGTGCACGTGCCTATATATTTGTTTGTTGTGAGTGTGTGTTTGTGTGTATGCGTGTGTGATTGCCTTTTTTTGTTTTGTTTTCTGACTGCAGCCCTGGCCTTGTGCAAACACTCCCTGGCAGAATGGAATGGCACGGACGAGACCGCCAAACCCACTGTTGTGTCCCACTGCCATCTCCATGGCAACAGAGACAATTGCACAGGTAGATATGGACAGGTGGTTGGGTGGGGGGGGGGGTTTCTTGGCTAGTTTGGTGTTAGCAGTGATGCTTTGAAGTTTTGCCAAGGTGGAGGTTTAATGGAAGAATGGTTAAAAACACAGTTACAGACAGTCAAAAACACAAGGACACGAAATAAAGAGAAAAAGACAGGAATAAAAGCAGTAACGTATAGTCTGTCCAGAGAGCAGAACTTATAGTGGATGAACTGAACTGATCATGAACTTGGTCTGGTTGTTAATAAACTCCTTTGTGTCTTTGGAAAATGCATCAACTCTTGTGGAGAGGCAGAGTTTAATAGGCCTATCTCTGCTCGTATTTGTTTGAGTTAAAACAACTTATAGTTCAACCTTATTTTGTAATTCACTTTATTATTTTGCAGATTTCATCCTCTTCATTTTACACTAGGCCTATATGTATGTTTTTACATGTTCTCATTTTCTATATAGCCTATCTGTGACTAGCCTACTGAGGCTGCTTTAAAAAAAATTACAGTTATGCACCACAAAAACAACAAAGAAATTTCCTTGTATGTTTGGCCATTTTGGAAATCAACCTTTGGAGCCATATGCTTTTTTGCTTTTTTGTGAGAGCTAGTTGAGAATATTCACACCATTCTTATGTATGTAGGAAAACTTAACTCATCCCTCAACTTCCTCTTAAACAACTTGTCATTTTTACACTGGTTTGTACACATTGAACAAGTAAGATAGGCCTAGAACAGGGTTGATTTCTTAGCTTAGGTGCTGGTATGTTTTCATTCATTACTAGGCAAACTGTATTTCCATTAAGATAAGTTACCCTAACCAGCTTCTGATTTTTAGCTTCACATTAACAACATAAACTAACATGAAAGGTGAAGTGGCCTTTTCATCTTCTCATTTACGCTTACCCTCTTCAAGAAAGCTTAACCTATATTCCAAACTAGCCTACTCCTTTGAACTTTGTAACTTGATATTATTCTTTTCAACGATCAGGTCAATGGCAGCAGGCCGACTCTCATGTTTCAGTTAACAACTGAGGCGCTGTCATTGATGTCACCTGAAGAGCTGTATTCTTTTACAAGCTCATTTCAAAGGTAACCTCATGGGAATGGGTTGTAAAGAGCGCGGCAGCCTCTGGATAAGAAGCACTGTGTGTAAACTGGTGGTCAGAAGTTCAGTGTTATGGCTATATAGCAGCTGCCTCAGAGTGTGTTTTGTAAAGTGTGTGTTGGTGAGCCTACTATAGAGAAAAGAGAGGGGGTAAGACAGACAAGCAGAATAGCATTTGTACTGTAATTGTAACTGTATCCCACCTTAGCATGTGTTTTATTTAGTAAAGAATGAATGGCAATAACTGTGACATGCGGTTAATGGTTAATGATGACACTAGGCCTTTTCCTGGCACTGATTTATCTGGACTCCTCTCTGGATCATATTACAAACAGTCTATTTATACATCAGGCAGGCCATGTCAGAAGGTGAGCGTGTCAAAGAGGCACGCTGACATAACGTGACTCACTTACAGGAATAGGAAAAATGAGCTGTTATGCTTTCTTGCCAATGGTTAGACAAGAAGATTGATCCCTCCATAATGTCTGTGCGGTCGATATGAGGTCACAGCAAAGAGATGTTTAGCTTAACACCAAACTCAAGTTGTACCACAGCTGTGTTCTCTCCAGTTTACTATACAGCTCTCAATGCTTGGAGGATTACAGAGAAAGACCTTTCCAAGATCTCGACATTCCACACAAGAAACCTCAGAATAATCTTTTGTATCTTGTGGCCTAACACCATCTCCAACCAGCAATTACTTGCTTGGACAAACCAAGAAAGTATAGAGACCAGCATTACAAGAAGGCGGTGGAGATGGATTGGACACATCATGCGAAAAGACCAGGATTACATTACTAGAACCGCCCGCCCTACACTGGACACCCGACGACAAGCGAAAGACATGATGACCCAAAGAAAACTGCCATCGAACAGTGGAGAAAAAAACTGAAAGCCATGAAGCAGACCTGGAGTTCCATCCAAAAGCTCGCCCAAAACAGACAGTAGTGGAGATCCTTTGCTGCTGTCCTACATGCCAGTAGGAATAAAGGGCAGTAACTAACTTAACACAAGGACTGTAAAAAGGATGAAACAGCCTTTGATGTGTTAATTAGGTAGCTCAGGGGGAATTTGTTACCTTCGGATAGCTAAATTAAGCTAAGGCCTCATATCAAACGGACAGACATCACAATGGTTGCCTAATCATGTAGTTGCCAGTAAGAAAGCACATTTCCTGATATATCTAAAGACTACTTTGAATACAAAATATCCCTGTTCCTTAGTTTACATACTGTGAACTTGAACCCTTAGATGGGTTCTACATTCTATTATATTGATCAGTCTGTTTTAAATGTTTGTCATTTCACCAGCAGACCCAGAAGATACGGGGCAGTGGAACGGCCACTTCTCAAAATGTCCCGAGGAACTAAGACATTACTGCGTCCACGGGGAGTGTCGTTACGTCAAAGAGCAGAATACACCGTCTTGCAGGTGAGGGACATCGCCTGCAAAAAAAGATGGGCCTACCGGTGACTGAGAAATAAAGTTTGCTATGTAGCTGTGAAAAAGTAATGGGAAGGAGAAAGGACCACTGCAATTCGTTTTGCATTTTAAGTCCTATTATATTTTAAGAAATGAAAATAGATGGCTGCAAGGAAAATCTTTTTAATGTAAATGTTTCCCCTCTGTGTCTCAGGTGTCACCATGGTTACGTTGGCTCCAGGTGTGAGTACGTGGAGCTGGACTGGCGGATAGGAGAGAGACGACAAATCATAATTGCCTGCGTCATCGCCGGGCTCGTTTTCCTCATCCTTCTCATTGTTTTCATCTGCATTTGTTCACAGTAAGCCTTTGTGTTCGTGTGTCGGACAGAATAATGGACTCAAGAGAATCGTTTGACATGTTGGGAACTGCGGTCTTGCCAAGAGTATGATGAGAAGATCGAAAACCTTGAAATAGAGTAGAAGAAAGTAGAGATTGGGGCAAATAGCTAGCTTGTCTCGGTCCATAAGTAACAAAATCCACCTACCAGGCCTACCTCTATGCTCACTTAGAAACACATTATATTTAGGATGAATCTCAATACAATCCCTAGCCTAGACTTATCCCCAGCCTACAATCTAGACCACTTTTTTTTCAAGATCACAACTGTTGGGGAGATGATTTATTGGCCTGTGCAATGTCAGATGTAATTGTTAACGTGATTGCTGTGATAGGTTGTAAAACCTCCTGATTCAAATGCAACCGTGAAAGTTTGGTTACTGCTGGCCTTGGCCTCGGGTTCATGTGCTCTTGACTCCAACGCTAGCTTTTCCCCTCAGTTTTCAGTCTTTATGCTAAGCTAATCTTACAACTGCTTTAACTCCATATTTAAGGTCCAGAGTTGAAGGTGGTATCAATTGTCTCATCTAACTCTCAGCATAAAGCGAGTATGTGCATTTTACGTGTCTTGCTTTTACTGCTGGATAAAAAAGAGATGTTCTTGGATGCTGTTTTTAATAACATGTTTACATCTCTGTCAGTCGCAGGTGCAGATCGTGTTGGCGGAGGGGCAGACGGAGGGAGGAGGAACCAAGGAACGGGACGGAGAAGCTCAGCATGATGGACACCGGCATGACACACGCAACATCGACATCAGATTCGACAGAGCCAACACACACCAACACTGTATGAGAAGTGTGTGCGTGTCTGTGTGTGTAATACCATAACTCTCGGGATTGTTTAGACAAGGGGGATTCTTCGTGTGACAGCTGGTGCCTTTGGTCTCACACAGTGACAGCAGCATGGCTACAGGAGTGTGTCTGTGCCCATGAGGCCTGTCGGCCTGCTCAAATGAAAGGACCTCTTTGGATGAAGTGTGTGTCTCTTGAGCTGCGATAGATCAAGCAGGAGCACAAAGAGTCTGCACAGTTGTCCCCTTTAAAGGCCGGCCTTGTCTGAAACGTTGTTGAATCTTCAAAACAAAGAATATGCCTTCCCCCTTGGATTTGCTATAAACACAAGCTGGAAATGGTTTCTGCAAGGACGTCTTTTTTTTCTTCTCTCCCAATGGCGATGAGCCACGTCTGCTCGTTGCCTTTCACTTGTGGACTGCACAACGCCAAATCCATTGTTGCTATGTTGGAAAAAAGCTGTGGCGCCTGGCTGGCAGACGGTGATAACAGTTGATCTGGTTGTTGGTCTGCGTGGGAGACATTTAAATTGCCCAAATCACAGAAAATTACAGAAAATAATCTGGGTGAAGATACCTACACTCCAAGTTTTCTTTGGGGGAACTGAACTGAATTGTCACATGAATAAAGCATTCAATGTAGGCCTATATACAGTAGAAAGGCTAACAATATAAGTACTAGCTGTTTCAGTATGCTTGCTGTCTTTTCTTCTTTTCTATTTATATTTTGAAAAATCCACACACCAAATCAACAGTTCTCATCACTTATCCCTCTATCTATGCCTCCCCATGTCTATTTCAAACACAGAATATTGTTACTCATCAACATAAGCAATGCAAGAAGAGCCCTGTGTATATATACACTAAAGGAATCGCAGTTCTGGACTCCAGGGCTTGAGAAGCACAAGGATAACTTGTGCTGGAGGCTTTTTTGAACTGTATATTTGGAGCCGAGCAGCCTAGGAGCGACGGATGCAGAACAGCCCAGCCTGTGTGTGCAGTCTTGTGTGAGGTGAAAGTGCTCCACTGTATGAGACGGGTTCTCTAAACTGCCAGTCTTTCACTGGGGGTGTATAATGTGCATCTGTGGACTGTATGTTAACCCCGCATCTAAATGTAGAGTGACGAGAGAGTCGGGACAGAGTTGGCGAGGTCTTGTTTATGTGTAACCATATCAATAAATGTGTCGACTGTGTATGTGCCTGTCTGTTTAAATGATCCTTCAAAACACATCAGCATCAACCTCTATACTGTAAATGAGACCAACAGCGCGTAGTGTTTCATAAGAGGAGTTATGGGGGTATATTTTCCTTAGAATTCTTAGAACCTGATTTAATCTCAAGTTCACATGACCACTGCTGACTTGCCCTATATCTACACCCACAGATAAGCATCACATGAATGCTACGATGAACTTTTCCAGTCGTGGTTACAGGTCATCATTGCTTCTAAATTTAACCATTTCAATCAAATACATATTCAATATTTACATCATATAACAAATGTACCAAGATGTGTTTGAATGAAGATGCTGCCTTTCATGTGATGCGATTGTACTTTGGTTTCAATGTTATTGTGTTGTTGTGCTGCTATGGAGATGGATTACCAGCGGGAGCCATAATACAGTGTTGTCCTCGCTCCAGTTTATAGTGTGAGGAATTTAAATGAGATGAGATCAGTGGCTTCACAATGGAAAGTGAGTGTACGTGTGGCATAGCAATGTTTATACATAGCAGCGTTAGGACCAATCTCAACCACTTCGACCAAGTCATGACCATTAGACAAGAGTGTACCGAGACCAAGACTTTGGGGTGGGGTAAAAAGTGGTTCAATCTTTTTTTTCTCAAAACCTCATTCATTTGGATATGATAAGTAATTGAATGAACATGATGCTGTGTGTTTTCCCTGCAAACACCAGGCTACAGCTTTTGTATCCAAGGAAATCTATTCTCTGCTCTGTTTAACAATGAAGGTGTTAATAACTTTGACCTAATTTCATGTCTTCAAAAGAGTAACAGCTGTGGAATGCACCAGTTTCTATATGAGGGGTGTGTCTGCAGGACTGAGAAATGAAACTGATAAGAACAGGACAGATACCGGCCAAACTGTCGTAGATGTTTGATTTGGAAATCTTTTGTAAACGTAAACCTGTAGCATACTTAGGCCTACATAACACCTTAAACGGCCAAATGTCTAAACGGTGGACTATGGTGGTTATAAGACCGCGCTTTGAGGGTAGAGTGCGGACCTGATGACAGGGTTAATTCAATACAGTTTTCACACTGGATTTGAAGAGCTCCATGTGTTCTATGGTATGCACGCAAGCAGGTGGCTCCAACAGCTGTGGTATGATGACTGCCTAACCACACAGGGCGACACATAGATCAGAGTTGAGTGTGTTTTGTATCCTTTCACATCAATGTGTAGTTGTTGTAGTTTTCAAGAATACCAACAGAGGTCAGCAATGGCCTATCACCACCTCACCTTCTAAAGTAGCCTACTGAACACAGACATTTAGACCTAATCAATGACGGGAATAAATACACTACATTAAGTAAAATAAAATGTGAAGGTAATTTATGATACTTTATACTTTTACTCCATTACATTTATTCGACAGCTATATTTTTTAATTACTTTGCTGATAAAAAGTAAAAAAAAACAATTATCATAAATTTAGGATGCATTCTTGTTGCTGATGGGTGTTAAGTAATAATTCAACTGCTTACATACTGAGTAGTTTAAATTTGGATATTTGGATTACATTTTACTCTGCTTTTATTTTGGTCAAATTTTAAATTGGAATCAAAATCCGAAATGCTTCATTGATCCCTGGAGAGAGATTAGGTATACATTAGTATTTCCACACACACACACACACACACACACACACACACACACACACACACACACACACACACACACACACACACCTGTGTATAGCCGAGGGTCCTCTGGCCAAGGCTACCCCGTGGTAAACATGATCATGGCCCTGCTTTCCCCAGGGTAAAGGCTCACTGCTGGGTCTTCTAGAACTAATGCAGTGCCCCACTACTGCGATCACAACATGCTTCTTCAGCATGCACTTCAATAGAAAGAACACCAGCAGGCTATGATGTGGGCATAATTGGCCTAAATTAGACATTAATGATCGACTGAGAACACATAAGTGCGAGGGTCAGGAGAATATAAATCAGGAATAGCAGGGGTCCAAGCGTTGAGTGGAAACTATAAAGGAATCACGTACTTTACATCACTCTACAAACCCTTTTAAGACCTTGTCACATTAATGCACTCTGCAGCAATAGCAGTGCCTCAGGGGGTAGAGCAGGTTGTCCACTATCTATCTATCTATCTATCTATCTATCTATCTATCTATCTATCTATCTATCTATCTATCTATCTATCTATCTATCTATCTATCTATCTATCTATCTATCTATCTATCTATCTATCTATCTATCTATCTATCTATCTATCTATCTATCTATCTATCTATCTATCTATCTATCTATCCATCCATCCATCCATCCATCCATCCATCCATCCATCCATCCATCCATCTTTATATCTATATTCTATTCAAATTATTTTGCTATGTGTGACTGTTGTTCTTTAAGTACAAAGTGGAGGCCGTGCTCGCTCAGTAAACTCACCTTTCATCAGCTGTCATGTAAGAAGAGATACTGTAGCCTTCAAAAGTAGGAACACCCAGACACCATTAGCGGGATATAAAGCACTATCTTTACACGTCCATTGCAATAGGCTACACAATAACCTTGTAGAAATACATTGAATGATATATGTATATATACATACATACATATATATAGCATAGTGGTGACCCAGAATAGTCAAAGATATTCTACGATTTGCTCAAACGAGCCCGATTTCGAATAGTCGCTAAAAATTGGTTATGAAACAAGGTTCATTCTGGCTAATGGGGGTGCAGAATATCTGATTTTATAAGGAATTGCCTGGTTTCTCCCAATAAATCATGATGATTCACCTTTTGTGATATCAGCCTATTATACTTTCAATACAATATTTTTTTTAAATAACTCATGATATTTTTATCAATCTCCTTAGTCTGTGTGAATAAATCAGCATGGCATAGTACAGTCATTCAATTCTGATATGGCATGTCCAGAAAACAAACTGGCATTGGGTGTTTCAGCCTCTTTGTTTGGTCTGAAAAAAGGAAGCCAATGTTCCAAATGAGAGTATGAAATCAATGAGCAGGAAAAAAATGTGGGACGATAAGTTGACTATGATTCAACCAATCAGATTTGACTATGTAAATCCAATATTGGGGACTCCCCTTATCTAGCATTATAAATATGTGTGTCATCTCTTGATATGGATAGCCCTTTCATGTCTTACTGCATATCTATATCTATTTTGTCCTCCTTGTCTTTATTTGTCTCTTTGTACCCTGCCCTATCGCCCTTCCACTCTTTTATCCCACCTGTCATCCTACTTTTGAATGAGTATCCCCTCATCTTAACCTATACATGCACCCCAGCTTCATCTATGCCACCTAGCCGGGTGAGGCCAAGACACATTGATAGTCTATGGCCGTCAAAGGTTATGTGGAATCAATAGGGAGTCAATTAAAAGGGATGGTCTGATTCTCCTACCATGGCGAGACCATGAGTCAGCTCATTAGAGCTTTTTCATCTCACTTCATCTTCAACCTCTTTACAGTTGAATGTAAAAGTGTGTCTTCCAGAGATTTTTTGAGTTTTAAAACACCTAATTATTAATTTATGTATCTTTTTTAAATATATATTTTGCATTTTTATGCTTTATTGATAGTGTGGAGACAGAGTTGAAATGGGGCAGAGAGGGGAGTGACAAAGAACGACCGCGGGCTGGAATCGAACCCGGGTCCGCTGCTGGCCGAGGCCCATGGGGGGGACGCCCTACCAACTGAGCTAAGGGCGCCCCCTTTTAACTTAAGTATTTAAATAAACACAAACAACAATGCCAAAACAAACAAACAAACAGTTATTATTTTATTACTGTATGTATTATTTTAAAAACCTGAGATATGGAGGGGGAGGGATGTTCGATTGCTCTCCTTTGTTATTATTTATTTGTAATATCTGTATCTTTTTAGTTTACTGCAACAGAGTTGAATTGAGAGAGAGAGAGAGAGAGAGAGAGAGAGAGAGAGAGAGAGAGAGAGAGAGAGAGAGAGAGTGTGTGTGTGTGTGTGTGTGTGTGTGTGTGTGTGTGTGTGTGTGTGTGTGTGTGTGTGTGTGTGTGTGTGTGTTTGTGATTATTTTGACGTCCAATCTGTTAACATGGTCAGTATGGTGTAATACATCAATACAAATCCACACAGGTTATTTTTCATAGCCAACTCAAGGCGATCAAAACGTTTTTAAAGAATTTATTCTTTTCAAGTGGCATCTAATCAGGACCATGGACAGCTCCCGAGTGCGTCAGGACGCTTTTTTTTTTTTTTTTTTTACATCTGAAGAGCCGAGACGCGCAGAAGAAATCTCAGAGCAACACTGCAACCTGACGAGGAGCTCTATAGCTTACCTGTCAGAGAAACACAGCAACATTTCTGTTTTCATCTGTTTATTTGGATTCACAGAAAACTTAGACAGCATTTGAATGTATATTTACGCAGTGTTTAGATAAATGGAGGCTCCAAGGATTGTTTTCTCGAAGAGCTGAAGGATCAGGATCTACATGCATGACTCCAATAAACATCTATTCTACTGGAATTAAAGTTAAAATGTCTGGAGAATTTATCGACACAAATTACGAAGGCGCAGCAGGGACCGTCTGTGCTGCTACCTTGAACTTCAGCTGTGTTTTCAACACAACGAACACCTCGAACAGCGACTACTTCCACCTGTCAGACTTTGACAAGACGGAATTTGTGGGAGATGGCGCCGCTGTCGTGAGGATTATCATCTCTGTCATTTACTCTCTGGTTTGCGCACTGGGTCTGGTTGGGAACTTACTGGTCCTGTATCTAATGAAGTCCAAACAGGTGTGGAAGAAATCCTCCATCAACCTGTTCGTAACTAGTTTGGCTGTGACGGACTTCCAGTTCGTCCTGACTCTGCCGTTCTGGGCGGTGGAAAACGTGCTGGACTTCACCTGGCTTTTCGGCAAAGCGATGTGCAAGATAGTGTCCTACGTGACAGCTATGAACATGTACGCCAGCGTGTTTTTCCTGACTTCCATGAGCGTGGCGCGGTACTGGTCGCTCGCCTCTGCGCTCAAGGGAAGGCGGCGACGCGCGCACTGCTGCTCCGCGCGCTGCATCACCGTTTTCATCTGGTTCGCCGCTGTCTTCGCCGCTCTGCCGCACGCAGTTTTCTCCACAACCGTGACAGTTTCCAACGAGGATTTGTGTCTTATGAAATTCCCGGAGAGTAACGGGACTGCGCAGTTCTGGCTGGGACTGTATCATTCTCAGAAAGTGCTGCTGGGTTTCGTGGTGCCGTTGGGCATCATTACCGCCTGCTACCTGCTCCTCTTGCGCTTCATCACCTCCAAAAACATCAACACCTCGAGCGCCAAACGACGCGCCAAAGTCACCAAGTCTGTCACCATCGTAGTGTTGTCCTTTTTCCTCTGCTGGCTGCCCAACCAGGCTCTCACAGCCTGGGGCATCCTCATCAAACTCAACGTGGTTCCTTTTAGCTACGAGTACTACACCACGCAGGTGTATGTCTTCCCCGTGTCCGTGTGCCTGGCGCACTCCAACAGCTGCCTCAACCCCATCCTCTACTGCCTGATGAGGCGGGAGTTCAGGAAAGCGCTGAAGAAGCTCTTCTGGCGGCTGACCTCCCCGACCACAAGGCCGATGACAGCCACCACAAAGCAAGAGATAAACGAGGAAGGGCCCGTGCTGCTCCCCGCCCTCTGCGCGCCAAAGGAGCCCGATGTAGTATTTTATCCCCCGGGGGTTGTTATGTACAATGACAGGCGAGACGTGCTACCAAACAGCACTTAGTAATTTTAATTTAATTTTATTTAATTTTGTATTGGTTATATATGTATAGTGACAGGAGGCAGATACTTCCTACATCTCACATGCCAGTTATCAGTATGAACACTCCTGCTTGTCCATAAAGTTCTTGCCATTTCTTTTGCATCTGTGGTTTTGCACTTATCTGCTCTTTGTAATACAATACATGGTAACACTTTACAATAAGGTACACAAAAAAAGAGTAGTTACCCTTTTTAAAAGGTGTGTTTTATTTTGTGCTTATGTAAATACTGTATCATATGCTGATGTGCCGTTTTGTATTATGTTTATTTGTGATAGTTTTCACGGCGTAAAGGCGTAAAGGAGTAAAGAATGGATATATGTAACCTTGATGGTGCGTACAAAGGGACAGCGTGATCATTGTGTGGATGCAACGTGCCAAAGAAGGCCCGTTTAAAAAAAGCCAACCTGTGTCTGTGTGTTGCGGCGAGAGCTAACTGGTCTATCACCAGGGCTGTATGCAAAGTTTTAGGAATATGACATCTGTTGGGCACCCTCTCAATAACAGCTGTTCTGCTATCAATGGCAACGTGCTGCTAAAGCCACAAGGCCACAGCCAAGAATATTTTTACTCTCAACTGATACTATAATTCACAATATCAGCCGTTTAAAAGGACAATTACTGTAAACCTCAGATGTTGGAGATGGATGAGGATGACACATGGTTTGCAGCATATCCAGTTCTTTTGATCAAGCTGGTCTCAAAGGAAAAAAATGGCTAATGACCGCATGAACAAGGTATTCCAATTGGTACACCAGAGCAATTTGTCATCTGGATGCTGAGCATGCACACACACACACACACACACACACACACACACACACACAGACACGCACACACACACACACACACGCACACACACACACGCACACACACACACACACACACACACACAGACACACACAGACACACGCACACACACACACACACGCACACACACACACACACACACACACACACACACACACACACACACACACACACACACACACACACACACACACACACACACACACACACACACACACACACACACACACACACACACACACACACAGTAGATACTGTTTTGGGGATGGAAGACTTGAATTGAAAGCTTGTTGTTGTGTATTTGATGTTTTTGCATTGAATATTGTTTATGTATTGTTGTTTTTCCTTTGAATTTGTTTTGAACTCGACGTCATTGTAAATGAGGGTCACTCAATTGGTCTCTCGAGGATAAATAAAAGTTAAATGAAAATGAAATGAAATATGAGATAATGACTCCATGGATTCCCCACAGTGCTGCAGGAGACCTTTTGATGTGTTTTCAATGTCGAGGAAACAGATTTTCAAAGATGTGTTGATGTATTATAGAAGGTTTTTGTTGTTGACAACAATGACTGTTAATCAAAAATCCATTTACATTTAATAAAAGCCTGTCTCACTCCTATTCACAGTGGCTTCAGACGCAGTCGATTGGATGCAAATATTTTTCAGGTTCAGCATTATAAAACTGTTGAAAAATACTTTATTACAAGTAAAAGTTGTGCTTCCAAAATAACACTTACTGTAGTCAAAAGTTTCTTATCAGAAGAATGTACATAAACTACCAAAGGTTAGAGGCCCTCCAAATCTACAGTCCATTCACACCGGAGTTTTCATTTATTTTGCTTAATTGGACCTTACCTTTGGACAAAGATTTTACACAAAACATATCTACATTATTAAAGATTAGACCTCTTTGGCTTGTGACCCCTTACAGAAAAACAGTGTGTAATTGGGGGCATTCCAATAACAGCATGTATTCATTTTTATATTTGTTTAGAACAATTTGGGGGATATTATCTGTACTTTCACTGAATTTTTGATACAGGACCTTTGTGATAAATGTATCGCTTGTAATTCTTCATCAACCAATGAACCTGCTGTCTCGGAAAGACAGCAAAATGTCAAACTGTTCCATTAATATAGTTGGTCTCCTGCGCTAGGAATACATCAAACATGTAAAATGAACGTAATCACCGGAAACCAAAGACATTTTAAAGGATATAATAAAGACTCTTTTATTTAATAAAACAATAGCATTAAATTACTTTCATATCAGCAGAATCATTCCACGTATCTGATGAAGAGGGCGATGAAGATGCAGCCTAACAGGGACACGGTGGAGGCTGAGAGGACCACCACGATAACACTGCCTGCCATGTTGACCAGAGCGCCTAGCCCGGCCCCTACAATGATCTGAGCCAGCTGGACCATGCAGGTGAGCGCCGCGCAGTCCACCCCGGTGCCTCGCATCTTTTCACCGTTTCCCCGTCGCCTCATTTGTTCCTGGAGGCACAGAGAGTGACAATGGGGGCAATTCAAAATTTGCATAAATCTTTAGTTTCCTATAATGGTTTGGTTTAGCCTATCTAGAATGTATTTATTGTATATATTATATATTTTGTTTATCATCATCATCATCATCATCATCTTTATTGTCAGACTCAAGGTCCATAAAAAGAACACACAAAACATATGTTATCCTTTGTACTTATTGGACTTTAGGGTAGAGAAACACATTTTCGATTCTTCTGTATGTCTGGCACAGAAAATGACAGTAAAGCTAGTAAGCAATATTTGATTCAGTTTCTGTATTACCAGAAATGCCCATGGCAGAAAGCTAAAAAGCCAAAATATTAAATGTGCCCCGAGGAACTTTCAGTTTGTTTTAATCACTGCACCACCTTTGGACAAATGCGGTAGTGTTTTTACTATGCCAGCTGTAGTTCCTGGGTGAGCGTACCCATGACAAAGGCATTAAGAATAACTGTATAATAAAATAGCATTCTCTCCACTGATGGTCTCATTTGCTGTTACATGTAACTTATGATCATCAGAGGAGACATTAGACTGTTTCAGACATACAGTATTTAAAAGTTCCTCGTGGCTACTTTAAGAGAACAAATCTTAAACATAGATATATCCCCTCCCTCCACATATTTTACTTTTTTCAGTTTCCAAATGTTTTTATGACATCTAATAAGGTATTGATCGAGCATGCCAGGTCACATCGAAACTGCTTCAGGAAAAATATAAGTGCTTTTCTACCGACAATTAGGGTTGCAAAGGGGTGGAAAGTTTCCGGTAAATTACCGGAAAGTTTCCAGAAACTTTCCAGGGGAACTTTCGCTCGGGAATTTTGGGAATATTCAAAATTGGAAATTATAGGAATTAACAAAATGGCGGTAATTTAAATGATTTTTTTTCATAACCAACCATAAATCTAAACTTTTAAACACTATGTTTGGTCATAGGCCAATCCATGCAAAATAATACAATCAAAAAACATCACATTTGAACAGATTTATTTGTAAGAAGAACTTTATCAAGTTGATTATTTTATGAACAATCAATAATTTCACTGAACAACAAAAAGATGAATGTTGAGTAAATTATTACTCATCTGTCTGACCCCACCCATTCAATAAATAAAGTCAAATGCCCCCCCACCATGTGATGGAGGAATGCACAGAGCATGTAGGGGACGTGGCCTCAGTACCCCTGCAGTAAGATGTGTGCTATGTGCAATTTGCCAAGTGTACTTGCATAAAATCTGGTTGTTTTAGTCAAGATTATGCTAAAATATATTGTCCCCAACTATATTTAAAATCAAAGCTTAAGCCTCTGTAAACCTGGTCTAGTAAAAATCAATTTATGATATCAAGTTGGGTATCTCAATAAACTTTAAAAAAAAATTAAATTAAATGTTCATAAATATATTAAAACTTAGTTGAAAAAACTGCTTTTTACAGTCTAGAACGTTTGCCTGGACTGAAATAACATAGTTAGGAGAATTTAGTGCATTTGGGTTGCTTTAAATTTAGTAAATTCCCATAAATTCCCGTTAATTCCCATGGAAAGTTTCCAACTTTGAAAATTCCCGGAATTTTGCAACCCTACCGACAATTGATTTTTTTTTAAACCAACACCAGCAGGGACTGTTGATTTTCGTTTCCTGAAAGCGCAAAAAGGGGTTCACTCACCCAAATCAAGTAGTATTTAAAGTAGGATTCTTCTATCCACATTTCAAAGTCAAAATATAGCAGAACGATTCCTTTCAGTATAGATTCACTTGCAGTTTATATGTTATCTATTTAAAGTTTCTTCTTCTAAAGTTTATTTTTTGTTTTGTTTTCTCACAAAACTTAAAGATATTCAGATTACTAATTATGTATGACAAAGAAAAGGATCAAATGCTCAAATTTGAGGAGCCGGAAGCAGCAACGTTTGCAGTTTGGCATGTCGGCTGGATTGGAAAATATTTAATGTTTTGTTTTGCCACATGGTTCATATTGATATATGTTAATATCTGTTTGATTGTATAATCTCTTTAGAGTTTTGTGAATGTGGAGCTTTGTGTTTGTGTGCATGTTTGTGTGTGTGTGTGTGTGTGTGTGTGTGTGTGTGTGTGTGTGTGTGTGTGTGTGTGTGCGCGCGCGCGTGTTTTTTGTTTTTCTAGACAGAAGGGATTTAAGGCCAGTAAGTGCAGCTGATAGTAACACATCGATTGAAAATCATTATTGGTGAATTCCGAAAACTTGCCATTTACCACTGAATTTAAAAAAACTCGACCCAACCTATTTGAACTTCAGACCCAAAAAGGCCCATTATGAACCCCAACCCTTAAAAAGCCATTCCCCCTACCTCCTCTTCGCGCTGATACTCGGCTATCAGGTTAAATGGGATGGTGTAGAGAGTGCTGGACATGACGCCAAACACGCTGCAGAGGATGAGCGTGGCAATGATGTTGGGGAAGAGGCCGATCAGAGCGGTGCCCATACCGAACACAAAGTAGCCCATGAAGTATAATCCCTTTAGGCCGATGTATGGGAGAAGGACACGCTGCACGTCTGGAAAAACACAATAAACACACAAACACACACACACACACACACACACACGCCACGCAGTGTGAGAACAGAAATCTATTTGACATGAGAATCAAAACAAACCCCCATGATATCTTTCGATTTGAGTTGTTTGATTGATGTTATATTTTGAAGCACTTGGAGTTGCCTTTGTGCATGAAACGTGCTATACAAAAACAATAGCTTTGCCTCACAGTAAGTGACAATTGCTTTGTCTTTTATAGTATTCCGTCTGTATGGTACACAATTGATTCGACAGGCTACTTTCAATTCAGAGTAGATGTTAAAAAGACCATGCAGACTGTAAACATAGCCAATTTTACACTCAGGGCTTGGACTTTAGTTTGAATGTTATTCCTTTCCCTTTTACAACTTGTCACTTACATGGCTGATGCACAAAGTGACCATCTGTTGGACGTAAACAAACAGCTTGGTACTTGGCCACTGGGAAAACATATAATTTTCATATGGAAAACATAGGCTGCAATCCCTAAGCAGAAGTAAAAAGGAAGAGATGGACGGTAATTGGCCTAAATTATCTGTTTCCCATGCATGACCTTGTCAGCCTGCCATTCCCATAATTGAGGAGCACTCAGTGCAGCACCTGGTTATGGCTGCTATTATTAACACAGAAATAAATACAGTGAATATTATTTTCTCTTCAGCTTTACTCACAGGAGAAAAGGGCAGAGGACACAGCGTTAATACACAGCCCCCAGCAGCCCACTTCGACTCCTCTCTCATATATGGCATAGGCTGTAGAGTTGTGCTCCGCGTAAGGGTTTCCCTTGTAAACAATCTGCGGAGAAAGAAAAAATATATTTCAATTTAAAAGGAGAGAGTGTCAAAATGAATGCCACCATTTGCAGGGAGAAACAGTAAAGCCAAAGAATATATCACACACGCTGGTTTAGTCAGATATCAAATGTCGGCCTCCCTTCTTATTGTGGCTTTTGTTTTTGTTCCTAAAAAAAGAAAAGAGGCTAAATCCTTTTAGCACCACAAGGAGCCACAGTTATAGCCTACAATGTGTTTAAGAATCCCTGATAACAGGGCTCACACGTCTTAATGAACCATGCTTCGGTGAGTACTGCAATTAATTTATCATTATTACAAACATCCGCAAGACTTCTCCCCTAACCTTCACCATCCGTCTGACACACACACACACACACACACACACACACACACACACACACCCGTCACACATTGTGAGAACAGAAATCTATTTCACACGAGAATCACAACAAACCACCATGACACAGATAAATGGAGCTTGATTGCATTAACAAATTGCAGCCTGTAGTTCTTCACCTCTAACGCCATATTGTTAATTTGACATTGAGTTGTTGTTACTACTGCAGCTGTTGATCAGTTTGTTAGTTTGTTTTATTGATCATTGGTTAGCTGGTTGATTTTTTCTATGATTTGATTGAACAGTTTACTTGTTTTTTTAGAATAGGAAAAAATGTATAAATGAAAAGGAAAGCAATCATTTTAAAAGCTAAGTCTGTTTGGCATTTTTGCTTTACTGGAATCAAAATCCACTTGATTCCAGTATTTATGCTATGCTAAGCTAACTGGCTGTAGCTTCATATTTACAGTACAAACACAACAGAGTGGTATCA
The DNA here is from genome assembly GCF_949987685.1 of Ammodytes marinus. Lineage (NCBI taxonomy): Eukaryota > Metazoa > Chordata > Actinopteri > Uranoscopiformes > Ammodytidae > Ammodytes > Ammodytes marinus. The sequence continues at coordinate 7,949,574 of NC_137222.1, forward strand.
GTATCATAACCAACTCTAAACACCACTGTACTCAACTGAACATCACTGTTAATGCGTTGACCTTTGCACTGGTATAAATTAATCAATAAAATCTATGCTTGGACTACTGCCCATATCTGCCTACATATCACACAGACTATGCAGCTATGGGACCAGAGCGGCATCAGTCTGGCCTTCTTCTACTCTGCCCACTCAACCTGGAACCAGCTTCAGGGCAGGAACGAAAACTCTACAGCTTGATTCCCTCAGGGGATTTTAAGCTTTTTATCAAAAATCTGAAGAGGTCATCTGTGGCTGTTTGCACTTGCCAATTCTGATTAGTATGCATATGCAGCCTAAAGACATTGACAAGTCTTGCAATAAAGATTTCTAGGACACTAGTAAGCATATTATTCATATTTGCCTACACATTTGTACATGTTGTGTTTGTGTTACATGAGCCCCACAGTTCTAGGGAACTGTAAATGTGGGCCATAAACACCTAATTAATTTTTTCAAAATCTAACGTGCTGTGCTACGTGCCGTTGCGCACCGCCTATGTGGCCATGGTAGCTCCAGCTGAGAACCAGTTTGTTGTCTACCAGAAGAATCTCTGTAGTTTATTGGTGATTTAAAACTTTTCGCAAACCACAGCTCCTTATTTTCTCCTTACCGCGCCATTGAAAGCTGGGATTGTAGCCCTTACAGAAGCTTTTCTATTCAGTCTGCAACTTTTCGGTGTCTTTGTAGAAGAAGTCCATACACAAAGATCAAATATTGATAGTTTTTGTCCATATTCAATCCATTATCAATGAAATAATGTTATTAGCTGTGATACTAAAGGTCATGTTTGTTTTCCCATCATGCTCTGGGAGAGTCTTTTAACCAATCAGAGATTTGTTTATGTCTGTCTACCAATGGAAGGCTTGTCCATGAGTTTGCTTCACTGCCAATCAAATAAAGTTGGAAACTGCAAAAGTGACTGCCTCTGTTATACACAGTCTAGAAAGGCTCAGTGTTCTTACACATCCTCCTCACAATTATAAAATTCAATCTATTATAATTTTAGTTTTACTTCAGGTTATCGCTAATTGAAAGCTGCACGTTATATGTTTGTCAACACAATCGTTCACCAACTGACCATAAAAAGAGTAGCTTGATTTATCACTTGTCGCCTTTGACTAATTAGGTCTTAGTCGTTGGCAACACTGCTGTTGGATGAACATGCTAACCGTTAGCTCATATCAAGACATATGGACACAGACTGCAGACAAGCGATAATGTTGATGCATGTTGTAGGGACGTCCTTGCACGCATGCGTAGGAACTAGTAAGCAAACTGAAATTAACATTCCTCAAAAATGATTTGAGTTGGAATTGGAATTATTTTACAAGTTCTGATTTGGAACTGGTTCTCAGTGCCCAATCCTTCAAATAACACTGCATCGACTAAGTATTAAGTACTAAGAATTTTGGTTCATGATCGTAACAAAGAATGATTGTTTTGATGATGCAAGTGGATTTCACAAGAAATAACATGCTGCCAAAGAACACACTGTTTTCTTTGTATTTTAAACAGAAGTGAAATTCAAGTGAAAGTGACTTCAGTCTGAGGTATATGTTGACAGTAAATGACAAGAGATAAAGGCAGAAATTTGAATTTTAATATTTTTATTGAACTGTTGTTGTTATTGAAGCTTTTAGTTTTTTTAATGACACCTAATTCGGTTCTTATTGCTATAATATGTAACCCGGCGCCCCCACCCGAACCCAAGTCTTGCCTGATGATGAAATGAGATGATAGATGTTACAAATTATTATTAATGAAACCAATAGCTAGTGTCTAATTGCTGTGTGGTTTTAGGGAAACCGGAGCACCCGGAGTAAAACCCTATGATGGCAGAAGCCAGCAGATGAGAAAATAGATTAGATAGAGGCAGGACTTAAACTCTGCCTTGTATTCATTCTGAAAAAAAGAAAATTGATTATCAAAACATTTCCCCCAAAATTAATGCTGCATTTCACCTAATACTTAATTCTACATTTTAAAGCTGCAGTAAAGGGCATGAAGATGATTTTGCCCACAAAGGAGGAGAATCTAAAGATTGCACAATGATTATTTTGATGGTGTCCCCCTGCAACTCATGTCAGATGAAGATGACATGAGATGAGATGATAAATGTTACAAGTTATTTCTAATGAAACCAATAGCTAGTGTCTAATTGCTGTGTGGTTTTCGGGAAACCGGAGATAACCCTATGATGTCACACTGAGGTGGCCCTATGAACCCAAGTCCTGCCAAACATTATGGTAACAACAGAGGAGAAGATAGATGACTTGGACTTGAGGCAGGACTTGACATCTGTATTGTATTCATTTTGAAAGAAAAAATAAAACATTTTCCTTCAAGATGAATGCTACATTTCACCTAATACCTATTTCTAGTAAAGGGCTTTGACATGACTCTGAGAGTAGCTGAAAGGAACCTGCAGATGATGCCATGCTTTGTTGGTGGTACAATCAAGTAATACCCGAAAAATGAGGCAATGCATTTTTCAAGTTCTGGTTCCCCTAAATACATTGACACCAGCACCATTTCTGCACAGCCCCACTTTTTGCACAGGTCCTTCATAATTACCTTGTCTAGTTTCTTAAATGTTTTTATAGAGGTGTTAAAACCTGTTCCCTCAACTTCTGCCCATGTGTTTTCGAAGATACGCTGGATGATGACCTCTATGTTACCAATCGTCCAGCTAATTTTAGCCTCGCTGAGTGTACGTGAAACCAGTTTCTCAACAAAAACCCTGACAAACATCTTACGTTTTTTTTCCTGCGGATTTACATCCATCTGTTTGTTTCCATCTATCTGTTCGTTTCCTTCTATCTGTTTGTTAACATCTATCTGTTTGTTAACATCTATCTGTTCGTTAACATCTATCTGTGTGTTTCCATCTATCTGCGCGTTTCCATCTATCTGTTCGTTAACATCTATCTGTTCGTTAACATCTATCTGTTCGTTAACATCTATCTGTTCGTTTCCATCTATCTGTTCGTTAACATCCATCTGTTCGTTAACATCTATCTGTTCGTTAACATCTATCTGTTCGTTTCCATCTATCTGTTCGTTAACATCTATCTGTTCGTTTCCATCTATCTGTTCGTTAACATCTATCTGTTCGTTTCCATCTATCTGTTCGTTTCCATCTATCAGTTTGTTAACATCTATCTGTTCGTTAACATCTATCTGTTCGTTAACATCTATCTGTGTGTTTATATCTTTCTGTGCGTTTCCATCTATCTGCGCCTTTTCATCTACAACTTCCGTTGGCAAAAGGTCACTCACCTCCACGGCGGTGACCTCCAGCAACTGTGCTGGTGGCCCAGCCTCCATTAAGGCCAGTGTCACCCTTCTACTGTGGCGGAGGACCTGGGTATTAACCCACCAGCCCATCAGTGCCACAAAACCCCACACTTTGGTCTTTATTGTTGCATACATGTCGTCATGTGATGGAGAAACAGACACACTCCTGCAGGTTGCCCTTCTACTAATTGTTTCTGAGATGATCTCTGGTGTCATCCCATCCGTAATGTGACTGTAGAGGAGATCTGATAGTCCTTGAGTAAATACCAGCATTTTATCGCTGGAATTTTTTTTAAATTTACGGAAGACATGAACCTCCTTTCCACTCTCTTGTTCACCCTCCTCTGTCATAAGCAGAGAGTTAACACTATCTATTAGTGACTCCATTGACTTTGTACTTTCAACTTTTGGGTCAAGGTTGAATCTAGTTTTAAGCTTTGTCACTGTGTGATAGATAGTAGCTTTGGCAAAGCGCTTTGCAAGGAAGTTCTTCACCTTGCATCCAACACCTTTCATGGCTGGTTTGCCCTTCAGTGTGGATTCTGATTCTGGACTTGCATCTTTTGCTTCTGCTTCCTCTGAACTCTTTTCAATTATGACCTGAGCAATGTCATCTGCTGCAAAATCAATCTCCATGGAGGTTTCTTTGTGCAGCAGCTCATAGTTAGAGTCCGAAACATCATCCAAAAGAGGTTCCATAATGTCATTGACCTCCTTTCTAATCAGCTCCTGGACAGCCTTTGTTGTTGCTGTCACCAAGCTGTCGTGTGAGGAAACCTTATCCGGGGTCGGCGTTCTTACAGCTCCGACTGTTGACTGAGAGCAGTCATCAGTGACTACCAATTCCTGCTTCTCTTCACTGTTCCTCTGTCTAAGTGGTCGCGGAGAGCACAACACCTTCAGCTTCCCTCCGAATGCCTGTACCATTTTACAGGCATTATTGACCATGGCGTTGAGTTTGCTGGGGGGAGTGACACGCTGATTAATAAAAGGCTCCGCCCTGCCCAGACTGCTGGAGATGGCAGAGTTTACACTATCTGCTATCTCCTTACCCATCAGGTTCGTGAGCCGCTTTGAGCTGTCACTCACAACCTGGTCCGTTACTTCGAGAATCTCAGCGAAGCACTGAGGGAGTTTGTCCCCCAGATTAGAAACTACAAACTCCTCAGATACAATAACATTGATGCCCCTGAGAGCCATCACAAGTTCCTTTACAACTGCTGCTATAACATCTAACAGCAGGTCGGCCAACAATATCTTAGTGGCCTCCTCAGGGGTACCTGACCTTAAAAGGGTCCACTGTTCCTCTGTCATATGATCAAAAAAGTTTTTTATCAGTGGACGAACCCCTTCCACTGTAAACTGCGTCAGCTCCTCTGTCAGAACTGGTACGGCTCCATTAATGGGGACAACTTCCGTATTTTGATCCATTTTGTCTGATGCGTTTTGGTTTTTCTTTTCTAAACTTCTTGTTTTTTGTAGTTTTCACGAACTGTTTGGTTAGTATGCGACCAGCTGCAAAGAAGACCAAGAATGTTTTGACCAAAGGAATTCCCTAGAATTGAAAGTCTGATGTTCAGGTGACATCATCACAACCTGAGATCAAAGGATCTTCAGAGATCAAAGGATTCTGTTCCAGAAGCTCTGCCCCTCAAAACAGTGGCAAAAAAAAACAAAAAAAGCTGCAGCTTAGCTCTTTTTTTTCAGCTTCATTTTCATGGGAGTTCGATGGAAACATTAAAGTAGGCCTATGAGTGTATTAGCCCCAGTGATAGCTGTCATTTAAAGGTGGGGTAAGCTTTTCAAGCGCATATCCTCTTAGTGTGTTTGTCGGCAAGTCTGTGAAACATTTCGGCTCTCGAACTGTGCGGCTGCTGTCCAATTTCAAACAGTCCCTCGCATTTCCGTCATGACGTCACATACTGGCGCTAAGGTGCTGGGAAGCGTAGGTACTAACATAGCACTCATAAACTTAGCTACAACATGTCAACATTCAGCTCTACTGTAGTAAACAAAAGATTATAAACAGGGAATGGATAATACATGTGCGTGTCTTAATGTGATCACCTGTGTAAACAAATGTTAAATGAATTTAAAAAAAATTAATTCTCATATATAAGCTTACTCTCAATAAGAAAGTTAGTAACATTTCTTAAATGTCATGATCCTGCTTGGGCCTCTAGGCCTTGTGTTGTTTTTTCCCTTTTACCCTTGTCTGTGTGCTGGTCTAATTGCAGGGTTGGAGTCAGGTGTGCTGGAGTCAATCACCAGCATTCACAGGTGCCATCAATCATCAATCAACTGCTCTTCATATAGCCGGCCCTACCTTCCAGACACTGCCAGATTGTAGATTCTGTTTCCACACAGTCAGTCCTCTCTCTAAGCTAACCTGTTTGCAGCTCCGCTTTTTGCATTTTTCCTGGCTAACTCCTGTTTTTTCTGCCACAGCTCTCCCGGCCTGACTCCAGCCACCAGCTCCAGCCCTCGCCCGCCAGCACTTCCTCCCGGACACCTCTGCCTGCCTGCTCTAGCCTGCTCACACTCAGCTCCCTGGACTTGCCCCGTTGCTCTCTCCCTGGAGCCCCATGACAGCCAGCTTCCCCCCCGGATCACGGTCCTAACCATCTGCTGGTTACTTCCAAAATAAATCTTCTTTAAACTGTTACTGTCTCCGCGCCTGTGTCCTCCTGATCCAGCCGTTACATTAAATATATGAAAGCATTTTATATGTATACATATATTTTTCCTCGTAATTTTATAATAGGTGTGCAGCTATGCAGTATATTTGTAGTAATGGTTTGTTTCATATGAACGTATCGTTTCTTATACAAAACAAAGACATGCAAAATGATCGTTGGGTGTATCTGCTGCTCCTTATTTCCTGTTGCGTCTCCTACTGCCTGGGATAAAATACTATGGAAAAAAAGGCTTTCACCATTTATAAAAGCCCACGTGACATTTTAAAATACCAGCAGCCAAAAATGACACACGACAAAAAGAGAGAGAAGCAGCACATCCAAACATTTGATTGTCACTGATTACCATAATAAGAAATCTGTATGGGAGTGGAGAATTACAGGCGATTATTCTCTGTCCTTAATCACTTCTATTCACTTGAAATTAGCCACAGTGACCAGACAATAGGCAGAGTTTAGGAGCTCTAAACAAAAAATAATTAATTGGAAACAAATTAAGATAAATAATTTTGGTCTAAATGTTATAGCACTGATTTGTTTGTTTTTTAAATGCATTCAAGTCAAGTCCACGTCTGTGCTATGCTGAGACACACCAAAACAATAGCCTACCTGTCCCATAAAATCGGTGAAGAAGAGCATATTGCAGAGGAAAGCCGTCCATCCAAGCAGGTGACTCACACACAGGTAGCGGTAGTGGCTTGGCATGTTCCTGACAGCTTTCATCAGCGACCTAAATGTCATCCTCTTCTGGGCCTACACACCAAACAGCACAAGGCAGCAGTGATTTCCATTAAGATAAGTATTTTTGTTAGGAATTTTTTTGAAAAGTACATCAATGAAAACAGCCTCTGAAAAGCACTTATAGCTCTCCTTGGATCTCATCGCTTTGCAGTGCCTAAGCCCTCGACGGCTGACAAAGAAGTAAGGTAAAAGTGAGAGAAAAAAGGAGAGCAAAATAGAGAGTGGTAGGTAGAACTAGAACTAGATAGAATGATAGATGTGACACTCTAAAAGGAAAAACTGCTGTTAACATAATGATTAACTATTGCTAATTATGTAGTTATGCTTGTACTGGGATCGTCTGCATTTGTGGTATTTGTTTGTATTGTGTCTTTTGTGAATTGAGTTTGATGATTAGATACATTTACAACAGAAAATACATTTAATCGAATACATAGTTGTTTTTGGGAGAACGAGCTACATCATTTTAACATCATTATAGATGAAAAAACGAAATATTAAAAAAACGAAAGAAAATAAGACTTAAGCATGACAGTCAAGCCTGAAATGTTGGACATTATCAATCCAACCTCTTAACATTCAAGCGAGGCTACAGAAGTGAGTTCTGAGAAAGAGGTTGTACAAACTCTTCTAACAGATTGCCCTCCTTTTTAATGATCAGCATAGTCAGAAGTCAGCACAGCAGGGGGCTTCGATGGACTGATGTTTATCACCAGTTTATAGAATCAAAAAGATTTCATCAATACTCATTTATAATGATTTACTGTATGTGACACTCGCTGCTGACTGTCGCCTGGTTCCCAGAGTGAAGAGGAGCTAGCGCGATCTGAACACAAGTGGTTACACAGAATATTTTCAACACGGTTTAACTTAAAAGAAACAAAGATTGCAAGAACATTTTTAAAGTTTTATGCAGTGAACTCTTGGCCTGGTTTACAATCTAGCTTAAAACGTACTTTTCTCCAGTTTTACATATTGTTCTTTTGTAACTGCTGTTTCAATACCCTTTATCTTGTTGCAAGGCCTCCATTTCATTGGCCTTAGCGTTAGTATTTTCTTTTTTTCTCTCGGTTGCTCAGTGTGAAATCATGTGACCAGATGATGAGGACCTTGAGGCGTATACAGCACAATCATAATCCTCTAAAGGTTAACTGTCAGAAGCGGCAGCAAGTCTGCCATACCAATCATAGTTTAGATCAGATTATTTTTATATTCAAATATATACACATCATATTGTCCATGTGCAACTCGACATTAGAACTGACATTAAAAACAATTACTTTTTATTTTATTTTTTATAAAATACATGGATAAATAAATACAATCTGTATTTACCACGTGTGTATACTATATACACATGTGGTAAAACACTTACACGTCCTCACATATTGTTTTGCTTCTGACCATTACATACCTCCTTGTTTGGCTGCTTGGCACTGGAGGTCACTGCGTTGGCCTCACTCAAGGCAGAGAATGAGCGAGGCCTGAGGTCTGTTGCATTGACGGTGGGTGAGACGGGCTCTTTGGACAGCGCTCCGTAGCCGTTGCTGTGCGGGCCTAGCAGGCGCAGGGCACTGGGAGGAGGGAGTTCGGACACTGATGGGTCCTTGGGCAAAGGAACCTCTGGAATACTGAAGAGGTGCACGGAGAGGAAGATGCCCCAGGTCAACGCTGAGAAGAAGTAGATGACCTGGTACTCCGAGCCCAGGAGCTGACCGAATATGGAATGGCCCCAGTCCATAGCTCCCACCAGGTAGCCAAACGCTCCGCCCAGACCTGGAATAAACAGCGGAATAGGTGAAGGAAAAGCGACTATATTTCCATTGGAGAGAGTTGGTTTTGGTACCTAGCTGCTAATTGAACCTGAACAGATTTTTTTGGCCACTTGTGAGCAGCAGATGGATGTTCTGAACACAGATTGACACATTATCATCTTTTTAAATTGACATGGCAAGGGCCCTTCAGCTGCTAAATGCTCCACTACGTCCATCAGCTGTTTGTTAAGTGGCTTTGTCTTCCACTTGGTTCTGAGCAGTTGGTTTTTTAGAGTTTACATATTTTTTTTTTAACAAAAACAATTCTGTGAGAGCAGTGAGAGTTAACCAGACTGTAATGTTTCTATGTTCTAGTTCAAGGTGCTTTTATTTATTATATTTCGTCAGCAGTTAAATTTCTCCCGCTCACTCCAAAAATACAACATAGGCTACAAGATCGAATACTGAATCGTCAAATCAGTATACAGGCAAGTTCTGGGGCAGAAAAACAATCTAAAGTATTGAGAGATAAATACTTAAACGTTTGTTGGAGAAAACACCTGAATTAACACTATTTCCAAAAATAACCTATGTATGTGATTCGATAAAATGACAATACTGTACTGCAAGATTCAATGGACATTTCATTTTATTACTGCATGATTAGGAAATGAGCTCCGGGGACATAAATGATCAACACAACAATTTTTAGATCAATATCTAGGCAGTGAGTGTTGGATATTGCCCATTTCCCACTAACATGAAGGCTCAACAGCTGCATTCAAAAGGGACATATCGACACCCAACATGGTGTGACACTGTATGTCATATCTCTCTGCCCTCTTGCTGGCTTTCTTTTTTTTTAAAACAGCCTTCACTGTTTTCAACAAAAGGTTAAGTTCTATGCGAGGCCATGAAAGTGTTCCAGTGCAAGGTAAGTGCTTCTCTACTGAGCGTTTCAAGTAGCGTTGAAAGAACACAGTGTCCTTACTCCTGTTGCAGTCGAATGTGTTATAATAGCGGCGAATGGACAGAAAATATGTGTTCCTTCTGCACTGCTTCATACTGTATGTGGGTTGCCTGCGCAGTATGAGTGAACAGTCTATTTTGTTAGTTTGCAACAAGGAAAATCTAAAAACAATGATAATGTTTTTGTTGGGCGAGGTGCCGTGTTTTCACCCAGAGAAAGACGTTTACAGTCTGAAACAGAGGTAATTTTTCAAAATGTACTCCACTTTTTGGTCACGCTTCATTGGTGCCCACACAACTGAAACACTGGCAATTTGTGTGCTGCATCAAACAGGCTTGTGTGACACATCTGTCAAGTCAAACAACTCTCCCTGTTCATTAGTGTCAGCTTCAGAGTGTACCTTTCTGCCCCCTGCAAAATCTCTGACTTTTATTTCATTTTTGCGGCGCAGTGCAACAGAGCAAGACAGAGTTAACACTGGGGCTGACTGTGGAAAGAGAATAAGAAGGGAGAGATTTGACATCCGCAAGGTGGCATTTCATGTTAATTGGCTATCAATAATCATTTCCTTTTGAATTTACATCACCCAAGCAAAAGTTTAATTCTGACTACAAGTATATCAGGATTTGACTTTTAACCAATTTCTAAGAGTATTTTGAAGATAGTCTGAATAAGATTGTGGGCAATGATGAAATCCATGAGGTAGATGTTGGGATATTTCACTGGATAAAGTACAAACTTTAACTTTCTGGTAGCTGCTAGCTAACATGTAAGACGATGACCAAAGTCATTAGAATTCATCCTCTGAAAATCATGAAAGTATGTAAAAAATGTCATAACAATTCATACAATAGTTTGTCAAGATATTTGTTTTTGTAGAAACGTTATTGACAAGTGTGTTCAGGTAAAGAAAAAGAAAAATTAAAGACCTGTTGCCAGTCCAGAAGAAAACCAGCTTGTGAAGGTTTGCCCACTCCTTCACACAAGCATGTGTATTACTAACAGCATGTCACAGTTGGCATTCAATCCCCGGGGTTGTAGTACGGGATTTTGAAAAATCTCACGCAAAATGTTCATGTAGCACTAAGCACCGATTCCCCCACCCTCCTCCACAAACCTCACATACCAGCGGCGGCAGGGGCGTCTTAAAGGAGTCATGTGCCTGGCCTCTGTGTCTCTCAGTCCAGACCCATGACTTCAGCACATGACTAGCTCAGGGCTGGATTACAGGCCTGACTACCATGCTCAAAACACCACCCGGTACAGCTGAGTGCACGACTGACGCTCACACCCAAAACATACCCCAGCCGTGCACAAACTAAATATTTTGCCTTATCCTGAATATTTCTAGAAATTTCTTCGTGGACTCGTTTGCAACATAAAGTGTGCAATCTACGCATTGTAAACTAATCCGAAGTGAAGAGTAAGTAAAGACTGCCAAACTGTCAATGCTGCTGATTAAATATGTCAGAAATGTTCCATTTTGAAAAGATTCCCTGTGTGCTTTGAGAGTTAAGGCTGAAGAGGATCAACTATGTCATTGCCAAGTATTCTTGCTCAAATGGAGAAGAAGAACACATCCATTATGCCAAATGAAGGCCTCACATGTCCTTTCATAGTACCACCCTGAACTTCATTGAAATATCGATGAACTTAAAGCTGTAATTTTCTTCTGATTCGGGCAGTTTGCTTAGCAACACAATTTATGTTGTGAAAGGGAAACCGAACACTTGGACAAAGAAAACATTTAGCTGATACGGAGCAACATGTGTGTTTATTATGGAGTTGTGTTTCAGGCAAATGTAATTACAATATTCACTCTCTTTGGGCTCTGTTTTTGGTCCTAGCCGGCTAGAGGCTAACTGTATCTGTGTGTGGTTTGGTGCTAAATCAGAAGTCTATGGCTGGGGATTTATCTGAGATGAGAGTGATGAGACTGACGCCTTGTCCAAACAAACACAGTTTTTTTTTTAAACAGGGGTTTTCATCCGTTGTTTAAATTTTTTTCACGCAAACATGTCTTTCTAACTAATCTCTGTGAAAATATACACGAAAACCCTAAAACATGCTGTTGAGCATTGTAGGGAGCACAGTAAACCAAACAGGCAGGGCATTACCCCGACCCTGAAGCCATGTTGGCCAATCAGAATACAGCTGTAAATGACTCATAACCTGTCAGTCATTGCATGTTCTGCATGTAAACAACGGTGAGTACAGGAAATAACGGCGCACACTACGACGTCTCGAGCCAAAAATGCTGTTTGCCCTTTCCACACGACAAAAATGTAAACCGGAGTTTGTTAATATCTTCACCCTGGCAGGAGCTTTGCAAAAGCTCAGTTTATGGAGGCCGAACACTGTGTGTGGACTGTGTAGGAAAAATCTACGTTTGAAAAATAGTTCACAAGTTCCTACCACCAGTAGGCTACACGCTGTCACAGCAGAGGAAGACCCAGTTAAATTCAGAGAATGACTTTCATACATCCCATAGTATGCCATATGGGAGTTATCCCCAAACCTTCTCTAAACAAAAGATGTTGATGAATTGAAAGCAAATCCATCAAGCTGCACGTTGGAAACAGCCAGCAAAGGAAGATTAATAGAGAAATTAAAGCTGGGGTATATGATTTGGGGAGAAAATAGAAGTTGGGATAGAGATTCGAATGCAAATACCTCAGCCGCTCCACTTGTTCTCTTTGGTCCCTCCCCTATGGTCCCTCCCTGACACACTCTACACCAACAACGTCGGTGCCAAAGTAAACAGAGAATATTTTTTTTTTTTTTCTTTTTTTAATCGGAGCCTCGCTCTGATTGGTCAAAGTGCACCGCTCATTTTCACTTTGACCGATGAGAAATCATATACCCCAGCTTTAAGCAAAACACAGAGGTGGTGAGTAGCCTATTGAAGCAGGTACAACAACAGTGTGTGTTTTGATGTGCTCGTGTGCATATGGTGCCAAGTTACCAACCTGTGAGTAGAGCATGGTAGTGCAGACCTCTGTCCTTGTCTTGATATGAACACACGTCGAACAGGTAAGCCTTGATGGGCCCGTCGATGAAGTCTGCGGCGAAGTCAAACAGCGTGACCCCGAACATTACCACCACTATGGCCCACGTGCTCCTCTGTGACCTGTCAGTGACTAATGCTGCGGGAATGGAAACAAAAAAAACTTGTCAAGAACCGCAGCGAAGTGAAATTACAATATTATGATACCTGCTCCACATCACCACATTATTTATTCATCAAACTGAATAAGTACAGCCAAATTTGCAGGTTTAATTAGGCAGATAGAAATTGTGTCACAGAAAAAAAAGAGTCCCAAAAACAATGTGATTACAAGTCCTCTTCTGGAATTCAGGATGCGCTGAACATAAGTATTTTTTTTTGTATGGTTTAAACGAGAACTGAAAAGTATTTTACATGCTTTACAAGCATAGACTGTGTATATCAAAGAGTTTCAAATAGATAGAGGTACTGTAGCAGGAAATCAATTTCATGGACAGAACATTACAACCCGTCTGTCACCCTATGGACAGACAATTCTACAGCCATCACACAACCAAGAAAAATAGGGCTGAGTTACAACAATGCAAACATTATGTCACAAGAGCTCCTTTGGCAAAGCATGCTTGACCAACACCAGTAAGCTGGTGTTGGTCAAAGAAAAAATAAATACTTTACAGTTCATATGACAGAAAATCCCAGATTCTTTTTCATTTGTGCCAGGAGCTCAACCAAGGGTTGAGACTTTCGGGAAAAAAAAGTGTATTTCAAAGAAGCCGATTCGTTAAATCTTCTTTAGAACTAAGCCCCAGATTTGAAAAAGGCATCCGGCTACAAACCACAGCCAGTATAAATTCACATTGTGTTGCTGTCTCTCATGTGTAACTGGTTTATTGTGAGGTTGCCCCTTTAATGTCGTTGAACAAACATTACCTCGTACTTTGCAGTGCCACAGTGTTCCCGCAGATCGATAAAAATCAAAATCGGAAATGCTCTTTGGAGAGTTTGTTTGTTTTTTTCAAATATATAAATCCTTCATAAAAAAGGTCACAGATTCTCTGGAATCATTTGTTTTTATATAAACGGCGATTTCCTACTCCAAACTAAATGTACACTGAGATTTATTTTGCCAGTCACCTGTCTGCGCCTGTGGGCACAGACTGAGGAAACCCCGGTCACACAGTTAACTTCAGTCACAAGTTAAAAGTATGAGCATCAGAGTCTCTCGGGTCATAAAGCCCACACAGTAAACAAACCTGTATTTGTTTTTACCCTTCTTGATGGATGTTTTTTTTAAATGTTTAATACCTTCCAAAAAATATCTGTGAGCGAGCAGAAACTGTTCAAGCCTGGTGAGTCTGTCCAGGAGATACAAACAGACAGCTTGAAGGCAAAACATGAATAGCAGGCCTTGTTGTTGTATCTTGAGAAAATCGAATCCAATTAGATGATAAGCAAGAATGGCTGGTTATAGGTGATGTTCTTCGAGGGACAACCACACATTTTATGAAAAACTGGGAGAGTTATTCCTCAAACCCGCATGGAAACAGAAAGATAAATCTTAGGCCTTTATGTTGTCACAATAACCCTTCTGCATATTTCTAAACATGAGCAGTCATTAAAATGAGATCAAGGCGATGTCAGACTTCAAAAGTATGTTTTTCTGTTTCTTTAAGATGGAGATAATTGATTATTTATTCTCTCTTATTTCCATTTGAATCAAACCCCCACTTGGCCTCAGGAAAATAACTCACTTTCTGATATTAAAAGACTAAAAATATCTTTGTAATTCCCCCGTTTCATAGTCGAATCAAAATGGTCTTATCTTTGCTACAGTCAACTAATAGTTTTATCATGTTCTGCTCATTGATCCATATTCTCATTTTGAGATATTGGCTTCCATTTTTTCCACACCAGACAAAGGGGCTGAAACACCACATAACAGTATGTCTTCTTGACTTGGCCTAAGACTTTATTTTATTAGAGGACATTAATTAATTGCTAATGAGTTATTTTCAAATGTGTATTTATACCACAAAAGGCGATGTATTATGATTTATTTTGAGAAATTGACCAAGCAATTCCATGTCAAATCAGACATTGGGCACACCCATACAGCCGGAATAGAATGATCTTTGTTACATAACCACATTTCGCGACTATTCGACCGAGAGATTTGCAGTCGAATCTGGCCCCTTCGATTAAATCGTTGAACAGCCGACTAGTCGATGTCACCCCTAATATAGGCCTATTCATCCACATCCGTCACTCACCTGAGATCACGGCATCCCCGTTCAGAAACAGAGTGAGTCCTATGAGCATGAGGATTCCCAGCACCAGGATGTAAGGCCTCCGCCGGCCCCACTGTGAGCGGCAGTAGTCGCTGGCCGAGCCGATGACAGGCTGCAGCACGAAGCCCAAGATGGGGCTGATGAGCCACACCAAACTGTACAGGCTGCGCGGTAGGCCCACGCTCAGCAGCACCGGCGTGACGAACGCGGCCTCCACGGCGTAGCAGAATTCCCTTCCAAACATGACCATGCCGTGGAGTATGAGGCGACCCCGCGAGCGCCTGGGGGGCTCAACTGCCCCGAACACCCCTGAACTCTCCCCACTGTCCATGAAGCCCTCTTTGGAGCCATCAGTATAGTCTTTGGAGTACGGGAGACTGGGGTAATGTGCACCAGGCTCCGGGACCCGGCAGGGCTGGGGCCTCGCAGACTGGTCTTCTGATAAAAGCGTCATTATGGAGAGAAAGAGATAGAGGGGGAAAGAGGGGTAGAAGGAGAGGGAGAAGTGAAGAGGAGATTTAGGTAAAAAAAAGGAAGAGAGTGGAAGTGTCTTCTTTTTCTTCTCCAAGCGATTGATAAATGGCCAAGGTGTCCAATCCCTAGCACTGGTGCTCAGCTCGAGCTAATCCTCCTTATTTACTGCATAGCTGAGCAATGGGGTCCACAAAGCACACAGCTTTTACTTTCCATGTGAAGGTGCCTCCTGGTCTGAGCAGAGTAAGACTGAATGAAGAAGAAAGGGAGAGGGAGAGGAGGGGATAAAGAAGTGGGTGTATTTCTTCCCCTTGTTTGGTCTTCCGAATTATGTAGTAAAGGCCCGGGGCAGTTCATGGGAGTGTGCGTGTGTGATGTGAGTGACAAAGAGGGATATTTGTTCTATTGTTTCCGCAGTAACTAATTATTAGCCAGTAATACAGTAGGCTTTTTATTTGTATGACTAGTAAGTGACTAGTGTGGCACCAGACTTCATTCATTTCATTGAATTGGCTTTGGCTCCCTGGTTTGAAAAGATACTGAACATTATGTAAAATAAGAATAAATATCGATAGCCCAATTTAGTCTCCATCTAGCTATAAAACGTCACAGGTAAAATAAAAACTTGAGTCTAGTTTTCAGTGACGTATGAAAAAAAAGAAGGTAGTTCAATGTGTGTGTGAGAGAGCTTTAAAATGTTTCCTTTCTTCTCATGTGCTTTGTAAAAAAAAAGAAGAAGAAAAAAGTATCGTATGGATTGGACTCTGCAGGGCTCCAGGATTCATTTCTTATTCAACAAAAAAAGTTCAAAGATAGTCTTGGCTTATTTTCTCTTGTTACTTATTGCATGTGTCATCGCATTCTCATGTGCTTTTGGAACAGACTTTTTAAAAAAAAATTATTGAAATCAGAGAAGAATTCAGGTTATTCTAAAGTAATACCTTCAAGCTACAGGGAGGCTATGTATACGGTTTACATAACTGTCAGATGTGGCCTATATAGCCAAACAGAGAATAAATATTCAGAGTTTCACTTTTGTTTTACTACACACTGGGATTGCATTCATTATTCTCTTCAAAAGTCATCCATGACAAATCGTGAATAGCTCTTCATCGAGGCAAGGTCATTTAAAGGTAAAGGCCAGTCCTTGTCAGAATAAACAGACCTGACTCTGTAGATCACAAGAATATCATTAGGAATCACACACACACACACACACGCACACACACGCACACGCACACACACACACACACACACACAGGTACAGATAGGGTGTGGGCAATAAGATGCATGAAACAGAACTATTTTAATTATCTTCGACTTTATAACACACACATTGGTTATGTTATCTTTAAACGTCTCAGCAAGACTCCATCCAGTGTGTCAAACTTTTTTTTCTTGCTGTGGTTTTTGGTCCTATAGCTGACTAAATATTTTTCAGCACCTGAATCCTAACTAGCACCATAGGATTCAATTTGGAAATACAGACCCGCACCAAGCAGCGTGACAGAAAGAGCCTGGAGTGATGGGCTAAGTCTGATAAGGCTGTAAAGCTTCTTAATAACAGCTCAGCTATAACAAGCCAAATTCACATGCAGTGCACGAAAACAGGCAGACACGGACAAGAGATCTTATAGAGTGAAACACCGATCCAGATCTCCAGTGATAGAGTTTACACTAACCCAAGTGCTATAATGACACAACTTCTATTTTGTGCTATTTAATACTTCTACTACTTCTACCTTGATTTCAGATGGATATATTGTATAATATATGATTTGTTTGATTACAAAAAATATTTTTTTTAAAGCAGTTCCAACAAACACGGTTTCATTTAAACACCTGACATACGTGATGCCCCCTTCAATGGAGGGGGCATTACGTATGTCAGGTGGCAGTTAGTTCCAGAAGCGCAGAGCAGCTACTGCAAAGTACATTTCAAAGAGAGTTGTGCCGTTGGCATGGCTGTACACGCTGGTCACCAAAAAGAAGGTGATTGTCTACAGTAGCTCAGAAGAGACTGACATCTCAATTACACTTAACGACACCACTGATGAGAGTTCAGATGGCCAGAATGATGATGATGATGATGATGGTGACTTTGTCATTGTGAGCTTTGCAGGTAAAGCCACTTTACTGTTTAAGAAAATTGACCTTCAATCTTTGTAAAATATTTACTTTATATCAACCTTAAAGCTCCCATAATATACACTTTTCGGTTCTATTATACACCATATTATATGGTCTTAGTGGTCCCTAATACGTTTTTCTTCAATTGTTTGCTGAAAAAAACTTTCAGATAATTTATTGTACTATGCTGATGTTCAGCTAATCTCACAATGGCCTATTTTTTAAAAAGAGCTGCAGCTCCCCTCGTAAATATCTTTGAGCTCCCCCCGCCAGCTGTCCGGAAGCGAAGCCAGATACGCCTCACCCTCTGTCTGTTTGTAAACAATGATGACGTATAGCCTGTTAGCACAGTTAGGTTTAGCCTACCCATGAGAAGAACCGTCTAGTACTAGTAACGCACTTTGAACAGTTTGACATGACCTATCCTTGTCTACATGAAAGACTATGTTCAGATGCACCGACAGCCACACGCTAATGGAAACGGCATGTTCACAATAAAAATGCTGCAAAAGATGGTGGCTACTGCGAAGCTAGCTCGGGAGCTAGCTGCTAACAATACCACTAAAATCAGTGAAAAAATCATCTTCAAAGTCAGACTTCTTCAGTATACCTTCCAATCCTTTGTCCTATTAAAAACGTAGTGACAAAAAGTGTCCCACCACTTAGAAACCATATAAAACATGAACGTGTTGAAGAAAAACTGTTTTTATTGATATGAGAGATTATTTAGTGTTGCTTTTGATGAAAAAAGCTATTTTTAATTATTAAAGTACATTTTATTAAGTTTTATTGCATATGAAAGATTCAAACCTTCTCTGAGGACACACTGTTTTGGACGTCGTGAGAAGATAACAAGTGTCATATATTTGACATAATAATGATAACATTTAATTTAAGGGGATAATTGTGCTCCAGGCATTCTATTCTTAATCCCTAATAACATCTACAATTTTAAATAATTTTAGTTTTAAACATAACAGCAGTTACATATGCAAGACAACCTTTTGTCCCGGTTCTCAAGAATCACTGACCAAGGCCAAGGCCTCACTTTAAAGTCACTTTGAGTAAAAAGTGGCACAACTCACCCCACTCTCCCCTACTGTATGAAACATAAGGATACGTAATTTACATTGATGGAGACAGAACAGCATGCTCAATTAACTGTCTAATTTTAAACTGCAGAACCCAATGAAAGAAAACTGTTGCACAAGTCTTCCTCTGCACGTTCACATGGTTCACATGTCGACTTTAACACAAACAGTTGAGCGAAGGTTTGTGCCTGCCAGCGCATTCTCTTGATGTGCAAACGCAGGCAATGGATGAGCCTCTAATTAGACAAGGTTTAACCATTGCAGCCCCCTCTGTAAAGCTGCATGATGCAACAACAAAGCTGCCTCAACCAAGTGTTGATGTTATGGAGACAAAAATGCAAACGGTAAAAAGAAGATAAAGTAGGAACCTAGTCATTTGACACTTTTGGAAATACATTTTCGGGAAAACAGAAATGTAATTAAAAGGTGGAGTCAGCAATGGAGAATGATTGTTGTAAAAATCACTTTTTGTCAAAAATCTGCTGTCCGTACTGTGTTTGATCTGGAAAAAAGCCAGTGTTAATACATTATAGGCTCTGTAGACGGGCACGTTGCTAGCTATGGTGGGCCCACTTTGTTTACTTACCCGTTGTTAACATACCAGTTTACAGAGCCTAGGCAGTGTATTGACACTGGATTTTTTTTTTAAGCGCACACAGTACGGACAGGTATCGGATCGTGAGGAGATATTAAGTGATTTTGATGAAAAGTTATTCAGACAACAAGCGTTCACTTACTCCACATTTAATTTGTATTCCTCCATGTCTAAAGCTGTTATTATAATTGAAAGGACACAGTCCTATTTTCCAACAACACATTAACTCATAAAGCGGAAGCTGCTCCGTGGAAGCGTTGAAGGTCATCTCCACATCTTGTTAAATAAACGAGTTATTCTAATAAACCTGGTAGGTCATTAAGAGCAAAAGTTAGTGAGCTCAGAAGCAGACGCATGTGTTAAACCATTTTTCTGTAACAGTAATCTGTGTATCTGAATCCGAATTTGATGAAAATGGGGGCGGGACCTGATAAGCCTTTGGCTTCTTCCGTCTCCCTTCGGACAACACAAAGTATGATGTATGAATATTTGCAAGAGAAAATTGTGTATTGTGTGGAATTGTCCGAAAGAATAATAAATAAATAAATAAAATAAATAAACCATTCATTAAATCTGTCGAACTCTGTGGAAAAGATAAAAATTAAATTCTAACAATGTTAGGCCGTCCTTGACTGTAATTACTTATTTGGAATAATGCAAGGATCTCTCCTCCTCTCCCAAACCACTTATGCCTTAATGAACGAGTTCCTTACCAAGCCATGTAATCACAAGGGCTACAGTTTATCAAGTGGTAATGCATGTGATCCATCCCACATGGGTGCAATTCTGATAACAAAAGAGAAAGAGCAGTAAAGAAGTGCGGAGAAGAGTTTCCTGTAAACTGGGCAGAAAATAATTATGTGAATGAAATACAGCGTGATCCAAGGATCCTGAGAATGTACGCAGGAGTGCACACATTGACGCATGCACACACGTGAGGGCATGGTCACATGGCCAGTGCAGTGGATGTCAACTTCTCAGCAACACAATCGCCAAGGGAGAAATAAAGAAACTCAAAGCACGCACACACATATGTCGTCCTTTATAGTTAGATTATTGCAACACCCACCATATTATAGACTGATGCCTAATAATCCTCTACTTATGGTGACCCTGAAGCTTTAGATCTTCAAATATGTTTTTCTTTTAACCTCTGCATGTTTACTTAAAAATACTTTTGAACAATGGAGATTAAATAGATCCTAACTACCCTCAACAGTCCTGGTTTCAACTGTGTTTGAAGCCTGTACTAATCTCATGCTATATGTGCTTGCTGTCAGTTGCCCTGTGTTTGGCCTGGCACCGTGAGAGTCAGATGTTTGGAGTCACACCACAGACATTCCTCACATACATACAAGCCTTAAGGTCAGGCTGTAGTAGTGGTAGTTGGGAGACCTGTTGGCCTAATTGTGTTGCATCTGACACATGACGAGCTTGACTTCAATAGTACTTTCCCGTTCACATTGTGTTACTGTTAGATGGAGTGAAAAGCTCTGTTATAAAGGATAGTCCATTCATGTAACACCTTGATGAAAGCAGCAACGTGACACACATCTGCACACAGCATGGAAGACGCTGGGCCGTAAGGACTACTGTAGCATCCACATGTTGCTTAGTGACAAGCAGCTGACATATGCACATGCTGTTAATCCAAAACGCTCCATTTCTTGTAAATTAGAGCGTAGCTGTTCTGCTTGAGTAGGTTTAGAATACAAACAAAACAACAAAAAACTGTGAACAATAGGCTATTGCTCACACATTAGTCAGTACTTTGAAAACTCAAAAAATAATCAAGAATATTTATTTGTATCAACCCTGATAGAACTAAATCTGTTACACAGTATTTGACAACATCTACATAAAAACAGCCCAATACAGACAGCAGCATGTTGGAGACTTAAGCCAAGAAGCCCAGTTAGGGCTACACCTAAAGGGATCATTTCACAAATTCGCTTTCTTGCGTATATTTCAATCAGACAATTGAAACCACTCTCAATTTGTTTTGTTTTTTATATGAAATTTAGAGTTATCTTATCTTATTTTAGCATAAAGACAAAATACACAATACTCAAAAAGATGTTGAGTTTGGCAGTAAGATATGCAGCAACTTGCCAACAAAGGCAGTGAGGAAGAACGTTGCAAACATAGATGTAAACGTTGCAAGTAGGGCTCCAATTAACGATTAGTTTCATTGATCGATTAATCTGCAGATTATTTTCTCCATGAATCGAATTTTTGCTTAATCTGAGAAATTTCAGAAAGTACGGAAGCCAAAAGTAAAGTTTATCCGAGCCAAAAGTAAAGTCCGTGAAAACACAGCAGCAAATCCTCATGTTTTAGAGGCTGCAAATTGCTGTCTGACAGCAATGATGAATTAATTTCTAATGTAATAACAAATTATAAAAATAGTTATTTTCATGTGATTTTACCTTTTCAACCCTTTGCACATTTCATCTTAACTTCAAGTCATATCTTTTTTAATATATGTTGTGGAAAACAGTCAACACATCACTTTTACACTCATATCGGAGACTTGTTTGAGTTTTTTGATGAGGCATGCTGATTTTAGTAAATCAGGGTATTCTGGATGTTGATCTTATACAGCTAAAAACCAATCAGATCATGACAATACGGAAGTGGGGGTAAAGCTATTATCTTCACGGTATGCTATTACCATAGGTTTATTTTTCAGCTACAAAGGGAGTTCCACATTCAGTTTATTTTAAGCCATTGGAGTCACGCTGTGGCCCGTATTCAATCATCCCTCCTTCACATCATGGGTCCACAATTAAATAACATGCAGAGTCTTTACCTCACATTTCATACATGGTGACATATTCGCATTTTATTGAGATTATTTATAACAATGTTTTATACAGCCAGATTTCAATTTGAATTCTAAAGTTACTCCTGTGGCGAGAATTTCATTAATGACAGAGCTGCTCTACAACTCAAGCGAAAGTGATCTTGCTGTGTTTCTCCATCATTGAAAACCCCAGCAAAATATTTTAAATATGCCAACTATATACGATTTACATGTTATGAATGACACCTTATGATAATTAATTATAATTATGTAATTGTTTAAGCCACAGAGAGCCAGAGCGTTAAATCATTTTAAATCAATCATTCAAACCTTTGGCAGCACTGCCAGGCTCCAGTGAAGTAATGGAATCACTACTGCACAGGTGGATACATTACAATGAACAAAATGAGATCCACCAGAAGAAAAAACTAAATATCCCCTACAATTTGGTTCTTACTCTAAGCGGTATTCTTCTTTTTAATAATAATAAAAGGTATGTTATTACTAAAATAATTACTTTGATTACTATAGGGACTGAATGCTTCTATTGAATAGTTCTGCATTATATGTAATAATCACATATTAGTTTCAGGTTTCTGGTATAATAAAATCAAATCAATAAATGAATGGTATGTTGTGATAAACATTCTAAATGCCCTTGAAACTCCTTGTAAGACCCTCTGCAACCTTTGTGTGTTCCAACGTGTGCTCCGCCATCTTTACGCACCGGTTTGGTGTGTTTCATCACAGCTCACACTCAAATTACTTCATAACATTTTAAAACAATTCTTGTTTTGATGCTGCAAAATTCACAATTTTGTTGCTTCCTTGCATCATTTGCCGTTCCTGTCGTCAGCTCGTAAATACCAACAAACTGCTGTTCTGCAAATACTATTCCTCCTCACCAGATAAAATTAAAATGAAACATAGCACAATGACAACAAATGAATGACTACAGAGAAAGTTAACGGCAAGAAAAGGTTGTCATGTTGGAGCAGTCTGTTACCAATTCTGAAGCAGCTGCAAACGTGTATTATTAAAACGCAAAACCCTCAAAAAACGTAGGCAAAGCCATTATCTCCTATAGTGTGTTAGAAATGTAGCTGCTACAGAACAGACACTCTTCTAAAACAATTTGGACCATGAGACAGTGGGATACAGCGTTATGCATTATTCAAACTGAGTAGGAGAGAAAAGAACATGGACATATGCTGGTGCTGCTGATTTACACAAACTTCTTCTGGCACAGAAGAAGCACTGTATTATCGCTTAAGTCCCTATACCGTGAACACCTTAACACCAGAGCAGCAGCCCAATCTGCCACCTCCAAACACTGTATTTAAAAAAAAACACATACTACATGACATACAACGTGTTAAGGCCAGGACACACCAGTCCGACTACCCGAAAATGGTGACTGCCGATTCAGGGAGCTCCAGTCTTCCCGTTGCGGCCGAAAAAGTGCAAAGAACACACCAAACCGACTGTTGCCTTTCCGTACGCTCTGCGCTTGCGCGGGACGTAATGTCTCCATAACAGCAGGCGGCGCTAATCTGTATTGTGGCCCGAAAAAATACGGAAGCCGGAAATGATGGGACGGCTCTCTAGACCATAAACATAGACAGAAATACGTATTTATATTTATGGACCATAAAGAGCACCATTTTTAGCAAAGAGTGTCGAGCATGGTGTCGAGCAGTCAACAAGGGTTGATGCATGTGAGTACTCGCTGAACGAAACAAACAAACACATTAAAACGATGCCTAACTGTTGTTAGCTGTTTGTGCTACCCGCCTCACTTCCGGGCTTCACTGATTCGCTAGCCCTCCACAAATCAAATTGCTCCAACTGAAAGACTGTCCGCCGCCGATTATCGGCTCAAAAGAAGCCCGACGACATCAACTACGACCGATTTCACGGCACACACCAAACAGATTCGTGTCTCCGTCCCCTCGAAACTCTACGATGGCGAATATCGGGCCGGTGTGTCCTGGCCTTTAGATCAAGGCAAATAATGAACGCAAAAGGGTTGCAATGGAGAAGTATCTTAGTCTTTCTCTCACTAAATGTGTTTTTATTAAGTGTCTCAGTCTGAGTTTCTACTTCATGAAAAGAACATCTTTGAATTAAATGTCTTACTGCAAATCACTGAAATGTGAAACAGTTATTTTTTTTTATCCAAATCAATCACTAGAACCATTGTGTTCTTATAAGCTCATAATTAGTCTTATCCAAGTCCATCTATTCCATGTGATCCTCCCCACATTAAAACCCTGAAACAAGTGTTGATGTTTTTCAAACTAAAGCTCTTGAATTGTGATCTTCTACAATTTTGCTTTGGTAGCGTTATTCTCTACAACCCCTGCTGCTAGCATCTGATCAATCTCTGTTGATGAGAAGCCGTATTC
This sequence comes from Ammodytes marinus, assembly GCF_949987685.1. Classification (NCBI taxonomy): domain Eukaryota; kingdom Metazoa; phylum Chordata; class Actinopteri; order Uranoscopiformes; family Ammodytidae; genus Ammodytes; species Ammodytes marinus. The sequence goes on from NC_137222.1 coordinate 7,973,873, forward strand.
CCCCAGGACCTTGGCTGTGTCTTCTCCAATAGCCGGGTCTGAGGCAAGGCACGGTTCTGCAGGAGTCCGAGAGAGGACGGGGGCTGGCCGGGGGCTTTCGTCCCCCATGGAGGACTTGATGAAAGAAGAGCGTTCCTGGTTATGTGGGTGTGAGCTCACCTCGTCGAAAGACAACACGGGTGTTACACATGCATCAGTCCTGTCAAAAATCCCTAACCAGTGCTCCTGGGTTTTTGAAGCAAAACGCTCTGTGAAGATCCGTCTCAGCTCTGGCCAATCACTGACACTCATCTGAGAAGGCAACTCTCCAGGGTCCAACTCTAAGCCTAGGAGAAAAGAAGAGAGATGTAACCCAACGGACAGACTACAGTAAGTCAATAGCAAAAAGATCTAAGACATCTTAAGAGCAGTGGTCACCAACGACTCGATCAAAAAACGAGCTGTCAGTCTTTGTGGAGTTCCAGTATTTATCTTGAAAGTGATTTGTTAATTTTCACTAATCATGATTGTTTACCTTGAGCTACAATTTTTATCAGTCATAAACATGTACTAAACAAATTAGCACACAATAGTGAGACCTTTACACCATCTGCATTGTATTTTTCACCAATGTGCATACAACAGAAGCACCCTCAGAAACAGTTTTCAAATTTGATCGTAGCCATTTCTTTCACATTGTACATTCATACATGTCTGTGTTGGGAGGAGAAGGGGAGGGAAGGGCATTTCATTACACGAATACACGCTGTGCCTTTGCTGTGCCTTGCTTTCCCCTGGGGTTTCAGGGAACCTTGAGAGGGTAATTGCATCAATTAAAACGCCTCCAAGCTGTTCTTGCACACTACGAACCTTTGAGTAGCTGTATGTAGAACTGCGGCTCGATGGCACCCACGGCCATGTACTTTCCGTCTGAAGTCTGGTAGGTATCGTAGAACGGCGCTCCACCGTCCAACATGTTTTCTCCTCTCGCGTGCTCCCACATGCCAATGCCCTGAGATTTCCATACGAATGAACCTGCATATGCTGCTCCTTCAACCTGAGGACAGCGAGAGACGGGGGGAGAAGAAAAGGAGAAGGGTCTAGGTTTATATTTCATGCATGATTATTTATATAATATCAAAGGACAGCAAAGTGAATATGAATGACCATGTCTTTGCCTTAAATAAGAGAATACTTGCTTCAATTCAAGTCCTTCATTTATTCGTTCATTGTTTCTTCATTCATGCATTCAGTGGATCAAACTCACTGCATTTGCAAACTACCTCCTACAAGTCAGTTCAAAAAACATACTTGATTTAGAGAGAAGAAAAAACACAGAGCAGGTGACATTTATTTATTTATTTATCCTTTATTTAACCAGGTTAGTCTCATTGAGATTAAAATCTCTTTTACAAGAGAGACCTGGCCAAGCTGTACAGCAGAACACAGTTACACATAAAACACATTACAAAATACAAGTTGCTACCCGTGCTATTGCAAATAACATTAAAATGTGGAAATTACCTTTTGGATTCTAAGCATTTTAGCAAAGCTTGTGGAAGTACCGCAAACAAATGGCCAAATCCACTAAAGGGTTGAGCTGTTTTTGCAGCTATTAAAACAGTTCTGATGGAGCTCAGGATTATTCAATCAAGGTCTGCTTATTTAAAAACAATTTCACTGTATGAAAAAACCTGTGATATGTATGTAACAGCCGACCTGTGTGGATGTGGGTTAGAAAACAGAACATTAATCCCCATCAAACCCTGACCAATCGTCTTTATGAAGCAACCACGGCTCCATGCTTAAAGCTGCCAAACTTTGTGGGCGTGAGTGCCGGCATATGATTAGTGCAAATTCTTTCGTGGACATGGTGCCAAAACGGGGCAGATTATAGGTGCTATTTATACACAAATAATGGTGCTATTAGCGAGCACAATTCATTCTTTCTGGTTACACTTCTATTATTGCTGATTGCTGGAACCTCTGTTACACTGTGTGCTGTGGTACTAGTCAAAAGTAACAGTACTGGTGTGTGTGTGTTAATATTTGAAGCTGAACAATGTACAGTGTGTTACTTTTCTAACACACTTCTGCTGTATGAGTCATCAGTGACAACTCACAGTAGAGAAGAAAGCAGCTCTGTCATTGGTCAGAGCTTCAGTGTGTCAACTATGGAGCCTGCTTAAAAGCCAGGTACGGCTGACTGAATGCTTTTTATTCTCTCGATGGACCCTACATCTTCAAATATACATTTTACAAAGAAATACAAGGCTGATGCCATGTGGGCATTGCAAATGTTACTTCTCCGCATTAAAACCTTATTTTCTTTGAATGTTACATTATCGCCTACCATTACAAAACAGCAGTTTTTTGAGTACGGTAGTTGTAATAAGTAATAATAATAATAATAATAAGTATTTTTTTTATTTTTTTTTATTTTTGGTGAAAAACATTGCAAAAGCATTTCTTAGCTTATACAAATATCACCACTTTAATTTGAACAAAGTCCATAGATTATTAGGCGATGATTATTCAAAAATATCAACATTTCTATCTTAAAAGTGATTTTTATGGGAATTAAACTGTTTAATACAGTACAGTGAGAAGCAAATGTATTTGACCAGTACAACTTTCATTTTAATCCATGCTGTAATTCTGTTCTCACCAATACATTTTTTTAAGAAAAAATTCATTTTAATACATCACCCCCTCAATTACATAATGTTTGCGTGAACATCAATGATTTTTGATGTCTGAGGACTATTCTTATGTGATGGATCCTTGTCATCCTTGTTTGGGACACAAGAACTGAAGGAGGCCGTTTTCTTGATATATCACAGGTGCCCTGCAGCATGCCAGTGGGAGGGGGACTGTTGGCCATGTATTTCACACTGGGGCTTTGTGCTCCTGCCTGGTTGAGGGATGGTCGGCCTAGATATATTTATATGGATGAGAGATGTTTCCAGCTATGCCTTGGAGTGTGTCCTGTTTATTTTGCTTTCAGGGATCTGCGGGGTTCCACAATTACACTTGAATTGCAGCCAAGAATTGACCCGGGGATGATAGTTTGCCAAAACATGTACAATTTCCACTGTGCAAACTTTCACAAAGGATGGTCTTTTGTCCAGATCAATACAAGATTTGGACGTGGATTTGCCCCACCAGGCAGCCTTGGCTTCATTGAAACTGCAGGTGAAAATCCAATTTCTGTTCACTCGGATCTGTCTTTTTTCCATGGCAATGAACAGCTCAAACCTTTGCAACCTCACACTGATTCATGTGACATGTTCCTAAGTCTAGGCATGCCGGGGCTTGACAGACTGAAACGTAGAATGAAAATTGTTTCTGTGAAGCCCACACATCACAATCACAAAAGTGTTGCTTTCTCCTCATCCTTGTCCTAGTTATCGTCTGCTCACAATTGAAGTCAAAGCTCACACTGCCTTTTTTTCCTCAAATCCTTCTATTCTGCTCAGGGATCAGTCATGTTTGTGTGAATTTGGAATGTAGTATAATATCCCGACCAATAATGTTGCTAAAGTTGCAGCAGTCTGCAGTTTACCGGATGTAGACAGCTTCAAATAGACGTCGCAATTTCACAACAGTAAGCCTATGAGGGTTCAAAATGTGTCTTGGATCAATTATTGTAGTGATTTAACAACAGGCGTGACACCATTTGAAACAAGACAAAAAAAAATAAGAGGGGGGGATCAATTGGATATATACATATGAGAGAGAGGGAGAGAGAGAGAGGGAGAGAGGGAAAGAGAGAGAGAGAGAAAGAAAGAGAGACACACACACGGAAGCAGGCTTTTGTTCTCTCTGAAGCCCATGTCTAATTCCAATATACGCTGTCTTTAACTTTTGTCATTAGTTTCTATAGGAATAATACTTTCTATGAATCTCAATACAGCAAATGTATGCCAAATCAATTATAAAATGATCAAATTGATGCTCGATTTCCAAATAAATGTGTTCCACAGTAATGCATCCCATTAGAAATAATATGTTTTAGTATTTGTAGCATTGAGTTCAGACAGACATCATTTTGTTAAACTTCAACAGCGTAAGAGCTGAAACTATATAGTCGATTGATTGATTAGTTGACCGACGCAAAATGAAATCGAATTTGATAATAGATTGATAAAATCAAAATCAAAATGAAATGAAATCAAACGTGTTGACTTTGCACGGAGCTAACCACAAATAGATTAATCTTTCAAATAATAATCAACAGATTAATCAACAGTGAAAAAATACCTTAAATTAGTTAGCCTGGCACCGCCCGCCTACCTACATCTGCTCAATTTTCCCTTCAGAAGTCAGTCCGAGTCTGCATTTTATTTGCGGGTTTTCTTCGGTAGATTTTTAGCGGTCCAGTCAGCAAACAGAGGGAGTGGCTGAGAACAATGACATTGAGGTTGTGCTCCATTTTTAGTTGTAGTCAGAACTTGAAGGCGGCGCATGACATACGCCACGACCAAACGTTATGCGATTGGTTATGGCAGATCCACAGAGGCACTGGGCAGATCCAATAGTTTTAAACTTCAACAGACACTTCAAGTAAGGTAACGTTTGTCAATTGAGCGATTCCAGACCTTCTGTAAAAATGAAATTAAGTACGATGGTCTGGACCAGGCTAAGCTTTAGTGGCAGTCCGTAACACTATGGGCCAGTTTCACAGACATGGATTAAGCCTAGTCCTGGACTAAATGGAATTTTGAATGGAGATTGTCCATTGAAAGTACAATTTAGTCCAGAACTAGGCTTAATCCATGTCTGCGAAACCGGCCCAATGTGTATTATTCAATGTGGGATTAATGTACCATCTATTCCTGCCCGGCATTATTAAACATTTGCCCTATTTTCCCCGTGTGTACAATTTTCTTTTTTTTTCTCACTAATCCCAGACTTATTACTAGGGGTGTGCGGTTGAATTGAAGCCCAGGATTTGCTGGGGCACCATCCAACATGACAACAGGCTAAATTAAGAACATCCGGATCTCTGCCGTTCTGATTTTGAGAATTCTTATCAAAGTCTGTCTCTCGCCCAACGTTACTTTGCCAAAGAAGTTACCCCTCTTTGTCTGATTCCAGGATGGAGTAAAAGCAGAATTTCTTATCCGCCCGAAACCCCTTAGGAGCTACCATTATGTGTATCAGACTGAGATTGATTGAAACCGGATCCTCCATCATACAACATTTGGATTCAAATATTATGGCAACTTCATGAGATATAGATTCTAACCCTCACTAGACTGGACAGGATTAAGAAACATAATAAAATGGCATCGAAAATTTATTGCACTGCCTGAGATGCTGAAGATAAAATACCAAGTCCCTTAACTTGTTGAAAATAATCAGACCAAATCAATGAAGTTTGCAGATTAAACTTTGAGAAGTAAATGATAACTTTCTTGAAAATCTTGCCTCCGAGCCTTCAACCTTGACTACCAGGCTTGTCCCTCTTCCTCTCAGCAGCACCTGCAGCAATATCCCAACAGCGCCCACTGCATATTTTTGCTAGAGGGCTGAATGTGCCGTAACACCTGGAGTGTGACTGTATGCTGCTGCTTACCATACTGGCATCAATGATCTGTCCTTTGCCTGACTTTGTCCTCTCCAGCAGAGCTAGGACTATCCCCAGAGCACATGTGAGTCCGCCCCCTGCAAAGTCTGCTATGAGGTTCAATGGAGCGTAGGGCTTCTCTCCACTACGACCCAGCCGGGATAAAAGACCTGTGAAGGGAAATGACAGCTGATGAGAGCGTTGTTATAGGAGAACAATTAAGTACCTCAAGTGGCCTGAAAACAAACTAAAAGTAATTAGTTTGATAGGTGAATGAATGAAGGCAGGCAGTGAAGCCAGCTCATTAAACGACAAAGGGAAATTATAACAGCTTCTGCTAATGGGAATGTTTTTTCTTTCAATATATGCTTTGAGCAAATCTGATTGGAATTTTTATTCTGACCTGACTTTTGCACATGGCTTCTTTTTGTTACTCCGTACTCGTACGTATATGTTACAAAATAATTTTTTTATTCCTCTGCTTCCTGGGTATCAATGCCAACTAGAAAAAGCTGTTACAGGTGTTTCCAAAAAAATTCTGTATGTGCTGTATAAAACACACAAAAAGAAAAAGCAACTTGTTGATATACATCTCATTTAAATGTAGTCAGTGTATCAGTAGCTTTACGATTTAAATCTAAAACAAGTGTATAGGTTTATAGTTTTTCAGTAAAATTTTGGGTGCATCTGGGGATCGTTATGTTTTGATAAAATTATTTTTTGCCTCGAGCTGTTATTCTCTTTAATTATTTGAAGACGCATACAAGGACAAAAGCCAGCCCTTGAAGATGTTTATTTTTGCTGTAGTACCATAGAATACATTTTAGGCTTCCATTTCAAATTAAATTAAGCAAGACAGTTGGGAATTTCGTGCTTTGAGGGTGAAAACGCTTTTAAATTATCTTCGGGAAGTGCTCCTACTTTATGCAAAATTACCATATGGTTGGGTTAACTGTATCACCCCCCAGTGGTATCCATAGGGTTTTACATATATCCTCTATATTGTGTGTTATCAGAGTTATATTGGGGCTAAGCTTTACATCTTACCCCAGTCACTTTTGTTGTTGATCTTTATATGTTGCATCTTCCTGCTGTTGTCAAGCTTTTCGCATAAGTCACCTCACCTCACTTAAATAAATATAATAAAAGCTAAAATTAACTATTTGAATAAAAATGTCAAACCAAATAAATATAAAGATTCTTTATATGTATTCTTGCCGCAGACTTCCCATTCATTTCAGGATAGATGGTTAGAGTCAAGTGTTGTTAAGTTTAGCTAGTTTTACTTGAAAGGTAAGGGCTGTCTATTGTAACTATGTGTAGGATTAAGTGAAAAGAAAAAATGTCAAAGGTAAAAGTTGACCGTCAACCCTGAGTTATAGACTGTAACTTTGTCAGTGTTCAGGAATTCAACCTTTTTTCACCAAAATAATCGTGGATGTACAGTGTACACAGAGAAAAAACACCTTAAAGAGAACACAAACAGGAGGGAATCATCCTCCTCTACTATAGGTGATGCAATGTATTGTGAAGTGCGTTAATATTAAAAACAGTCATGTGTGTGTGTGTATGTGTCTGTTCTGACCCGACAAGGCGAGGTAGTTGATATCATGCCCGGCCGCATTGGCATAAGATCCACTCTGTCCGTACCCTGTCAACCGGGCGTAGATCAGACGAGGGTTTTCTTTCAACAGCTCGTTTGGACCAAGGCCCAGCTTCTCCATCACACCTGGAGGGTCGGAAGAAAAGTCAAACTACAATATGACTGTTAAATCACAAGTCAGTCACTTATACCAGGTCTATCTACCTGCATCACCTGCCACTCAATGGGTTGGCCACTCCCATCAAGGCTATATATAGGTTGGCCTTTTAGCCATATGACTTCCTTGTTATCTCCCTCCCAAACACCAGCCAGAACAAAGGAAGCATGGATGTGAGTTATAAGGAATTTTCCCCCTTAAATAATGACTTTATATGACTGTTCTAACTAAGTAACTGATCTGACCTTTACGATAGGGCTCGAGGACCACATCAGACTGGACACAGAGCTTCTTGAGTAGAGCTACACCCGCGGGTGTCTTCAGGTTGATGGCCACAGATCGTTTCCCACGCGCCTGTGTGTCCAAAGACATGGTAACCTTTGTGCGGTCCACACGGATCACCTTGGCGCCAAAATCAGCCAGGATCATGCCGCAGAAAGGTGCCGGCGCCAAGCCTGCCAGCTCGATAACCCTCACTCCAGCCAATGCCATGATGAAAGGACTATAGACAGGTAGAATATATTTTTTAAACTTCTCAGTGTAATTAAATTCAGTGTGACACCGACAGCACAAACAATTCAGATGCTAAAACAATTATTTTTTGGTCCTTGGTAAAAAAGGCAGAAGGTAAACGAGTTACGTGTCTGATAAAAAGGGGAACGCTACAGTGTTGTACAAATGTTAATGGATTATAAAACATAAGCTTGTAGCTCCTCCTCACCTGTCAGTACTTAGCGAGCATTTGTTTTTTTTTAATGGATGGCCCTGTAGCCTCACAGAAGGTGAGGAGTAATAGATTATGTATTGTATTCATACCAACATGTTGTTTGTAAGTAATAAGGACACTGGTCACAGCAGCACTGCAATGCAATTTACTAAATGCCAAAGACACATTTTGAAGATTTTTTTCCTTTTATACTAATCTCAAAATGTATGCCCCAATTTTCCTGATATGACAGCAAGTTAGAGACCTCAGTCAACTCAACTGACATTTAAATAATGTGAAACATCAAAAATAGTGAAAAAATTTCCCAACACTTTCAAGATGTTCAAATGTGCATATTTACCGCTTTTCTTTATCACATTTCAGAAACTGAATGTGGAACAAGATTGTGCATACACCATTCCATAAATCAATGCAAATAATTGAATAATGAATATAATAGTTAGTTGCATAATCCCTTCAGCAAACTAGCTATGGTATAGACATCAGGTTGATGATCATTTTGGCCTTTATTGTGATTGAAGGGTAGACACTAAACCAGAAGTCTAGTTTTCATATTCTTTGGGAAGGCTAGCATGAGTCTTAGCACATTTCTCTCCTGTAATATATAGACAACATATATGAGCAGTGCACACGTCCCTGCGAGGTATAAAAAGCAAGCTAGAGTACATTTTAGACTTTAGACTCTGAAACTGTGTCAAAGTTCATATTCTTTTTCAAAGTCCAAAGTGCCATAAGCTATTAAGTGCTAGCAGCAGCTAGGTAAGCCTGTTAAGTCTAAAGTAAAACAATTATGTCAACAAGTACTTGCTGAGTTTTTACCAAGTTGTAGGCTACTATATGTTTCGTTTTCTGACATTACTTTCATAATAACAATAGCTAACAGGTCAATTTTGACAACAGTCTGCACTCTGAACAATAACAGCTGAGCCCTTTTTTATATTTAGGAGGAGGTCAAAACAATACTCTTGAATGAGAAGCGGCAGTTGTTAAGCTACATCAGCGCACAAGGGTATTTTTAGAAAGCAGCTTCTCACCAAAGTTTATCCACCTTATGCTTTCCAAGTCGAGTAAAGGACTTTCTGCTGCAGGCTTGCAATGGTTCGATTTCTTCACTAGTGCGCGCGAAGGAGCGCTCGAGCTCGGTGCGGGTGGGAGGACTTTGGCCGAAACGGTAAATATTGGGAACGGCGGGCAATATGCTACACAGAAAAGATCATAAGAAAAAATATAAATGTAATACCTTATTTAACAAATCGTAAAGGGTTCATGTTGATTCAATAGTGACGTTATTTGCTAATTAACAAAATTATTCGGATTTAAACAACAAAACACGCCAATATTTTGAACCATAAAGCTCATGTTTGTCCTCACCTGTTTAAAAATCGTTAACTGGTTGAGCAGGTAATCCGCACTGTACCCAGTTTTGATAAAGAGAGCTGACTCCGCATAGCCGGGCGGCCTTCGGGGTGTGCTGACTAGCAAAGTAAGCGAAACTTGTTATGAAGCTGCTTCCTGGTGACCTCAGCGTGCCGGCCATAAGATTTCTGGGAAATGTAGTTCTTATGTCACTTGACTTGAATATAATTGAATCGCAGTGTGAAACATTTTTAGCAAGAAATTAGAAATTACATTAATTTGGCCTATCAATAGGCTACCTGCGAGTTGTGTGCTGCATTTGGGTCCAACCTACATCCGTGACTATTAACAATATCACATCGAAATCAGTCTTTTTATTTTTCTTAGACCACTAACTAACCACCTCTAAATGTATGGTGTAGCCTAGTTGTGTATTAAATGTGTATTCGTTTAACCTACTAATCCTACTAATGAATTGTCCTGTTTTTTACTTTCTTTATTTCTGTTTCACCATGTTTTTATATAGCAAATGTTTCTATTGGGCTATACCTTTGTCATTTTTATTGTAACATCAACCTGCCTAATGGACTACGGATGGAAATTAGCCCTCGGACTACAATCTGGCATATGTAGGCTATGTGTACTGTTGTAAACGTTCATGTGCATTGTCCTGAAATAAGTAAAATATAAATAAGAAATGAGACCCAGCAGAGTGGAATTTAGTCCAAATGAAATTGAGATTAGGCCTACATACTTTCTTAGATAGAAAAAATTGCTTCAAAGGCCATTTTAAAAATTCATTACCTAAAAAATTTGACAAATATTTTTCATGTCCCTGCGGTGTAATTTCAGGCATTTCAGGTGGCAGAACAGAATGTCAGCTTGACATACTAGCATATGTTTCAGAGCATGCCTTTACAGAGGTTCACTTTTTTGTTTAAGTTTTGATCCTTTTTTTTTTTTGTTGTTCTGTCCAACTTTTTTTATATTTGACTCTACAAAAGGTAGGCTATGTAATGTTTAATAACAGAGTGTAGTGTGATGCAGCAATTGCAATTGTCTTTGCTTGGCATGTTGATGAAAATAACTCATAAGGGTTGTATTTTGGCTGTTTTATCATAGATGTACCTTGGTCTTCCCCCTGTCCCTCCTCCCCTTTCCTCTAATTTATTTTGCTTAAGAACAAAATAAATATATATTTTTTTAAAGGAAAAGATATTCATCCTCATGTACCATATGCCATGAATATCAGGCTAAGTCATCTAAAAGTTGTTGAGATATTATACCATGAATATCAACCATTAGGTATTTACAAAGTCAGTCATCCTCTGAATGCGATCCATCGTATAGTTTGGGCCAAAGTGGTTGGGTTTATTATTCAAATGAATGCTTCAGTTTTATTATCGGTGACTTGACGACACCTCCACAAAGTTCGACCCAATTGTGGTGGCTATCAATAAGTGAATATTAATCGAAAAGCGAACCATACATTTTCTTTACCTTGAAGATGACATCAATAGTTACGCAACCTTGTTTTTATTGGGTTTCTGTGGCCTGGATTGATCAGTCTTAGCCTTTATTTGAGTGCTTCTTCAGTTGTGAAGCAAATAAGCTCTACTTATGACTGAAATGTCAGCTTTAATGATGCAACCCAGATGGATGCCGCTACAGGGGTTTATCAAAGATGTATTTAATAAAATACCACATTATTTTGAAGGTCAGTTGGAAGTGTGCCCACAATGTCTCCACATTTAAAAATAAATTATAAAGGAGAGGAGAAAAGAGACTTATGTGCTTTGATAATGGTCATCTTTGAATGGGAGATCACTTACCAACATTAGCAATTATCTGCCATGAGTCACCATATTAACTCTGTACAAAACATCTCATCCAAGTAATGTCAGATGGAAACCTAAGCTTAAAAACAAGACCACATTTGGATAACATCCTCTTTGACTCGCCTACAGACGTCACGTCACTTTTTGGTGTTTACCTCACATGCCATACAATCACAACGTTGCTGGTTCGATTCGTGCTGGGAGCACATCATGTTAATTTAAATAGGTTGCTGATAACCACTTTGTCCTGCGCTATAGGTGACCGGGAGAGATCACAATGGCACACACAGTTCCATGAAAATCAAGGTGTTTGTGCTTTTCCTTTCAAGCACATTAACATGATGTGCTTTTAAAATATGTTTGGGGCATTTTCTCCTTTTGATGGAATGGCTGCCTGTATACTTGGCTACAGTTCTTTGAAAACACAAACGGGTAAGATCTCCACTGTGGAGTCCTGGTTAGAGGCTTTATCTTGAAGACAAAAGAGACAGGCCTCACAAACGCCAAAGAGGTAAGCAAAGGATTCACACTGAGAGGAGATACAGACGGATAGAAAAGAGGTTTAAAGAAATGCACAGATATCAGAACGTTTACACATGTAAGGTGCAAAGTGTTTGAAGTGTCGATTTTAAAAGCCTCAACTGAGTCAGCTTGTCTAATGTCAACAGGGAGATTATTCCAGAGGAAAGGACTCCGATAAGAGATGGCCGTGCAGCCGGCTGATTTATTTTTTTCCTATAGGGAACAGACATGCATCCTAAGTGTGTAGTATACAAAGGGAATGTAAAGTATGAAATCAGTCAGGTATCGGGGGCCAGTAAAGGGGGTGACTGTGGCTCAAGTGGTTAAGCGGGTTGGCCAATGATCCAAGGGTTGGAGGTTCGATCCCCGCCCGGCCACTGTGTCATGGTTGTTGTGTCCCTGGCCAAGACACTTCACCCACCTTGCCTTGTGTGAATGTGTATGATTGTTGTATGTTTGAGGGGGTGGTCGGAGGGGCCGTTTGGCGCTGAATGGCAGCCACGCTTCCGTCAGTCTGCCCCAGGGCAGCTGTGGCTACTATCGTAGTTTACCACTGACTGGTATGACTGTGTGAACGAATGGAACCCGGAACCCTGTAAAGCGCTTTGAGTACCTTGAAAAGCGCTATATAAATCCAATCCATTATAAAGGCTTAATTGAGGATTTCTGCTACAGCCATGAATAGAGAAAGAATGTTGCATAAAAGTTAAAAAGCCATCTTGGTGATTTCTTTCATTTGCTGATAAAAAGAAAAGATGGGATCAAACGTAGCTGTTAAACTAGGAGGGATAAGCGTTGTCTAGATTTCCTGAAACTTAATCGAACTGGTGTCGAGCAGGGCCAATTAGCCTACATAAGATTGCGTTGTCTAATTATGCGGCGACGGAGGAGCAGGACGAGGACAACAATAATCTTATGAATATGTCCTTGTGTGATTATTAAACCTTCCTAAATAACAACTGAACAGTTTTCAAACAGACTCCCTAGTGGCTTTGTCAGCTGTTGTTTCCAAAGTAGGCTAAACGAAAAACTGGAACTCCAATATTGGACAAGAAATCCTTAAAATTGTGATGAGAGAAAAACATGTAGTGTGTTGAGAGATATAGAATACTAAACTGAAATGTTAGATTCCTCAAATGATTATTCCACAACCTCTGACAGGTTACACCTCTTCTATTGTCTTATACGTACTCAGACCCCCCCCCCCCCCCCCCCCCCCTGCTGTGTTGATCAGACTGTTTCATAGCCTCCCCCCCAAACATTGCTGTTTATGGTGAATTGAAAGCATTTGTAAAAGTATAAAGTATGTGACTTGGTGTCTGATCATGGCCATTCCTGAAAGCATACACACTACTGGGGTCAGGATGGACCTTCATTTCTAATAACCCAGGAACATGAAGCCTCTATTCTTTGATTACATACTCTGCTTGATTTAATAATAATAATAATAATAATAATAATAATAATAATAATGATAATAATAATGATTTGGTCATCATGTCTCCATATAGTGCTGGGCTACAGCAACTGCTTAAAGTGTGCTCTAGCTACGGAGTTCAATATGACATTAAGTTCAATCCTAAGAAGAGCGTTATTATGATTGCTAAAACTAAGGAGGATCAAAAGCAAACGTTTCCTTCATTCTTACTGTCTGACCGTACTCTACAGGTGGTTAAGAAGGTACGGTATTTAGGTCACATCATCACTGATGATCTATGTGATGATGATGAAGTCCAGTGCCAGTGCTGTAAGCTTTATGCTCAGGCCAATATGTTGGCACGCAAATTTAAAGTTAGTCTCTTCAGAGCCTACTCTATTTTACACAGCTCACCTCTGGTGTAAATATAGAACAGCAAAACTGAAAAAGTTACAGGTAGCGTATAATGATGCGTTTAGGATCCTCCTTAAGCTTCCTAGATGGACAAGTGCTAGCTCTTTGTTTGTGACTAGTAATGTCCCCACCTTTCATGCTGTGTTGAGGAATTTAATGTACAAATTTATGTGTCGACTTCTAGAGTCAAAAAACAAAGTAATAATTGCACTCACTGACACTAAACGGAGTGATACAAGGTACTCCTCTGGGTTGTGGAAACATTGGAATCGATGCTTGTATGTATTTTAATTTGTGTTGTCATGTATTTGTATCGTCTTTTTATATGGAACCTTGAGTCCGGAATAAAGCATTCATTCATTCATTCAGTACAGCCTTAAGATCTCATTTTTCTCCTTACAAAATAGTCAGGGGACAAAGGTCATGAAACTATAGTTTCCAAAAACAACAGATCAGCTCAGAAAAAATGGATGTCGAGCTGGAAGGGTTATCGTTTATCATCAAATCCTGTTCTGACTCATGCAACATTCATCACCTTTTGTTTGGGGAACAAGATCTTTATTAATCAATTATGAAGACCATGCAGAGTTTCTTTGGTAACTTATGCTCCTGCACCTGACCCAGCTGTTACTGCATCTGGTTAGTGTGTTGCATTTCTTGTGCCGTGGGCTAACAGACGGAACTGCCAGGCTCAAAATGTAGCTTGCTCTGACTTCATAAAACAATGGAAACATTGAGTTGAAAAAATCATATGCAGCCACATTCCACAATAAGCAATATTGTTTTCCTTACTGCCGGGAGCCAGAGTTGGCACAGGGGCAGGGCGGAAACTTATTTTCAGAAGGCTGGATCATCGAAAAGCCATCAAAATAGTTTACTTCTCCAGCTGTGAAAAATAACAAAATCGGTGAATTTAGCGAAAGAATATCCACTTTGTCAACCACTTTGCCAGTTAGAGTTTAGCTGATGGGATGAAAAAAAGAGGGCGAGTGAAGCGATGAATGCTGCTGCCCTCTGTTGGCCATGCATATCTACATAATGTGCAGGTTTTACAAAAGGATCAGTTGCAGGATTGAATGGTGCTGTAGTGACAAGTGCGTCCCTTTGTTTGTGTGTGTGTGTGTGTGTGAAAATGATCTCTCCAGGTGTGTGCGCAAACATCAAAGCACACTGTAAAATGCCATTTAATTCACGGATTGAACTTTGATGAAATATTCAGTGTATAGCCTATACTTTGTAATTATTGTCATCAAGAATTCCTCTTTATTTAATTATGTTATTTTTTTATTTTTTTTATCTAGAAGCAGTCTGAAGAGAAATTCAACCCCACGCTGCTTTGATTAAAATATGCTTTGGACTGTGGCTTGGCCCACACATAACTTTCAGAGGTGCTGTCACAGGCCAGGTTTGAAGCCATGTGTCATGCAGCAAATAAAAAAAATCTGCTTTGCATACAGGTATATCAGTGTTAGTTCCTTTTTTAAATAACAGCCAACTGCCACAGATTTACATGTCAATTTCTTGCAGAGTTAGGAGAGAGGATGATCGATGTTGGAGCATCACATTTCAGTCACAGGAAACTGGCAGGAAAAAGTATATTCAGCTAACTTTTTTTCACCTAGTTCCTGCTAATTCCAAATAATATACAGTATATATTTTGAGATTAGTGATATCAGTATCTGTACATCTAAACGTGGCAGAGGTTAGGATAGTAG
Source organism: Ammodytes marinus (assembly GCF_949987685.1). Lineage (NCBI taxonomy): Eukaryota > Metazoa > Chordata > Actinopteri > Uranoscopiformes > Ammodytidae > Ammodytes > Ammodytes marinus. Next base: position 7,989,173 of record NC_137222.1, read on the forward strand.
GTGGGGATGTTTAAAGGAATACTTCACCCATACGGTACCGGCGTTCTATCATTATAAAATCGCTATTATGATCAAATGAATGAGGTTTTTCTTCCCTCAGTCTTTCCTCAGTCTTCCCTTGGCCCAGCTGTCCTGTGAATCCTAACCCTACATCACACTAGTAAAATGTAGGGTTAGACAGTGAGACCAAAAAACACTCTTTCTGCCTTTTCTCAGGCTAGGATAAACTGATTTCAAAAGTGTTTGCACATTTATACTACATAGGATCTCAGAGTTCAATACACATTTATATTCCCACCGGTGAAGTAGGTCTTTAATTACTGTTTAAACACACATATGCAATTACTGCTGCATCATGGCACCAGTCACCATGGACTTTGTACCAGAAAGAGAAAGAAATCCGACACAGATATCCTGTTGGCCTGCACTTCATGTGGCTTCATCGCTACTGTAAGTAGAGGAATTGGCTACTGAAATATATCGACCGGTATGATATTGAATGTTTACTGACAAATACCTTAATTATTTTGTTTCAAAGAATTCTGTTTAGATATCCTGTATGATTTCTCTCAAGCACATTGTATGAAGGTGTAATCAAGTGCTGCTGGGGGAGGGTGTCAACTGGCCCTGACTTTTCCATTCCATTTTTATTTTTTCAATTGAAGTGGCATCCTAATTGGACACCTCCAAGCTCTGTTTTGGTATAGAGCTGTTAAGCGGAAGTCCCTTACTTCGGCTCGAAAAATTACAACGGTAGTCAATGGAAAGAAATGTATTATTTTCTGGTCCCAGTCATGAAATGCCTTCGATTACACATATGTTTTGTATGGATTTAGATGGTATTTTTTCGTGCAAAGAATGGAACAATTTAGCGAGTAGAAGCTGGATACGGTCAGGTTTTGTGCAGAGCGCTTTTGTGGACTACAGCTCTTCGCTGCTCTTGACGCTTATGATATACGTCACCACCACTCAGCTGTGTCAATAATGCACTTTACTGCCTTCTTTCAAGGACAAGACAAAAGTCTTCAGCGTGGCGAAAACCACTACACAAGTGGACATGTGGAGAGTTTCAATTTCTCGAGTGGGGAGATTGTTGGCATTGTCCACGCCAGACATTAGCAATAGCATTAGCACTGTCAGTCGAGAAGTGGAGGGAATGTGTTGAGGTGACGTCACAGAGGCGACAAGACTTGTAGTTGTTCTCGTAACATTTTTTCAAAAGCCGTTAGAAGAATAATCATACAACATACCGTCAAACTCTTCACATGAAAAATTATCATTTAGACCCATACAAAACATATATGTAATCCAAGGCATTTAATGACTGGGACCAGAAAATAGTAGATTACTTTCCATAGACTCCCATTCATTTTTTTCAGCCGATAGGCCCCATGCCCCGTAATTCCGCCACTTCCGCTTAACAGCTAAGGTCACATCAGAGGGGAAAGCACGCACAGGCCGCCCAACCCAACATGGAGGAGGTGGCCTTTTTTGATTTTTCATCCCTGTCCCTGAGAGGGCTCTGTGCACGCTGCTGCAGTAGAGCATGGTACATCTACACGTACAACAAGGTCTTATGTACATAAACACAGAAAATCTGAAGCAGAAGATACAGTTCAGTATCCTCCCATACAAATATAAAATATATTCAAATCCACTTTCAAGCTGTCCACAAATGATGCTTAACCAGATGAGCCAAAAATAAACTTGTGTGCAGGCAGAACAATAGCGGTGTATTTCTTTTATTTCCATTATAAATCATGTTTGTCCTGTGTAGGACAATGCCAGGATGCCTTCTCTGTCAAGAGTGAAAGATCTTAACAAGGATTGAGAGGAAATTTGGCTCCCAAAGGAGGAATTACAGTAACTCTGGTGACCCCTGGTAACCTTTACTGCGCTATCGCTTTTTTGAGAAATGTTTTAGACGTAGTTTTTCTGGGTGATATGTTGCATATCTGGAGACCTTCTGACCTTCCCTGTAGTGTCAGATGGTTAACCATTTATAGATATTTCTTGTGCCGAGTAAGGGGTTTAATTTCTGATAAACCATAAGGAAACTACAAATGCACCTCTGGCGGCAATACAAATCCAACATAAAAGTTAAATCAGTATCTAAGTTATGACCCTTAAGTTAGTTATTATTATGTTTTATTAGGAAAATAAAAAATCCCACCCAGCCACAATGTTGACACATAGAGGGGTTAATCATTCGCTAACTAGCAGGCATTTCCAACTTTCCCTGCAAGCCATTTGCATCCATAACTGCAGGTCACAATGTCAACTCTGAGGGTGTATTCACACATGCTGTGTTTAGTTCGGTTGAAACGAACTCAGGTGCACTTCCACCTTCGGTGCGCATCTTTCAGACAGGTGTGAATACAGCAATCGCACTCGGGGGCGGACCAAACAAACGCTCCGAGACCCAGCTGAAGAGGTAGTCTCGATGCGCTTCAAAACGCACTCTGCTGCAGTTCGTTTGTGGTGTGAATTTGGCCGGACTCGATCCGACCCAATTGCAGGAAGCACTGCGCCTTTTCTTTCTTTTCTTTTTTAATAAATCGCCATCAGCTTCACATTATGGGAAAGTGTTGTTGTCGCCATTGTTAGGAAGATTAGTTGTGGTTTGACCGGGAGCCCCGAGCGAAAATATTACATTTGATAATGATGCGTGCGGATCAGCGATCAGATGGAGAGGAGCGTCTCCCGTAGCCTACAGTGCCAACAGGTTCACGCTGCGCTTTGCATGAAATGTGTGTTTTTATTGTTCTTCCCAACGGGACCGTCAATACTGTCCCCGTGTCAGTTTGGTGCTGAACTGCGCCGAACTGACACCCAGCTGATACACAGCTTAATCAGCTGTGTTTCAGTTTGAGCCTATTCTTCACGCGAGTCGCGCGTCCAGCAGCAAAAATACAGTAAAAATGATGTTTCACATCGTAGGCTAGAAGCCACATAACGTGGCATTGTCATAGGGCTACATATTATAAACATATGAAACAACAATAATTAGATTTTTTTCTTCTTTATTTATAGGCTAGATGTAGGCATTTTTATTATTTTTAACTCCATATTATATCAATGATAAATTCGCAGTTTTTACTTCGTTCTTCCTGCTTCTCTCCACCCCAGAATGTCTGTCCAATGAATGAATGACCTTAGATCACGTGTGGTTTTGCTTCGTAATGCTGGTTCACTTGCAAAAGGGGCAATATGAAAGTGGACCACACCAAACAAAAAAATCCAAATTCTATTTGGTCTGGACCAAAGCAAGTGAACTAACGGACTTTCCATGTGTGAATACACCCTGAGTCACTTCCTCACCAAATACTGCATTTCAGTATTTCAACAGTCATCTTAACCGTTGCCGCAGAAGCCTTGCAGGCAATATTTTGACTAACTGGATAGGAAATCAATTCAAATGCAATTCAAAACAATTAAAAGTTTAAACTGTACCAAAACTAGTTCAGTCCCTTGCAATGATCCAGGGGAAAAATGGTTTTATAGGGGAGAGTGGCCTAAGTTGTGCAACTTTTCACTCAAAGTGACTTTAAAGTAAGGCCTTGACAGTAAAGTCTCCAACTCAAATATGTACATATATTTCAGGGTGTTGTGCATCCCTGGCAATAAAAACTTTGGATCTGGAATAAACTGTTGAAGAAATATAGCTCTCGGAAAAAAAGTTGTCTTGTTGCACAACTTGCCCCCGGTGTGGTGTAAGTTGTGCGGTTGGAGAGAATACCATGGGGTAAATTGTGCCATTGCTATACATCTCATAAACTGTAATGCAAGACAAATCCATTAGACAATCACTTATTTAAGGTGTATTTAAAGTAAATAGTTGACAAAGATTGAAGGACACTTTTCTTAAACAAGGCCTAGCAGATCTAATGGTTTTACCTGCAAAGCTCACAATGACAAAGTCACCATCATCATCTTTCTGGCCATCTGAACTCTCATCAGTGGTGTCGTTAAGTGGAATTGAGATGTCACTCTATTCTGAGCTACTGTACAATCACTTTCTTTTGGTGACCAGCGTATACAGCCATGCCACTGGCACAATTCTCAGAAATGTACTTTGCACTAGTTGCTCCGTGGTTGTGGAACCAACTGCCACCTGACAAATGTGATTTCCCCCTACATTTCTGCCTTTAAATCAAGGCTCAAAACCCATATGTACACCCTGGTGTTTCCTCCCCATTAACTATCTTACCTCTGCACTAATATCTGTGTTTATGTGGATGTATGGGCTTTACGTCTTTTATTTTGGTTATTGTCATTTTACCTCCATTGTTTACCTACTGAATGCACTATGTACAGCACTTTGGACAGTGCAAACTGTCATAAATGTGCTTTTATAAATACATTTTACTTACTTACTTACTTATAACTCACCTAGGCCCTTTGGCACAAATCACCCCAATCCCAGAAATTTGGATAATAAGCATGATGCAGCAATTTAGGGCTGACATTGTGCTAACTGTATAGACTCAAAATGTAGCATACCAAAGCACTAAAACATGTGTCAAATGTTTTCAAACTTGTCTCCAAGTGTTCAGACACAATAATCAAAAAACCTTGATCATGAAAATTTTACTTTGAAAGGCAAAACACAGGTTTTTGAGCTTAAATGTGCTTATATCTTATTCCTTGTGTCTCCCTTCTTTACAGGATGAGTCAAATGGATGGCTCTTCTTAAATATGTGGTCACATTTCCAATTTCTTCCATGGTTTTCTAGAAACAAGGGGTGGCACAGCTTCCAAAATGCACAACTTAGGCCACTCTCCCCTATATAGAATCAGTATGGGAAAGTAATATTATCATCAAGGACAATGTTTAGACATACAATCAACAAACAATTTGATAACCACTTTGTTTCTTTGTACAGACAGTCACACTGATTAGCTATATTGTACAGAAAGCTACTTTAAATAGCTGCTGAGATTGTTGCTATTAATAGCAATGCTATTACATCAGCAGATAACAACTCTGATATTCAATGTACAGTACTCCGACCGTATATAATATAATATAATATAATATAATATAATATAATATAATATAATATAATATAATATAATATAATATAATATAATATAATATAATATAATATAATATAATATAATATAATATAATATACGCAATAATTAATACTATCAATATACCCAGCTCTGATGTACTCACCTTTTTATATATATATATAAATAAAGATGCCTCAGCATGAAATACTACTTTAGTTTTCTGCTTACATTTATTTTAAACTGTAAGAAAATGGCTCCACTCCACACGATGATCTGGTTTGCAGGTAGGTTACAGCAGTCGCACCACAGGAAATGTGTATCAATGTGCCAATCAATACAAAAAAGCTGTATCTTACTCAATACCTGTCCATGACAAAGAATATACGTAGAGTAAGGTTAACATTGTCATCAATTCACATTGTATTCAGACATACAATTGCCCAAAAATGTGATATCCACTTTGATTATGTGAAAAGAAAGTCAACCTGACTAGCTGCATTTGACACGGAACGCCATTTTCAATGTTGTGGCTGCTGTTGTTGTTATTAATAGAAATACTATTACGTCAGAAGATAACAACTCTGATATACTCGAGTAGTCTAATTGTTTGGAGTAAACAGAAAACAATTGGCCATTCTTAAATCAAGGACAGGTCCTGGAACATTTTAGTAAGACATTTCAAACAGCTTGCAACCAAGGTGCGAGCTGTTCTGGGCGTAACAATATGTCCTTGTCCAAGTGGGGACAAAGGTCGTCTGGAGAAAATATCATTCACAAAGATTTACTCAAATGGAAAGTTATTGCCAATTTAAGTACAAGGATATAAAATATAATAACATACTAATATTCATATGTTTCCCCACGTTTTGAAATTTAAAACTGTTGAATCTCCATCAAATGGGTTGATAACGACACTGTTGCCGTGCCATTATCGGTCCCCCCAAAAAGATAACTGTTTCCTTTGTTTGTGGTAGGTGGGTCGTTCTCTTGTCCACTCCAATGTTTCCTATCCTGTATCCTAAAAACTGTCTGGAAAAACAATGGGAAGTGAGATAAACATACACGCAATGGTATGATACATCCTGTACCGTGACCAATCGTGGCCCCAAAGTTGAACAGAGGTGATGCACATCATATCACCTGATAACAAATAAAAAAGCAAGAAAGAAAAGCCGAGACGTTTGGCAGATTCTTGGACAATACCTCGGAAATTGCACACAAGCATTTTTCGTGTGAATTAACTCTTAATTGGTCACTCAATTAACACAACATCATTCAAAAACACGCTATGCCTTTTCACATTACACGTGTCTCCCTTCTGGAAAGTCATTTGGCTGGAATGCTCTGGGCTGATAATGAGAGAGGAGTTTTACGGATTTTACCCTAAATCAGAGACCGGCAAGTCCTCTTTCGAAGGCCGATATAAGACTGATTTGAGATGTTTTCACTGTCACACTGCACATGTCTCTTCCCCAGTTCTCAGAAAAGATAAGAACTGTGAATGTGAATTCTGATTATGGTGTGTGAAAGGAAGCAAATGAATAGAGAAGAATACCCACCGGAAAAAGAATCAGAGCTCCAGAAGGATAACTCAATTTTCCTTTTTGTGTTAGTATATATTGCACATGTATTTTAGATCTTGTACCTCTGACTGTATGCAGTAAAGTTTAACCTAACGGATCGTTCCTATTCCCAATGCTTTCAAGGTTGCCATATTGATTTTGTAGTTTTAGCAATATGGGGTTAGAGCAGTTGTAACAGTAGTATCAGTGACAGTAGTAGCAGATTCACATTGGTACTGTATCATCTGCTCGCTCTGTGCCTACAGATGCAACTTTTCATCTTTTCCCATGCATGGAAATGCCACAGGAGACAAAAGAAAGTTTAGTTTTTTTAGTCACACCACCAGACGCATTGCTTCACCACTTGGATCCATACTGAAATATCTCAATAACTCTTTAATGTGTCGAAATTAAATGTGGGTCATCAGAGGAGGAATGAAATGCTTTCACTTGTGAAATATCTTGACGGCTAGCACATGTATTGGTGCAACATTTTGTACCAATCTATTGCTATCTATTTCCTCTAGGGCCGGTGTGAGTGTAATGTTACAACAGCTATTGGACGGATTGCTGTGATATTTGGTGCAGACATTCATGTTTCCCCTTAGATACAGTGGAAATCGTACAGTCACAGAAGTATATGAGAGGTTCTCAGAAAACTCTATCTGTATCATGAATAAAGTATGATTTAAAAAAAAATAAAGATGTAAGAACAATTAAAAATACACTCGTAATGACTTGTTTATACCTAGAATAAAAATCTTTGCGGCATACTCACTACTAATGCTTCATACAAATCAGATGTAATAAATGTAGACTTGAAGCAGTGTCTACTCCTAGATGATTTACTGTATGTTCACAGGAACATGTCATCTGAGTGTTGTAACCAGCAGCAGCAAATGTGTACAGAAGCAAAGCCTGTTATGAACATGGTTCCCACTAAATATTCCCCTGTGAGTCAGTGTACTTTGCATGCACCCTAATGCTTGACAGTCCTGTGGGCTTAAATTAACAGACTCAGTCCCCGTGAGAACAATGCCAAAATGTCTGCGTGTACACAACTAAATCTTCAGTGAGATACAATAAGACGATGAGTCAGAGAGCATAAAAAAACAGTTTGCACACAAACGTTTAATTATTTTTTAGTTAATTGTGATTGTGTTATTATGGTAAACTTAAGCAATGTTCCTATGCTTTTGTATTGATCTGATTGCTTTACTCATAAAGCATTGACTCTTTCAGCTCTCCTGTGGCGGTGCCCTCTTAGGTCGAATGACACCATCGGGACTTTGTTTTCTATGCACGTTAATGTAAAAAACAGACCTTCCCTGTCTGATAGGGAAGAGCAGAAGTTCAGCCATACACAAACCACATATGTCATAGTTATCACGGGAGAATGGTGTTTCTACATTTAGAAAAAAAAAACATGTTGGCATGTGTGATTGTCTTTGACTGACTGTGGGAGTTAGACATTACTCATTCCTCAGTCCCCCTTAGGTTAAAGGCCACCAGCTTGCACCGAATATTTCCCTGTGAATCCCTTTGAAGTGGTGAGCAAGTGGACCCCCTGGTGCCCAACTTTTTAACTTCATAACACCCAGAAATGCTTCTTTCCAAATAGCTAAAAAAAACAAGGCATAATAATGAACATGTAAACATGCATAGGCAAGATTATACCCATAGGCTAATTTCCATCTTTTGTCCCTTTGCAGGTTGATGTTAAAAAATTTTACAGACCCAACCTTAATGCCACTACACAAACAATAAAAACAGTAACACTAAAATGTAATGACATATTATATTACAAAGGCTTAAACAGTTATCACATAAGGTGAACACGAAAACAAAGGCTCAAAAACGGTTTAAAAACAACAAAAAAGCAGTCATGCTGAAGACGATCCAAACACGTGCTATATTGCTAAAGTGACTTAAAGTGATAAAGTGCAGATATGCAAGTGTTGTAGTGCTAGTATCATTTGCACATTGATTTTTATAGGATATACTACATTTAGGATATTTGATAAAGCATTACGGCATGTACAACGCATTTTTTTTTGTCAAAGTAAGGAAAATACTTTCATATTATACACTTCTCTGGAAAAACAATCAATTCACAGCTGAAGACAAATATTGTTTAAAAACTGGATTTTTAGATGCCCATAGAGGGCAATAAACCACTTTGCAGGGGTAAATTATTCCACCCTAACACAGGCAGCAACCAAAACCATCTGGTCAGAGACCTGAGTGACCCTTGACGCAAAACAGAGGGGGAGAGGAGTTCAGGGATATTAAAAAGATGCTTACCCATTCACTGCCCTCAGTGTAGTCAGAAGCACATGCATGGCGGCACAAATGGTGGATGAAAACATTGCTTCACAATAGCACTAAATCCTCAGAGACAATAAACAAGAAACTTTTAAATGTAATGATTTGATAGTGCCTTTTTCACTTCTCTTTATCTATGCCTCAGGAGAAACATATAAGAAAACAGACTGTGAACCATGCCTAATCAGCACACTGTGTAATCTTTTGCAGATTGTCCAATAGTTTGGCTTGATGTAGTGCTGCATTGCATATCGGAAGGCACCTGTCTTAAAAAAAAAGGTAAGGGACTAGAATTGAAGGAGTAAATGACCGGGGGACGAAATTGTCTCACTTGTAATCAGACACGTAAAATTAGCAATACTGTCCAATAATTTGAGAGTGACATCTGGATAAACCTGGAATTTATATATCCTATTACCTCATCATTGTTTCCTCAAACAATGGCAATTCATAGGGAGCAATATCCTCTTGAAACGGAGAGCACCACTGATTGCATTTTCCTGTTATGCCTAACGTACGCTGTGATGTTATAGATAGATAGCTCTTTCTAACACTTGTGGGCCTCCGTAGCCTATACAATGCAAACTACAGGGGGGAACCTTTACAATGCATGAGACACTGGATGTATGTCCTGTAGGCTATTTTAAAAATCCAGACAGATCAAAAAGGCTCTTTAGTTCTTCAGTGGAAGTTTTTCTTTAAAGTTACAGTTTATTTTGTCTCTGTTTACATTTGCAGCTGTTTACTGTCTGCATTGTTTGCATGCTACAAAAAAAAGTGTGTGGAAGTAGTTCACTAATAATAATAAGTAACATGCAAATGCAGGTCAACCTTCAGGCCGTAAAAATGAGTAAACTCTTAGAGGTTGCTCCTTTTAGAAGGCGTGTGGTAGTGTGTGAATGTGGGACAGGGCAGTGAAAGTGTGCTCACCAAATACTTTTATCAGATAAAAAGAGGCTACATAAACATTGCCTTTGCACAGTGTACTCTACCAGTTTTTCAGTTCAGTTTATGCAACACATTCCAAGTCCCTGTCTAAAGCAATGTTTTGTTGTCAGGTAATTACAACATTTTATTAATAATAATAATAATAATGAAAAAGCATTAAAAAAACGACTATACGGAACAAAATGGCAACATTAACGTCATTTCCCTGTGGTGGTGGTGGTAGAGAGCAAAAACAATGCAAAAAGAAAGTAAATATTGGATGTGCATTCATGGCCAGAGCCTCAAAATGAATGATTAAGTTTCTCCATGATGGCTGGATGTGTAAATAAGCAAGTGTCCACTAACATGTTGATTGTATCAACTTTTTAAAAGGTTATGATATTGTCATTTGCTTTAACTTGGCGCGGACAGGAGGACAGATTACAGCAAACAAAAAAACATTACGGTTCACATATGGCAATGTGAATATTGTTTTAAAACGCAACAATGCTTTTCCTTTAATGGTTTGTTGACTGTGGACAGATCCGAGTGTGTCAGAGTTGATGGCACTGTGACTGATACTGTATGTGTCGTGCTCCTCCACTGGAACACCTCAGAAAAATGTGTCCTGTCCTGTCACATGTGTATACTAACGGTATACTCTGTTGACTTACAAAAGCAGAAGGTCCAAAGCAGAAGTGGTTAAAGTGCTCGAGTTGACAGTTCACGCCATGGTTTTAAAACTTGAAAGCAAGAGAAACCAAAGAGCTGCATGGGGTGATATTAAGTCACACTCCCAGTCAGACTGTTATTTAGGGACACGGTGACGGCACTTTCTATTATTACTTGGTCTTGTGAAGTCTTCAACAGATTTATGGAGCATTTGTGGCAGATTTCGTAGACTAAGGGGAAATATTTTCTAAACTGTAAAACTCACATGATTTGTCAGCTGATGATGATTTAGTTGTAGTTCATGTTGTAACCTTGACAACCAAATAATGGCTGGTTGTACGCACCATGTTTTGATGCTGTCCCTTCAACATAATAATTCATGAAGGTTGGATTTATTTCAGGACTGTTGTAGTATCTATACCAAGACTGAAATGTCAGTGTAGTCTCTAGTTTGTTACAGGTTCTGTGTTTTATTTGGCTATATTATAGGCTATATTTTATGTGGGCTATCTTATTACTTTTTATGTAACCTGTATTAATGTCAAATGTTAATCGAATGGACTTGATCTGATTGGATTTGTGTCAGCTTCAAGGAGCAACCACAACAAAACAAAATTCAACATGGTATAATCCCTATAACATTATATTTTCATGACGTTTTGTTGGGGGTTTGAGTTCTCCCAGAACAGAAAATCACCTGTTGCATGCAACTCTTTATCTATACCATGGTGGGCTGTTGCAACTACTTCCTTTGATATGTCTTAAAGTCTGTGGCTTGGAAGAGAAATGTAAGCTTTCGATATGAAGTTACAGCAGGAAGTGTTAGAGGGCGTTGCAGCAAGCAACAGATATAGGCTATACGTATGGGTAGCATGAGAGCTTCATGCTTCATGCTTATAGCCTTGCCTCATGGTGGACACCATGGAGATAAGAGTGTTTATAGAGCAAACATCTGTAATTGCCACAAGTTATTGTGAACTGTCTGCGACAGTCTAATAAAGCGTATGGTAGGGTTTAAAACAACAATTGACAACAACAGGCACTTTAAATTATAGTTTATTTTAACTTTTAATAATAGTTTGAGTTAAAAAATATATAATAATGTAGGCTATTTATTTAAGAGTAAAAATTAAAACTAAACAAAAAATTAAATAAATCAAAATTAAACAATACAAAATGTATTGATTTATATAAAAAAAAGTCATATTTTTTTATACAAAAATAAATGAAGAAATATTTCCACCAGGACTTTCATTTCTTGTAGGCCTACGTCTACATTTCAGTGGCTTACAACCAGGGTTACTATAAAGAGAGCTCGTAGTGTCTTGTGAAGAAGAACAAAAGTAACAGAGCTCTAAAGTTTCACCCGAAATGATTCAACTGGTTGTCCTTGAAGCTGAACTGCTGGAGGCAGGGGGGGGGGGCGAGTAGGCCTACACACCACACTCACGCGCACACCCGCCCGCAGCGACACAAACTGCAGCGACCAATCAGAGCTCGCCTCGCGCGAAAGGAGGGGAGACGGTTACAACCCGCTACAAATACAGTCCGTCTCACATTGCTATTTTATTGTATGCACTTGTTAGGTCATTAGCCTACTCCCCAGACTCATTCAGGGAATCTCATGGCTGTCAAAGTTAAAGGCTTCATTATTAACCAAAAGTAAACAAACTTCCCCGAGGCTCTTTGCAACTTGGAAACTCGCGAAGACAGACTCAACAACTTGCACCGTTACTTACGCTGGAGGAGCTTATCTCCCAAAGTTCTCAACTAAACAAAAGGGGCAAGCAGCCGTGAGAGGGACAGGTTTTGGCGGCGAATATATCACAGCCTGTGCAGTGCAAGGGAAAGTCTTTCTGGGAGAGTGTGTGAGTAAAACTAGTTCCAACATACGGAAAGTGGGGTCCTCATTCATCCTTCGTGTTGCTAGCACCTGGAAACATGACGCGAAGATCCTACGCGATTTACGCCGTGGGGATCATCTGCGCGCACCTGCTCGTCATTGGGATTGGCTTGTTGGTGGCCCAAGTTTGCCGCAATTTCATGCACAAACGCCTCACAAAGGTAAAAAAACTGAAAATTTTACACAGAGCGTGTTTATGTAGCAGGAGTTTGAATGACTAATACGATGCATTTTTTTTCTTTCGTTATGAATGATAGAAAAAAACATTAACAATGATGGGATTGTAGCCTAGATGTCCCTCGCTCAATTACAGGCCAAATTCTGTGTACAAACTCTGCAAGATAAGATTGCAAATGTTTTCACTTCGTTTGTTTGTCCTCTACCAATCTTTAGAGCAGACCATTCATTAAACATGCAGATTGATGAGATCACATAAGGACTATCCATAGAATTAAACTGCAAAATGATCACACACTTGATAAACTTAGCGGACCAAACCCTGTAGTAGCCTAGTAGTAGTAGTAGGGTAGGCTAACTGCTGCTGCTTGTTTGTTATCTTGACTAATGAGATGTCGTGGTTATCACAGTACCATCACCATGATGCATCCTCAGTGAATTGTGACTACACGTAGTGATTGTAGGGCGGTGAGTTTGCCTCCCAGAAGAAGAAGGTGTGGCTCTAATAAGCAGCTATGACTCCTTCAGATGGAGGAGCATGGGTTATTATGGGTTCAGTACACTGAGCGAGCAGTCAGCACTTTGTCTGCCCCAAGTTATGATTAGAACCCAGTTTCAGTTAGAGCCACAGCTCCTTCTCCATTAGCAAACACAGTGAAAGACCTTCATCAGATGGTAGATCCAAATTAATTTATTATGATGGCACAGTATTGTGTGTTTTCTGCCTCCAATGTGTGTCATTATAACATGCCACAGTTCCAGGGCAAATTCCACAGCTAAGAATAAGTAAGGGCTGGGTCTGTATTGGTTGTTCTTGGTATTGGTTGGTATTTTTAAAGCCTCTGGAAAGCTGGTCTAAAATAGTAAAAAATCATTATTTGATATCAAAGTTGAGTGTCTCGATAAGCTTTTACAAAAATCTGATCGAAAATGAATGTTAATAAACATTATAACACTTTGTTAAAAATAAGCTTTTTTACTGTCTAGACCAGGGGTCCCCAAACTACGGCCCGCGGGCCAAATGCGGCCCGCGGCCCGCTTTTTATTGGCCCGCGGCCGATTTTAAAAAGATAATGTAATTTTTTTTTTTTTTTTTTTTTTTTTTTTTTTTTTTATATTTTTTTTTTTTTTTTTTTTTTTGCATTTCTTAGTTAACCCACTAGTGCAGGGGTGTCAAACACTGATTGATTGGCCCGTGGCACATTTTAAAAATATAATGTAATATGGCGCTTTTAAATAATTTAAATGCACTCATTATATTACAGACAAATATGTCCCATAAAAGAAAATGAGCAACAAGCCCATCCCAGAGGACCCTGCATAATATTTTATTTTAAATTAATATTATTATGGAAAATCTATGCGTCCTTCTCCAATAGCTTCTAATTCATCTGACACAGTGTCTCCATTTTTTTTTCATACAAAATTCTTCAGATTTAGCCTCTTAATTTCCCTCTCAAAGTGCACCAAATTCATGCATTTCGCTTTAAAAACTTTAAAAAATCTCCCGGGGGGGCATACCCCCGGACCCCCCTAGGAGGGTCGGGACCTCGGCTGGATACTATTTTCACCCTGCTGGACATTGGACGCAAAGGCAGAAAATACTGGGTGTATCATTGCCATATAAACAAGAGGGGGAATGTGTCTGTTTAATGTGCAAGGAAAGTGTTGCCGTGAAGAAGGATTACAATTTACGAAGACACTATGAAACTAAACATCAGAGCAGCTACATGTCCTGATAAATGTGTTATTTTTGCAAAGTGGCCCGGCCCTTCGTAGATTTTTCTGTATGTGGCCCTCAGTGAAAAAAGTTTGGGGACCCCTGGTCTAGACTATCTGACAGGACTGTGGGCGTGGTCGTAACAATTAGTCTCCATGGCAACAGTATTTTATTTTGTAGAATTTTCGGGCAGAGAGCTCAGAGCTGCCCTGATTGGTTCAAAATACTTACTGTGCCATAAGGGCCAGAGCATTGTCCGCCTCATCTCGTATTTTGGTAAAGTTTATCAAACTTAAATGACGAAAGCTTTCATTTGGATTGCTAAATATGCTTTTTCAGATGCTTATCATGCAACCAACTCTCCACTTTAAAGTTAGAAGGTTTTGTGGATTTGGGTTTGCATGAGCTGAGTGCTGGTTTTATTCTTGTGGTGATTATTTATTATTTTATTCTGCAGATTTATTTTCTCTTAGCCTGCGATCACACCAAAAGCATCAAATATGCATGTGGGCGCTCAGGTTGCTGCTATTTCACTTACCAGGCTCCCAGGATCAGCGCAAGCATCTTACAACCACTCCCAAGCATTCATTTGGGGAAGAGGATTTAGTCTCTTAAAACATTTCTGGAAATCAATCAATCAGGCGTTCGTCTTAATACGTCCATGTCGCTGACAGGCATAGCTACGGGAAGTAGCGGTGCTGCCCTAGTGGCGAGGCAATTTTGCAACTGACGTTCGGGAAACACAGGATGTTCCGGTCTGCCGGACATAAATCATTTTGTCTTTAAGTTCCTGGGAAATTGGACCAGTGTGAAGGCAATATAAAAATAGCATAATTTTCACTGATGGGTTGTGTTTGCTGTTACAGGTCATTTATGATCAACAGAGGAAAATATGACTTTTCATAAACATTTAAAAGTTTAAAAGGGGCACTGTGTAATATGACATCATCAAGAAAGTTCTAGAAAGTTATAGAATGCAACGCTCCCTGGGTAACCCCACCCCTTTTGAATAACAACAGGACAAGAACAATTCTAAATTCTAAACAATGCACCTGATTAAATTCCAAAAACATGGATGCCTCCATAAGACTGGCCTGCTCAATGTACAAAATTTAATATTAATATTTGTAATTCTCCGCTCATGAAGATAATTCAGATTATTGGCAGAGGTGATTTTACACCAATGAGGACATATTTATGAATGAGGATATTGATTTTAGCTAATAAATTACTTAAAATGTTACAAAGTGCCCCTTTAAGGAGGTTTAAGATTAATGGAAAAGAGAGAATTGTTTGGTCCGTTGGAGGAAGGGCAGCGGATGCAACTTCATCACTGATATAAAAAGTTGATGGGAAATGGATATTTAAACTAGTCTGAACATCAATAATTGTGTAATTAAGCTTCAAAAACAAGCGGTAATTATGTGTGGTTGCATTAGTGAAAGAATTTGCCCAGCATCAGTAAGCATTCTGTAGACCTTTCAGTTCATTTTTGTCTTACTTATTCCACTCCATACACATACTCCATACGATTTCCTAGAATTCCTATATAGTGATATTCAAAACTTTCCCAGGAGGTTCACTTTACTTTCAAAGCAGTGCAGTAATGAAAGTACTGTTGACCCACATTCAATGTTATCCGATGACACACCTTCATGCTTATTTACATATCTAAACCGCTTCTACATTTCACGTCTCAAATGGCTTTTATCAGAGAGGATAAGTATTGACTTGAGAGGTCAGCATATATATTCACTAGGCTTTATAGTGCTGGAAGTCATTCATGATACTATACTCAAATTTAACTTGACTTTTATAGAGGTTTCGATGAATGCAGGAAGTGGAGAAAAGCTCCCAAGTATTAACTACCAGAGAGTTAATCATCTGCTAGAGATAAGATTGTGCAGGGATGATGATAGTTCATTTTCAATGGATGGATTAAAGTCGTTGGACCATTTCACAACTCATATAACTTAATTTCCTCCTGGCCTGTAGTACGGTTGAAATGGGCGCACCTGTTGTTTGAGAAACTGATGAAATAAATTAAGCATTTATTAAGATAGGTTGTTAAACAGGATTAAACTATTTCTTATTTACTTTTAGGCTTGTCAGTTACTGTACTGTTTACTCAAAGTTTTTAGCCGTTAAGACAGTCTGGTTGAGCTCTGAGTCTAATTGGTCGTGTAGGGGCTGAAGATGCTATTCTTGACCAATCAGGAAAGCACAATTGTCGGTTGCATCTTCAACACAAAACAATGGGTGCGGATTGCGGAGTGCAACCGTGATTTAAAATGACTTGGGTCGAGAGAATTGGGGGAGGGTTGAGTGATGCTGGGTTGGTCTGTGTCCTTTTATCCCCCAAATTGGTGGTTTAATTGAGAAAGCATTTCATTGTACATTCACATCATATGGCGTGCCTTATTAATTTGATCAAATACTACACAAAGGGCATAAATTACATTGTTAAAATGAGATTGGAATTTTTGATATTTGTGAGTAACAATCTATTTACAAAGAAATCATGAATGCTGGCTTTAAGCCGAAGTGAAACAAAGATAAAGTGATGTATTCTTTCTTTTGAATTGCATTACCCATTAGCCCAAGGTGTAGAATTAATAGCCATTGTGGCCACATTAAAGATCCTGTTATAAAATTCCAAGATAAACCACACTATTTTTAAGTTGGCATTGAAAGTTTCGAATCAGTTACAAACTAGGAAATGTTGAACCCTTAAAAAGAGTGCTTTTTGAATCACATATTTTGGTCTCATTAGCCATCTTGCTATTCTTGCCTCTTACATAGCTTTAAATGCATAAATAGTGTTAGACTTATTTGGCAAAGAAGTTTCTGTCTCTTTATGTGTTAATTACATGAGCAGGCAGACATACTGTATGTTAATACTGGAATTCAGTAACATGAGTGTTTGCGTGTCAAACACATGCATGGCCCTCACATGCAGACACATAGTTATCTACTAGCTTGGCAGTATGATTTCAGCTGTATCAAATTACCCCCTCACCCCAGTTGCATCAGTGTGATGGATCTCATTCCATAGCTACCCTCCCAGCAGTGTACTCTCTGTGTGTGCTAAGCCTCTTTCACACTGCCAGGTTTATTGAGAAACTGGCTTGGTTGGCAGCCCTCAGCTTCCATGTGAGATAAGCAATGACCTGCTGGTGGGGTGATGGTGAAAAATGTCTTCATGAGGAGTTTGATCATTTCACATTGACTAGACTAGACTATGTAGCTGGCTAGCGGCTCCTTGTTAGAAATCTACTAAAGTTTAAACTTTGACGCAAACATTTATTTACAGTACAAAATGTGTGTTTTTAATTCAGACACAACACAACAATGATGTTGCTTTACCAGCAAAAGTAATACAAATGTAGCTTGATAAGGATACCATGTCTTGGACCACATCATTGTTCCAGGAAGGTTTTGACATCAGTGTGCTAAAGGTCAGAGTGTCAACAAAATCATTTGTAATGGTGCCGTGGGGACAATCTTACCAAAATTCATGGAAGTCATGGCCAGTAGTTGTGTAAATAGCTGGCTCTGCACCAGGGCTAACGTGACCAAGGGCCAAATCCACTAAAGGATTGTGCTGCTTTTGCGGGCGCTTTACCTGTGCAGATGATATTAAAAGATAGCGTCCAATTCACAAACCTGGCCAATTGTCTTAATGAAGCGTCTGCGGCTCAACTCACTTAAACGCAAAAGGATTGCAAGTTTTGCTCAGCTGCAAAACTTTGTTGGTGTCTTAGCGCTGGCATGTAATTACTGCAAATTCTTTTGTGGACCGAGTGCTAAAACAGGGCAGATTTCGGCTGCTATTAGCCTGGCTATTCATTCTTTGTGGATCTAGCCCCAAGATTCTACAGCCGTGACACTAGGTGAAAAGTGAAGGGACCAAGTCATTTGGATTCATCCTCCGTGCACAATGGTTGTATGCAACAAAATTTACAAAGATACATCCAATATTTGCCACTACAGCTACAGGAAAACAGAATTGAACTAGATATGACTTTGATGCGTTCAGGAACAGCAGGACTGGACTGCAGTTCAGTTGGTAGTTTTGTTCAGTGGTTGGCCTCTACTGAGGCGAACCCATTTAGAGTATGCAAAGCTTGTGCACCATGACCGGAGGATTTATTGAATAGCGTCTTGCTGTGCCCAATGTTATTCACGTCTGTGTTTTTGCCCGTATACATCAAAGCACTAGCAGTATGTGTATTTGTGTATTCACCTGCTACATGTGTTTTCAAATGGGGAGTGGTGTTGCAGTAGCAGTGGTAAGCACTGAGATAAGAGGCTTTCTATGTTGCTGTTTTCCCCGCTGCATTTCATGTAGCGTGCTGGGAGGGTTACCATATCGATTGTTCCTAGCATGAAAGGACAACATAGAGAGTCCATGCTCTCCCTTCCTCAATCTAAGGTGACAGCTTTATTGTCCTTGGCTAGCCGACTAAACTGTTGTCTCTGAACAAGTAGAAGGGAGCCCAAAGGAGGAGGGGGCCTGCACACCCCTGAAATAATGGGACGCGTTGGTATGTCTGGCTCTTTCGGGCTTATTTCATACTGAAGTGTAGCTGTTAACTTTAAACAAAAATCTGACACAATTAGGTCAAAGTGAGATTTCTTCTTGATGTGTTGTCAAAATAAATTCTAATCCTTTCACCCCTTTCCTTCTTCTCTCTCTCTCTCTCTCTCTCTCTCTCTCTCTCTCTCTCTCTCTCTCTCTCTCTCTCTCCCTGTGTTTTCCCCAATTCCTCCAAAGATTCCTGCAGTGAATCAGGTTATCGTTGTCCAGAGGCAATGGCATTTGCTGCGAACATATTTGAGCCTACTGTGTAATGAAACGGGCTAGAAAAGTTTTGTGCCGGTGCTGGACTTCCAAAGGCCTTATTAAGGCTCAGTGCTGAGGAATGTGGCTCAGATCATTAAGGTTGCAGTGCTTTGCAACCAGTGGGCATCCAGCTCCCTGCATCACATGACGTGTCAGTGGCTCTCCCCGACTACCCGTCGTCATTGGCAACCGTTGACAATGAAAGTGTGTAAGGGTCTCCCCCCTAATACCATTCATGTGCGGTGCCAATTGTCTTGACGCCTAGAAAAGAAGCTTCCCTCCACGACCCCCCACTCCCGGGGATGTTTTTGTTCTTTTGGGTTGTTTTGAACAGATTGTGGATTCGTTCCAAATTTTAAAAAATGTGTTTGCTATTGCAATACATTCTGCACTATGCATCATTTTGCATTTTTGCACACCACATCATAAATCATTCCGACCATATTTTAAGTAAGAAATTCTGTTTAATTTCTGACATACTAGAACACTTCTGCTTATTATCATTATTATTATTATTATTATTATTATTATTATTATTATTATTATTATTATTATTATTATTATTATTATTATTATTATTATTATTATTATTATTATTATTATTATTATTATTATTATTATTTTTATTGGTGATACTGAAAAGACAGAACAAACATATGCACAAAAATAACAACAAGATTAAACAAAGACAATGGAACCATTAGATATGGGTTGTAGTGGTACAGAATACAGACAATAACACTGAAGAAAGACAAAGGTATATGGTCTGCACTGGAATTATTGGAATTGGGTAGAGAAGCGAGTGAAAGAAATAGAGGGAAAAGAAAGAAGATAAAATAGATCTATAGAACGATAAAGCTCCATCAATTAATTAGAGAAAAGAAAGCAAGCCATCGCACTAATATATTTAATTATAATACAAATCATTTAAAAAAAAAAGTTTATTCATTAACGTGGAACTGAAAATCAGCCGTATTCATGTGTCACTCTGAATGAACTTTGTTTAGGTTTAAACCGAGATGTTGAACTGTATGTCTCAACAGGAAATTGTGTTGGTGGAGGGCAGCCGTGTGTTTGAGTCGTGGAAGTCCCCTCCCCCTCCCGTCTACATGGAGTATTTCTTCTTCAATGTGACCAATGTGGATGCATTCCTCCTTGAAGGGGCCAAGCCAGAAGTCACACAGGTCGGGCCCTACACATACAGGTAGGAGGCCAAAGCCCATCAGTTCACACAAAGATGAACAGCATGCCACCAAATAACGCTTGTAATGGAGTCAAAGATCTGATGTGGTTGTATGTGTAGCAGGTGCTTGCACACGAAGGTAAACCACGGGATATTACTGAACTTCATATACGTATTTTTCCTTCTATGATTTTTTTGGGGGGTAATTGGAAAATATGTGTTCTGGCACAAAGCCCTTTTTTCTTTACGGGCAGAATTTTAAGCGTAATACAGAGACCACAACTCTATATAAACCAGTCTGGGTTGTTGTTTCTATTCATTGAGTTAATTGCCTCTGTGGGTCATTGCAATGTCTTCCAGCCACACCACACACTACACAATTATCTTATGCAGACTAGAAATCGTATTTCATGTAGCAGTTGATTTCTTCTTTTTTTTACTTCACTGTGGTTGAAATGTGTCCAGCACCTATTACTGATGTCGGTTGCTGCTTCTGTTTCCTCTCTTGTGGTCTATTATGTCGCACAAATTTTAAGCGTGAAAAAAATCTCCCTCAAGATCAGGCACTAATATATAAATAATTTTGTTTCATATCCTGTCCCGTCTATCATGTGAGTCCTAAGAAGAACCTGTGTGTATAGATTAGTCATTTGGAATCACTTCTAATGCTCCCACTGAAACCCTTAAATAAATATCAAGGTTCACTGCTGAAGCACCGCAAATGTTACGACAGCCACGGTGCATGCCCGGATAATCCACCCTATATTTAAAGATGGAGTAAGCCATTCTGGCCATACTTTTATTTTATTTTTTTTTGTCAAAATCAGTGAATGTCTCTTATAATTCTCCATAACAGTTTGGATTTCCTTATATTAAATGGTTGGGCTGAGAGAAAGTAGGTGTTGTCTTACATGTATGTGCAAATCCAATGGTAATATGCCATATTCTAGAAAAGCTATTCAAAATGTAAAAAAAAAAAAAAACGATATTAGATATTCTTACATTTTATTTTGTTTTTTTCCCCAGGGAGTACAGGGTTAAGGACAATGTGACCATGGCTGAAAATGACTCCAAGGTGATCGCGTACAACACCAAAACCTTTGTGTTCCTGAGGGATAAGTCTGTGGGTGACCCAACTGTGGACAACATCACCACCGTCAACATCCCTGCTTGGGTGAGTCACGGACTTAAAAAGTCTTGGTAGAGGAAAGTGTAAAAAATCCAAGTGGGGGAAAGTGGAGTCGTTTGTTTTGCGTAACATCCTTTTGCTTTTCGTTTTTCTCAATCATAACCGCCCACACGCTCTTGTTCATCCTGCATTCTTTATCCGTCTCTCCTCCGCTTCCCCTCCAGGCCGTCATGAACAAGGTGAAAGGGAGTTTCTGGAAGGCCTCCCTGGTGTCCGTGTGGATGAATTCGTTGGGCAGCGGCCTCTTCACCACCCGCACAGTGGATGAGTTGCTGTGGGGCTACGAAGATCCCCTATTAAACCGTATCGCTCCAACCAATCCTGATGTGGAGAAGATCTTTGGCCTCATGTACAAGGCATGTATAGCTCTACAAAAAAAAGAAAGATGTGTTCATTTTGTTTTGGATGAATTTCTCCATGAATCTAATCACCCTGAACATCACTGCATCAGTTGTTCTAAATTAAAATAAATGGGATTTTTTTCATTTCCATAATAACAAATTTTAATCCCATAACATGTTTGGATCTTTTTAGAAAAATGGAACCAATGACGGGGAATTTGTCTACCACACCGGGCTGCAGAACACCCTGGATTATGGTCGGGTCGAAACATGGAAAGGCCAAAGGTAGCACTGTTGCACACACAGTCACGCACTCCCTATCTGTCTTCATCCACTGTAATGACACTTCATTGGGTAACCATTGTATTTTAAAAAGTTTCATAAAACTAGGTGAGGGAGTACTGGCTGGCTATGTCTGGCTTTCTGGATGCCTGGGGCTGTTGTCCACAGTACAGGGGGCAGGGCAGGACATCCTGATTGGCTGAATGCTTTAATAATGGCTTTTAAGTCAACTTTCTTATCCATTTTCTTTGCCTCAGCTTCACAGCATTCTCTAATTACTGTTTTTTCTCCAGGGAAACAACTTTTTTCAACTATTGACTTTCAGATAAAAACATGTTTGTTCGTAAGAACATTTTCTTGTAATTTCCTGTTGAAGCTGATAATGTAGAACTCTCCGCTAGCCATTCCCAAGGAGCACGTGTTCGTGAGTTGAAAAATGTACACGCCGATACAGAACCTTAGGGGAACAGTGAAAATGTTTAAAACATGTTAATAGGCGAAATGAATTAATTTATTGGAATACAAAGAGCACATTATGTTTTAAATTATTTCTCCTATAAACTATTTTGTTTAATAATAAGGTTATTATTTTATACTTTAAACTGTATGAACCAACCCTTCAGTACATAAGGTTTTCCTCAAAAATAAGACATGAGAATCTTTTTTTCATCTTCTACAGGTGAAATGCAAAGTTCTCCCTGCTATCCAAGAATTGCACATCCCGCAGAATCTCGCACAAGATTATTACCAGATATTGTAATGACAATTAAGGCAAAGTACTGTATAAAAGTTATACAATATTATTTTTATTTTTTTACAATGTCTATTAGTTTCCCCTTTAGCTGTATGAGCTCCTGTGGGAAGCAATCAATTCAATGCTGACAGGCAGAACACGGCATACCACCTGTTACTGGCGGTTGAGAACAAATTAGTTTCGCCACAGGAGGTTTCAGTTAGCGTTACTTTACTTCACCTTCCTTGTCCATCTCTTCCTCACTGTTTTATTAGAAACTTCAGCCTTTGTGTAGGTTTCCAGCAAATCACAATCTTTTTTCAAAGGACAACATTGGTTTTGTGCAGTGACCGCCATTATCATTGTGTTGTGATTTAACAACCTTTTTGATAAAAAATAAAACGGAGGCTGCATGCAATTTTGGAATGCTTCTTATTCGCAAACATGTTCCTAAATACATTTTACAGTTTGTTCACACCTATTTTTAGTCTCAAATGCCAGTGAAATGCTCACTAATAGAGTTGTTTTGAAGACCGCATATCCAACTCACAAGAGCCTACATTTCTTTGAAACGTTTTAACACTACGAGAGATACCCTTTGCGAAAACTTAAGTTTTTTT
The DNA here is from genome assembly GCF_949987685.1 of Ammodytes marinus. Classification (NCBI taxonomy): domain Eukaryota; kingdom Metazoa; phylum Chordata; class Actinopteri; order Uranoscopiformes; family Ammodytidae; genus Ammodytes; species Ammodytes marinus. The sequence goes on from NC_137222.1 coordinate 8,012,672, forward strand.
TATTGCATACATTTTTTGTCTTGGTATAATTTTAAAATGATACGCAAGGCAAGGCAAGTTTATTTATATAGCACAATTAAGACCATTCAAAGTGCTTTACAGGGGCAAGATTAAAATACATATTACACATTAGAAAAGCGAATTAATAGAAATAAAACATTTAAAAGCTAATGAGTAGAAATAGAACATTTAAATAAAATAAAAATTGCAGGTTAAAATGGAAACAGAAAAGTCTTCATACTTGATTTAAAAGAGCTGAGAGTTGCAGCAGACCTCAAGTTTTCTGGAAGTTTGTTCCAGATATGTGGAGCATAAAAACTAAAAGCTGCTTCTCCTTGTTTATTCCTAACTCTGGGGACTGTAAGTAGACCTGTCCCAGACGACCTAAGGGCTCTGGACGGCTCATAACGTATCAGCAGATCAATAATGTATTTCGGCCCTAAACCTTTAAGGGCTTTGTAAACCAACATCAATATTTTGAAATCAATTCTTTGAGTGACAGGAAGCCAGTGTAATGATATCAAAATGCTCATAATTTTGTCATGTTTTTGCAGGCAGCTGACATTCTGGACGTCTAACCAAAGCAACAGCATCAATGGATCCGATGGAAGTGCTTTCCACCCTCTGCTGAAAAAGGACGAGCGCATCTACATCTTCACTCCAGACCTCTGCAGGTAGAGTTAAGCACCAACATTAACCGCCTGCAGGCAGCCTACTGCTCCCACATGGCATCACTTTATGATATGTCAATCACCACCCTTAACCATTGCCATTATATTTTTACCACTCAGTGAAAACATTTGAATAATTTTTACATAAATATTGAATTAGTAATTTCAATTTGTTTGTGGCCATGCTTGAGGCATAGCTCTATGGGTAGCAATGTGAGTCTTTCGTTCGATGCAGTTCACAATAGACAATCGCAAGCCAAGTGAGAGAGTAACAAAGACAACACGCACACAATGAATGGAGAGAGCAAATCTCTCCTGAAATGCATTCATACTGTTGACCTGGGTTATCCAACCCATGGCTCCTTTCTCACCTCCACAGGTGGCCAATCATTGGGCCATGTTTTTAGATTGTCTGTGTTCTGTAGAAGCACACTGACAGCTAAAAGGGGACAAAATGGGTGATGAACAAGTGGGCAGTGTGAGAAAAACAATTCGTTTTTTTAACTAAAAACCATTAATAAAGTTTCTGGATGACACCCAAACTACAAATTTGAACCTGGAAGGAAACTAGTTTTATATGTCACCTTCAATAACAGCCTCACAGAACCACTTGCATGGCTATAAACTCAGTCTCTTGATATCAGTTAAATATGAATAACACTAGTCATCTGATTAATAACCGTCCTATTTGTCCCACTGTTACCTAGTGGGAGTGCCATCTGTGATATTTTAGTGTGTGGTTACAACAGTTTATGAAGTGAAGTCTATTTATAGTTCATGACCTGCCCTGAAAACTCCTGCGTCTCAACTCCTCACACAGCAGGACAGGGCTTTCATATTTGGTATGGAAATACAGGCCTTGGATATCATGCATTGCTATCACAACATCCTGATCGCTTACAAACAGCATCATACAACTGTTTCGTCACTGAGGCTTTTTTTACTGCCTATTCTGTGGCACTTAATGGGAAGGCTTTTTAAACAGGAATGTTAGTCGGTGGTTTAATTTCAGATGTAAATACATGGGCAAATGAGAAAGGGGTTGGAAAGTCGTGGGAGTGAGAATGAAAAATTTGACATTAAAATCCTTAAAGCGTGGTGCGTATTCGTGAGAAGCCCACTTTCACACGGGAAATAAATGTTTTGTGTTCTTTCATCGCCAGCTGGAACACACAAAGATTCATCATGTTTTCTTGTCAAATGGTCTGTTCTGTTTCTGCCAGACATCATTAATACTAGTCCATTACAGGACATTTAGATGGGAGGATTCTCGGAAGGGTTTCAGTATCAGGACGTCAAAAATTGAAGAATGTTAAAAGAGAATTGCCTCTCACACAGTGACTAACTGATGATTAGAGTCTTGGGGTTTTATTTCACAAATGCTATGTGCTACGTGCTAGCTTCCCTGACGTCCATGCCGACGATGAGAGCTTCCAATTTAGAAAATAACCTTGACCTAAAAAGCTGCCGCGGACCTCTTCCCCTTTTTGTTGAGGGTGGAAGGAATCTGTTGGAAGGGCATGGTTGTACCTTTGGCTCTGAATGGACCTGGGCCAGAAACCCCTCGCACAAATGTTTACACTTTCACCCACTTATTAATTGCCTGTTGGCTTCTCGTGACTGTCTGTGGTATTGTGACTAAAGGGAAGGCTCCCTCCCTGTTTCCTGTACTGTTATAACCCTAATTTAAAGAGGAAATGTTCAATAAAGGTCGTGGGTGTAAACCTTTCACAAAGTCCTTTTCAGGGTTACAAAACATGTCGTTAGCTAAATGACATCTGGGACTGATCTGTAGGATAAAGACGGGGCTAGAATTCCCATCTGTGACAGGGTAGTGACCCTTGACTCACAGCTGAACCACAAAAACTTCAAAATGTTGAGTAATTGCAGACAGGTGTCATTGTTCAAATACCAAACTCGCCTTTTCCCATACGTTTATCTTTCCTATCCTATTTATACATAAAAAGCATGTTGAAAAAAGAAAAAAACAGTGAGGAATAAAATTTAAGCACGACACAGCAGGTCCAGGCTGCCCCAAATAATCATAACAAAGACTGTCTGCTACATTACAAACATGCAGGTTTAAATATTGTAGGTATTGCTCTATAGAAGTTGTGCATTTTCATTTTAGCTTAGTTTATCTGAAATGAATTTACATTGTAACCGTCTGTCATGCGCAGCCCGGACGGACAAGGCCGAGGCTTTCACAGTCTTGTTGGAGTGAAGAAAGTCTTCCTACTTGGCCTCTCTCACCAAGGTCAAGGGAAAGGTCTGTACAGTATTGTTGCACAGTCGGTGGGCTGCGTAGCGAAGAGCCGCGTCCTCCCGGCCAGTTGGCAGACACTGTATAGACTCCTTTGTTCGCTCGGAGAGTCGTCCGGATTCCCTTTACAGAAGAGAACGGCAGATACATAGCACAGGGACGAACGGCTTCGCAGTAACGCAATTCTCTTGGGAGCTGTTAAGAAAACAGCAAAGATTAAAAAATAATTGTAGATTTACGCGTTCTCCTCTCCGGAGACAGAAGGGAGGTCAAGAGCACAATACAGCATTATTATCCTATACGTGTTAAGAATGAAAGAGTTTCTCCCAACAGGACTTCGGCATAATGGTTAAGACTAAATCCTCCATCCTCGTAATGTTTCCACGCTGAATTAAGGGCCCATCCTTGTAATTGTATTTAGGTCGTGAATGCTTGTGAACAGGTGTCTCCGCACCCAATAGTTGGGAGGTTGACAAACCATGTGGAGCTAGAGTCAACACCAGCACAATGTACGCTTTAAAAAGTGTATTCAATGCAGCAAACCACTTTTATGACTTTTCTGTGCCTTTCAATTCACATTTGTTGCTTTTAAATTCAGGCGAAAAATGTGTGTGCCTACCTGGAAATTATATTAATTGTAATGGACTAGACATATGTGGAAATATTATTACTTTAATTCTACAGAGTTTTTTGTGTTTTTATCATTTGCGCGCCACCAATAGTGGAGAAACCACTATAATATATTCCATATGTATTCCTATTTTATGCCTCTTCACACTGGAAAGAGATCAATACCTTTTTCATTAAATTGACGAATGCAGCGGGAAGGTTTGTCTGCTGTCTGACATCAGTAAGCTAATATTCAGTGCTCATGTGGTACCGCAATAAAATGTTGATATTAAAATACTGAGCGGTAAAATGACGAACAGAGATGAAGCGATAGAGACTCTAATAAACAAGAAAGCTGTTTTTCATTTCATTGTGTGACCTAATGTTCTTGCTTTGCTCAGGTCCATCTACATGGAGTTTGAGAAAGACGTGGAGGTGAAAGGAATCCCAGCCTACCGCTTCACACCACCGCGCTCTGTGTTGGCCAGCAAAGAGGAGAACCCAGCGAACGAGGGTTTCTGCGTCACCCCAAAAGAGTGCCTGGGAACTGGCCTGCTTAAAGTCAGTCCCTGTCGGAAAGGTATATGTCAGCTTGTGCAGCCTTTTTTTTCCCTCAAATGCATTTTGCACTTTCACATGTACTGTGCCCGCAAGTTCCACATTTTTATATATTCTCTCTTCCGTATCTTTAATTAGCTGCACATCCCACACAATGCCTCATGTGGTTACACTCTGACCTGGGCCTTTTTAGCACATACTTGACATTTTTAGGACCCTTACTATGAATAAAGCATGCAGTAATTCCTACTTTAAAGAAGTCCCCTCCCCTGTTTACGTCTTCCTGCCACTATTACCAGCATTAATACTCCCCTACTACATGACCCACATGACGCAGCTCTCCAGCCCTCTCAGCACATCAGACACCATCTGACCATGAATGGCTCTGTTGATAAGAGGGCGGTAAGCCCTATCACCTGATTATGGCCTTGAATATGACCAGACATTACCTTTGTGTCTGTGTTTACTGAAGAAAAATAAACATTTCTTGAAGATAATCATTCCCTGATAAAGAAAAGTAACAGTGTTTTCGCATGTTTTACATATTAACTATCATGAATATACCATATAGCCTATTTGTTTTTTTATTCTTTTTTAATACCTATGATGCAACCATAACTGTCTTTAAATTCCAGCATCAACATAAAGAGACTTGCAACTTGTTTTATAGAGGTATTCTAACTAAAGATTAACGTCAAGTTTTCCTTTCTTGTGTTAAGTACCATTAATGCTGCTTTTTGCAAAAACATGTGCACAATGTTGACAGAGAAAAACAGACTTGATGTTTTTTTTCTGTGAAGAATAAGGGTTTACCTAATGGCTACCGTCCACATTAAATGTTAAGTATACATGATTTATAGTAAACAGATGCATGGCATTATGTCATTGAAAATAGCAGAGCATTTCAAGGGTCATGACACAAATTCAGTGTGGCCAGCAACAAGACATTTGGTTCTACTCAGGTGCGAAGGATTAAAAAAGCGTGAAGCGTGTTATGTTTGGTGCCAGGTGCTGAGGAATGTACACAGTGATTAATGGCACTCGTGAGTTTAACCAATACCAACGTTCACATGGTGACCTTGTGTGTTGTCACAGGAACAGCCTCTCAGGTGACCGTGGGTGTCTGTTGTCAAACACAAGAGCAGGAAAACTGTCACCCTTGCCCTACTTTATCAGCGGGTCTCACTGTGCGACCCTATGACTTTGGTGTTGCTGCACTTGAGGTCTTGCCAAGCTGCACTACTAGAAATTGTTAAATAAAAAATAAAAAAACGACAACCAGGTCACCTAGTCAAACGTATTACGGGTATAACTTTACCTAATGGTACTGTTTATTTATCTTGACCAAAGGCCACGGTGTAGAAACACAATGTGTCCGGTTGACAATATGAGGAAGGAACTCAACAAGAGCAACAAGATTCATTATCGGATATCATGTAAAGCCATTAAATCTTTTCCACAGGCCCTCGGGGTTGTGGTCTGTTTTGTGTACCTATTGTTAGTGTTCTTTGACCGTTTGACACTGAGTAACCTGCTAAAAGAGGTCAGATTATATCCGGCCATGTCTCTTGAGGACGGCTTAATATTCAGCTGTTTGCTTTGTCCTGATAGGGATCATACATCAAACAGCGGGAAATGTGACATAGGATAAAGATGTTGTTTTTGCTTTCATCCCTTATGTGAGGATTGGCAAGCCGTTTTGATGTGTCGCACCATCATTTTGTTTAGGCTGCGAGTGAAAGCACAACATAGAAGCTAGATATGTCTTCCCTTCACAGAGTTCTGGGCTGGAATGTTGCCTGTGTGGTATTTAATGATATCTTTGTTGATATAAGAACACTCTCTAATTAACGTGTCAATTGCCCAAATTAATTAGTAACTTTTTATGAAAGCATGAGGCAGCTCGATTGCTCCTTGGATGGGGCAACATTGCCACAGAAGATGAATGCCGCAATTTTGTCATAGTTGACATCTGCTTCACTTGATTACGCTGAATTAAGCCCCTATCTCACTGGGCTGCGACTGTTTGCGACAAGTTGGAGACTGCATTCGCGTCGCGAGGGAGTCTCTATCTCCAAACGGTCGCGGAGGTCTCAATTTCCCCGCATGAGTCGCAGAGCCGCGCAGTCCTGTCGCTTGAATTTTGAACATGTTCAAAAAAAGTGTGCGACAAATCTAGTCTCAAAATAGTCTCAGAGTGGTCGCATGGGTCTCAAACGCGTTGCAAACCCTTCTCAATTTAGTTTCCGCGAGTCACAAAGTGCGAGCAATGTCAAACAACTTTGCGAGGGGTTGGCGACATATGAAACTAAATTGTGACTGATTTGAGACAAAAATTAGACTGACATTCCGTTTGTGCGACGTTCGCGAGACATAAATGCGAGCTCCCGGCAAGTGTTGGGCAGGACATTCGCAAACGTGTCATGAGGAACCAACTCAGTGAGACTGCAAGTGAAAATTGTCGCTAATTCGCATATTTTGTCGCAATCTTGTGTCTCCAACTTGTCGCACACTGTCGCAACCCAGTGAGATAGGGGTTTTAGAAGAACTTCTTTATGATATGCAGCCTTAATGAATGCTTGACTCAGCTTAACATTGTCCCTTCCCTCATCGTTTCTCCCCTGAATTCTCTGGTCTCCTCTCCTCACATAGGAGCCCCAGTGGTCGCCTCCTTTCCTCATTTTCACCTGGCGGACGAAAAATATGTGGCAGCCATTGAAGGAATGTCCCCTGATAGAGCGAGTCACCAAACGTTTCTAGACCTAAACCCGGTAAGCCACCAACCAGGTCACCAGTTAATCAGCCTCAAATGCACTTTTTACTCTGTAGCTACAATAAATATAACATAAATGCCAACAAGGTCACAGTACAAATGTCAGTCCACTATTGAAATGTATAGGAACAAATAATTTCAGTGCACTATGTTGAAAGGTGCAATAATAAGTGCTGCTACACCACCTACTGGCACAGAAGTAGTAGCACAGAAGTTTATGACGTGCATTCATTGGTGTGGTTCCTAACTTAATGTCATAGATTCCATGATGTTGTCTGTTCTGGTGATGTATTGCTTGACTTTCCAATATTAACACTATATTTAATTGTATTTCTTGCGTGGAGACCACCGGAGTGATTGTACGTGCAAACAAGCGAGCGCAGGTGAACATCTTGCTCAACAGAATCAATGGATTCCCGTGAGTATCTGCATCCAAACCCGAGCCAAACACTGCTACTCTACTACTGATGTATATGATGATTGCTTCACACTTTTTTTCATTGCATTCATAACAGGAAAACCAGGGCCCTGAATGATACAATCTTTCCTGTCATGTTCCTCAATGAGGTAAGAACACACCCACTTGAGTTGTTTTATTTGATAAAAAGTCATGTGTGTCCGTCCTATCCAACACGAATCGGGACTAAACCGCTAGACATGATTAATATACGAGATCCTATAAATCAGACAGTCAAAAAATATTTACACATACAACAGCACCTGTAATTGTAATTAAATCAGAACTACAATCTCCTCAACACATATTTAATGCAATACTAGGCCTTTAATATACAAGAGAAAGTGATACCATACCTGGTTAAAATTTCACAAGTTTGCCATTGTTAATTCTAGCTATTGACCATTCAAAGGAAGCAATCTCTGTCATAACTTAAGTCCATTCTGTGAATTCTGGCATTATCGCTGTCTTTTTGATAAACAGAGTGTGACGATTGACGATGCATCCGCGGCAAGAGTCCACAAGCTTCTGCTGATTGTCACTGTGGTGTCCAACTTCCCGCTCATAATCATCGGACTGGGTGCCATCATGCTCGCTATCTTCGTCATTCTAGTTGTCCGAGCCCGCAAACAGAAGGTAAAGCAGATGACCACTTCTTCTGACCCTTTCATTTCATTCTAACAGCCTAACATTTGCTTGCCTTGACCCAAACAGTAATTGTTATGTTAATTTTTTGCACAATTCATTGGGTTGCTTTACCACACACTAATTGCACTGTGCATGTTCTTTTATCACCGTGTGTCCCTATGCAGAATGAAGTTAAGCGCATTGTGTTTACCAAGCCTCTCTATGCTGTAAGTCTTCATGGTTTTTTGCTGCTTTGTTTTTGTTGCTTGATTTCATCTCCTGACTTTATTAAGTACATATTGTCTGTATGCACCTTTAATCTAATTGTTCAGTATGCAGTTAGATTATCTTCACCCCTCTTGAAATCATTTTGGTGCTGTATATTAAGAGTATTGTCGGGCTTTAATGAATTAACATAATGCACTAGTGCTAAATATCTTACGACTGTAAACATAGAAAGATTGTTGAGAAGTATTTAATCTTTCATTCTAAATCTCCCATTAAAGGCCTCAGCTGAAGAGGACACTTCTTACTCTCCAGTCACTGACAAGGACAAGGATGACCCTCAAAATGGAACCTATATTGGTCTGACACCAAAAGCTGAACCGCAGGATTAAGGAGGGGGAGAATGGTATGGAGGGGGCTCTGTAGATTGGCAACCCTCAAAATTGAAAGTAGGGATTTGGGTTTCAGGAAAGAAAAAAAATCCACAAGAAATAATTGTCAATATCGCCTTTATAATTGGGAAATCTCTAGAAGTGGGGGTGGAGGGAGAAGGGGAACTTGTTTTTTTAGTCCCAAACATACTATACCATATGTTCTTCATTTTAGCCATGGCAAGCTGCAGTTCTCTAAGTGGTAGAGATGGAGAGTGCACTTTTGTAGTGTTCCCAAACAATCAAAGCACACCTTTAAAAATCCTCGGGTGTGGGATGAATTAGATTTTAGTCCGGTGGTCTCACCACAATCTCTGTTTGCCTAGATTAGACTCTTGTGCTTTTACATTTTAGTGACTGACTACTAAGAAACAGAGGGCCATTTGGGACCAGGGTAATGAAGTCCATACACTTTTTAAAGCTTCTTTAATATATCATACGTCACTCTCAGGGGGGCCTCTGCTTAGATACTGTATCAAACATTAAGAAAACTGTGAGAAAGGAGCAAAATACAGCAAGGCTTCACTTTGTGAAGAAATTCAAATCAATTCAGTATTACTATGTTTCTTTTGAAGTTCATCCTTAACTAAATGTTACAAAACAATTTTAATGGCTCATTGTGATTTTCTATTCATGCACTGTGTTTAGAGGGATAGCTTTGCCAATCTTTATCACCGTACCAGAGAAATCTATAGGTATATTTTTGTATATAAGATGTGATGGACTGCTCACATTCCTCTCAGTGTATGATGGGAGTGAATATTAGACAAAACGCTGTATATTTTGAATACTTTTAGGTTTTGTAAAATAAGACTTCCTTCTCATTTTTTGTAAATGTGAATGTAGAAATGTTTGAATGAGAAACATCTTAAGTTAGAGCTTCACAAAAGTCTGCTAGTGCCAAAATGATTGGATAATATTTAGATTTTATGGTTGAAACAATAATTTACGTACACTACTGAGTTTGTGTTGACAGTATTTTTGCTCATACAATCTAACATGGCCGTATCAAAATGTAATTCAGCTTCTAATTATTATTTTTTTAAATGTGCTTTTTTGATGCTGTTGTTGAAGGCTTTACTAGCATTATTGGTGCTGAATGACACTCGACAAACCTTTTTCTTGTTTTCAATGTTTGTGAAAGGAGAATTCATGTCAAGTTTCCAACTCAAAATTCACAAGGGGTTCAATATGAGGAAACGCTGTGTGCCTTTTTAAAAGAATCAATGTTACTGGATCTGTTTTGCATTTTATAGTCTTCATTTTTTTTTTTTTTTTTTTTTTTTTGAGAGTTATTTTCTTCCACATACCAAACAAAGCTGAGCAAGATACAGTTATTTTTTTAAATAGTTTTTGCATTGGGCAGGGTAAAAGTGTACTTTGAAAATGCTCTGCTTAAAGCGTTGTAAAGAGCCACAGCTTTCTCACTAAAGGCTGGTGAAAATATTCAATTTCATGTGCCATTCAATGTAATGTAGAACATGCTGCAGAATGACTTCAAACTGTGATGAGAACAGCTTTTATTATTGCTCTTCTTCTTGGTTGTTCCATTTTAAGGATGAATGAATTTTCTCATACCTTCTCGTCATTACATGCACTCTAATAATCAGTAATGAATATTTCAGACAATAGTGGAGAAGCCATAACATGATTCATTTAGAGTTATTCGCTCATTTGATTTGACTATTTGTGTTTGAAGTGTACTTTAATTCATGTATGTACGATAAGACAACATAATGAAAATAGAAACTAAATTAAAGAGTTCCTAGTGTGTGTTATCATAATTTCATGAGAGGGTGGACGAATGGATAAGTCAATTGTTTCTTATGCAAAAAACACAGTATTACACCATATCAGTGTTGTGCTTTAGAGTATAAATTATTTTGTTACCTTGGTAAAAACCAAAACAGAAAGCGCCACATGGACTGTTCACTAGGCTTTATGCCATACTTTGATTACAGATTGCACTTCCTGAATTTATCGTTACTGCTTCAACAACATATTAATCTAATTGTCAGCTTGTTTTGAAATGTTGACTGTTAATACTGTTTTTACTGTGTACACAAAAATAAAAGTAGTTTCAGTAAATGTGTCAACAAGCCTGTTTTGTCAGTGGTTGTACGTGTAAGGCAGTATGTTTTAAAATGAATTGACCCAACTAAATTAGTCTTTCTCTCTTTTATATATATATATATAATAAATATTACATAATTTTTTCTTTTGATTCCTGAGAAAAAAGAACAAACTCCAGATGGAGGAGGACACTCCATATAAACACCCAACAGGTAGTTGTGTACATTGTGCTCACCATCAATCTGCCCAGCATGTTAAGCTGTAGTGTATGGGCTATGAAAGGGAAAGGAAGGTACTGAGTTCAGCGTTAAAGGTGGACTCAGCAATTTTGGAGAATGCTTTTTGTCAAAATAATTTAATATTTTCTCATAATCCGCTACCTGTCCATACTTTGTGTGCGCTGGGGGGGATGACAGTGTTAATACATAGCCTAGGCTCTGTAAATGGGCATGTTGCTATCTAAATTGGGCCCCCTTTGTTTACCCTTTCTTTGCATACCAGTTTACATAGCCTAGGCTGTGTATTAACACTGATTTTGACAACAAGCATTCTCCAGAAATGCTGACTCTACCTTCTAATGAAGTTAATTCACTGCGGGGAATTTATTTGGGGATCCATCCTGTGGTGTGCATTGTCACATAAATAAATACAGGAAACAGGGTTGTTACGGAGTTAATATTTTTATTTTTGTATTATATTGCTCCACACTCCCGACCGATAGGCGGCGGTACTGCAGATGAAAGCTGGTTCCCAGCACCAATAAAAAGCAGAGGAAGGATAACAACAAACTCCAGGTGGCGGTAGTGCGCCGTTACGTTGGATGAAAACTGCCCACCGTCACGAAGAAGCAGAACTGTTTTGTGACAGTCAACATGGCGTTCAGTTTTGGCGGCGCCGCGGCTAACCAAGCAGCAAGTAAGGAGATTGTAAAGTATACTGGGAGTATTTTAATTGCACTGGGAATATGCCAGTGGTATATGGTCGCGATGACGATAATTGTTTTGCTGTGTATGCATTAGCAATACATTTAATTGTGGTCAACTGCTAGCTTCTGTTCAGTTAGCAACGGGTGGATCATCTACCGGCTAACGATGCATTTATTGTTAAAAGCAATCTATATCCGAGGCATTAAATGTACTGTTTAGACGTATATGTTTATACTGATTTAAAGCAGTATAAAGTTAAAGTAGGTTTCAGTTAAACAACGCTCACTTGTTATTTAACGTCCATTACCGTGCTCATTGAGGGTAGCTGTTTTGGCTCATGGATACTCTTCACGAGTTATGCCCATGCTGCGTTCATGGCAACTGGGAGGAAAAATATGTCGCAGTTCCTTATTGTGAACTCGTTTCGTAGCATATCCATCTTAACCTCGACTTCACGGAGAATCCGTTTTCTGACGGCACACAATAATGGCAAAACCTATGGAAGCAAACTTTATAAAACTATAAATGACAACCATAACCTGTGCAAAAGATTACAACTGGGAAATTCTCCACGTCCGAGTTGTCTTATCTTTGTAACTCAAACACTCACATCACTCTTTGTATGTTCTTGTGAAGACACGTCCGGGTTTTCATTCGGTTCATTTGGTCCCAAAACCACTGCATCATCCACAACATTTGGCTTCGGCTCCGCAGCCGCCACCACCACCACAGCCTCGACCGGATTCGGCAGTAAGTCCAGAGTCAGACCCTCACTGACCCGCAGTAACCACAGCTGCTCCGGCTGTGTTATTGGGGAGATTCATTCACCTATGTTGTGTCTGTTGTTAGCCCCCTTTAGCACGTTCTCATCCACCTGTGTGCTTCCTTGTGTACAGATGTATCTAATAGATAGATAGATAGATAGATAGATAGATATCTCATAGAAAGGTTCATTCATGATTTATAACACAGAAATGTTCCGCCATCTGAAAAGTATGTTTATTCTGGACTCATTTCACTTTATATGTAGTGGATCTACACAATCAATAAAAGTTTCACTTATTGAAACAAATTAAGAAAAAATATGAACTTTTCATTTTTAGATACACCTGTACATATCCTATTCTGCGTGAGTAGTTTTAGGTATTCTTGTGTTGTATTCAACTCTCAACGTGTGCAAGTTTAATCGATTGCTTATTCCCCTTATGTCTCCCTTGTCTTTGTAGCTCTCACAGCCCCTGGTTTTGGGGTAGCCACCACAACTGCTGCTGCACCAGCCACAGGATTTAGCTTTGGCTCCACCAACACTGGTAAGATGCACATGTTCCGTACGAAGCATGTAGCTTTGAATGTAGGCCTGAACTTTTGTCATTTAACTCTTCCATGTTATTCTCTCCTTCTGGCTGCCTGCCTCTGCTGACTGCAGGATTTGGGGGGCTGGGAGCTGGAAACACCACGGCTGGTGGGTTTAGTTTTGGGGGGTTTGGTTTAAATGCCAACCCAGCAGCAGTCAGCTTTAATGTGGGGTGCTATGGTACAGCAACCACCACTGGCACTGCTTTCAATTTTGGTAATAGCCTGGCTAGCACAGGTAGATGACCTTTGTGATCGATTGATTAATCAGTACAGTCTGTGTCTGTTAAAACACCCATTTCATCCATTTTCACATCTACTGTATGTGGTGCAGTGCTTTTTAGTCTCACCTGTGATTGGTCTCATAAAATGTCATGCATTGCTGTTTTCCGTTTGCATGAGGAGACAAACTGTTAAATGTTGCACTCATCTCATTTGATTCCTGTAAGAACTCAGTATATATATATATATATATATATATATGTATATCACCTTCTTTGTATGACTGAACAACAATGAAACATCAAAATAAAATTAAGTTTTCCTTTTTTCTCATTTTAGAAGTCTGTGATTTTAAGAATGATTTTTTTTTCTATGTCAGTCAACAATTTATTTAATTTTTCTCCGTTTATCTTTCTCTGACCTCTTTTTGTGTCACCTCCATTATCTTATTTGTCATTATATGTCTTGTTCCTCAGGCACGTTTGGTGGCTTTGGGACAACTACAACAACTGCTGCTGCACCAGGCTCCACTTTTAGCTTTGCTACTCCTGCAAACACCACAGGTCAGGGTTATGGACTTTGGTGTTGCCTTTTATGCTCATGTGCATAAATAAATACAGTTTGTACACACTGTATTTTGTTTTTTAAATGGAGATCATCCGGCAGTTTTGCCCAAACGGGGCAACATTTATCAAAGGCAGGCTTTAAAAGTTGCACTTGCATTTTGATTAAAATAAACAATTTTATTAAGAAACTGTTTAATCATTTGGCCACATTACAATCTGTGAATGCCTTCCAGGCGTAATGTGGGGGCAAAAATACTCTGTGCTGACGGCCCTGTTGTGTGTTTTATTCTTATTGTTGACGTGTTTAAAACATAGATGTATGAATATTTGTTGCATGCATTAAAATGACTCAACTCAAGTCCTACAAATAGCAAAGACTAGAAAAACACAATTTTGCAGACATGTCAATTATATCTATGTTTTCTAAACTGCTGTCGCGTTGTACTGCAATCTCAGCTTTGTGTTACATAGCAAACAAATATCTGCCACAAGATGTCTCACTTACTCCACACTTTACTTAAGACCTTCCTGTAACTCCTGCAGTTGATTCCTCTGCAAAGCCAGAAGCATATTTCCTAAACACTGTAGACTTAACTAGCCGACTAATAGACTTAACTATTTAGTAGAGTTCATTTAGTTTCTATTTACTCACTGTGTTGGCGCATTCTTCTGGTTTTAGGGAGCCTCTTTGGTAACGCGCAGAACAAAGGCTTTGCGTTCTCCTCTGGACTAGGAACGGGGACCACTGCTGGGACAGCAGGATTTGGAACTGGATTAGGAACAACCCTGGGTGGGTTTGGAGGTTTTAACATCCAGCCAGCTCAGCAGCAGCAAGGTGAGTCTCAGTTTTTCTAATAGCAGTTTTAGTGTTTCCATGCATTTTGAAAAAAAAATCCAAACAAGAAGCCAACGCTAAACATTAAAACTGATCATCCAACATTTGTTTTCAAATGATTAATTGACTCATTTGGCCTTTTGTCTTTTTGGAGGATCATCAACAAACACACAATTGAGCACATTATCCATGGTTGGAGAATCATTAATTAGCCTGTCCTGGATGGTAACGTGTGTTTTATAACAGGCATCCTGGAAACAATGCAGTTTAGTTTCTGATTCATACACGAACAACCATCCACAAATACCTGCCTGTGCTGTTCACCTCTTAGCACTGCAGAGCGCGACATTAATCCAACTGAGCAGCAGAAACACAAGACAATTAGTTTATATAGAGTTAGGGAAATGATCGCTTACCTTTTCCCATTTAAAATGGTATCATTTAAATCAGTAGAGTCCCCTCTATGAACAGAAAGGTCTTTCAGAAAACATAATAAAGATTTTTTTTTTTTTTTAATAATTTAAATCAGTCATTTAACATCTCCTTTAACCCAACCAGGAGGCTTATTCGGTCAGCCAGCCCAACAACCGGGTCAGCCTCAGCAGACCCAGCTCTACCAGCAGGTCACTGCCCTGTCGGCGCCCACCTTGTTAGGAGACGAGCGTGACTCTATCTTGGCCAAATGGAATCAGCTGCAGGCTTACTGGGGCACGGGGAAGGGCTACTACAGCAACACCAACCCAGCCATTGACTTTACCCTGGAAAACCCATTCTGCAGGTTCAAGGTAAGGGCGGATAGTTCAATAGAATGCTTGGGAGTGTTGTGGGTTATTTTGAATATTGAAATTGTTTTTTTTTGTGTGTGTATTTTTTTTCCTAGGCGGTGGGCTATAGCTGTGTCCCAGTGAGTAAAGATGAGGATGGTTTAGTGGCCTTGGTTCTCAATAAAAAGGAAGCTGACGTGCGAGCAGTGCAGCAGCAGCTGGTAGAGACCCTCCACAAGATCCTGGGAAGCCAGCCGACACTTACCGTCAATGTGGACGGAGTCAAAGCCCTGCCCAATGACCAGTACGTTTCTCTATCATGTCATAAACGTACTACTAGAGTTGCTGTCAACAATGGTAATAAGTAAAAGACAAATTCCTCCTAAACCAATGTGAGGTCTTATCCATATGTCTTCTGTCTCCCAGGACCGAGGTGATCATTTACCTGGTGGAGCGTTCTCCTAATGGCACCTCCAAGCGGATCCCTGCCACCACACTCTTCAGTTACCTGGAGCAGGCCAACATCAAGGCCCAGCTCACTCAGATAGGAGTTATGATGTCTGTCACACGCACTGAGCTGTCTCCAGCGCAACTCAAACAGCTGCTGCAAAATGCTCCTGCTGGTAAACACCTGTTTGTGTCTTCTCGCTGAATTAAAAAACAGTTGTGGGTATGTGGTGTGATGTATTTGTCTTGAATATTAACCGAGGATCTTGGTCTCTATCTCGCTAGGGGTGGACCCCATCATTTGGGAGCAGGCTAAGGTGGACAACCCTGAACCAGAGAAGTAAGTTGATGAAGAACATCTGCTCAATACTTTTCATAAAAGGTGGCATATGAACAGTTGCAAAAGATGCAAGATGAGTATTAAAGTTCGGAGTAACATCCAGTATTACAGGATGTTACTCCGTTAAAAAAAACGTACTTTGTAAATATTACTGTGATGTCACAGTAAAAGACATCACAGTAATATTTACAAAGTAAGTCTTTTTTTAACCCTATATTTCTCTTTCTGTGATGTCACGAGAAAGAGAAATATAGGGTTAAAAAAAACACTCTTTCTGCCTTTTCTCAGGCTAGGATGAACCGATTTCAATTTTTTTCGCACATTTATACTACATAGGATCTCAGAATTCAATACACCTTCATATTCAAACCGGTGAAGTAGGCCTTTAACCTTCTGCGGTGAGGCATGTTGTCATATAATGTTTTTCTTCAGATTAATCCCAGTGCCCATGGTGGGTTTCAAGGAGCTGCTTCGCAGGCTGCAGACCCAGGAGCAGATGACCAAACAGCACCAGACTAGAACGGATGTAAGTGAAACACTGCGAGGCTTTTCAAACAAACAAACAAAGAAATCAACAGACATTGGCCCAATGCCATCTGATAATAAACAAAGGAATTTTTAAACAATGTTTTGAGTAGTCAAGGACTGGAGTACACAGATGTCCAGTTCATGCTAGCTACCAGCATGTTGTTTCCAGCTGAAATTACCATTATTAATTCAGATTCAATTGGCAGTGTTAGGAATTAGAGATTTAATAATATAAACCAAATGTAGTTATATACACAAAGTATTTTGGGTTTAAAAAACTAACAGTAAGTTTGGTGAATAAAATCCACAGCACGTTTGCATCACTTCTAGCAGCAGTAAGCTAACATTACCCTGAAATGCAATTCAGAGATTTTGAAGTTAAAGCAACAGGTCAGGGATTGCTTTCAGCGTGATGGCTGTAAAAGAAAACATGTTAAACAATAGTTTCTCAACCTGTTTTTATTCACTAACACAAACATATGGACTTGCAGATTATCTCCAGCGACATCAGTGACCTGCAGAAGAACCAGGCGACCACAGTGGCCAAGATTGCCCAGTACAAGAGGAAGCTGATGGATCTCTCTCACAGGGTGCTGCAGGTAGCTGCCCCGCCTTTCTGACTTTGGCGAAAATGCCCTGCAGGATTCTGGTTCTCCTTTTACAAGAACCGAGAAAGGACTTGAGATGAATACCATCTGAAGATTGGAGGGAGTTTGGATGAACGCCCTGGGAACTGCTTTATCGTTTCTGCTCCAGCCTTTCCTGTTATATTTATCTCTCTTCCTCCAATTTCTCCTGCCAGGTGCTGATCAAACAGGAGATTCAAAGAAAAAGTGGTTATGCCATCCAAGTGGACGAGGAGCACCTCAGGGTGCAGTTGGACACCACCCAGTCGGAACTTAATGCTCCCACACAGTTCAAAGTAAGTTTAGCAGTTCACAGAAACACAAACGCAACCTGACGGTGCACATTTGTCATTGCCTTTTCTGGCGCAATGCCGCCACCTGTGTAACAGTGGAATAATGTGAAACCATTGGCAGGGATGTGCATTATGTAGCTCTTCGGGTTAGACTTCATAAAGTAAACAGAAGTTGTGTTTTTGTCAGTTGTTAGAGGTCGAAGCACTACTTGAGACAAAGTCCTACGTGGATATTTTACAGTATTTGTCTTTTCTTCCAGGGTCGCCTGAACGAATTAATGTCCCAAATCCGGATGCAGAATCACTTTGGAGCTGTGAGATCAGAGGAGCGCTACAGTGTTGATGCAGATCTTCTCAGAGAAATCAAACAGGTGCGTTTGCAATTTCAGACCACCATGCACAAGTCTTGGTCCTCTACACCGTGTATTTTAACATCAATCAAAACACTTATTTTCATCTGATTTTTTTTTTTTTTCATTTTCAGCACTTAAAACAGCAACAGGAGGGTTTGAGTCATTTGATCAGCGTCATCAAAGATGATTTGGAAGACATCAAACTCATAGAGCATGGGCTGAGTGACAGTGGACACATGAGAGGAGGCATCCTGAGCTGAGTCCACCCTTCCAACACAGACACACATATGCCCAGACAGTCAAAATGAATGCTCTGAAAGGTGGCATGCCTGTCACACAGATAAGTCAACACGTCCTTTTTGTCATGGTATTGGATTCATCTTAAGGCAAGGCTTTTACCTTTTTTTAGGATAAATCATAGGAGGGCTTCTGAATTACTCTATGGATATGAGACTGTGAATGTGACTGGCATGTGAACAAGCTGTGGGACTAGGTGTGTGTTGTGATTGGATACATTGTAAATACATCTTTGTATTATTATTTTTTTTAATGCTGTTGGAAAAGTAATAAAATTCAACTTAATTGAAAACAACTTCTCTGTTGCTTCCTTTTTCCTCGCAGCTAATGTAGCCTCTCATGCTGAACTGAGTTTCCAGGTCTGACGAAAGGGTCTGACCCTGCGTTCCAATCCCCATACTTAATGCTATTTAGTATGGTAGAAAAAAAATTCTTGTGGCGAGATTTAGTATGCTTAAAAATACCATCTGGCAGAGATTTTTAGTGTTGAAATCAGCATGCTATTTGGCCGATTCTGACCCACTAGCCAGTCCGCACCGGAAGTGACGTCACATCGACGGAGCCTCTGTATGAAAACAACCGGGGATGTGACGGATATAAAAGCAAGAGGTAAGATCAAGGCACAATGTTATGATGAAATAAATAAGTTAAAGTATTTCCCAATTGTATGCCTACTGCATGCTAACTAGATTCTTTATATGATCAAATTTAGTATGTAGAAGAATAGAAAAAAGAAAGAGTTTTTCGATTTGGAACGTAGGGCTGGTTAGAGGAGATTAAAACTAGAAGGGAGGAAGATAAAGGTGAAGCTGCTTTCCCAAAGTGGCGCGCACAGGTAGGGGGGTTCTTGTTTGGAGTGCCTCATTGCCCTTTTTAAGTCATCTAAACCAGTGTATTTAACCTGTTTGCAAATGTAAATTCCCAGAGGGCAAGGGGAACTTGAGCAGGTTAGGTGCCCCTCTGGTGAGATGTTAGGGAAAGAATTAAGCTTTTTTTTTTACTACCATTCGGGTAACGTATGGAATATGAGCCTTTTTTTTATCTAAAGGGGCACCCTGCCCTGGTGGGACCCCTATTTGGCCTTAAGACATATTTGAGGTACATGCATTCACAAGCTTCCCGACACTATTTGCTCCCATGTTTGTTCATATGGAGGAGGTGCCCTTTCTCAGTTTTTGCCCCTGCCCTTCTGAGAGTCTGCACTGACTTCCCAATAAAATAAATAAAAGAAAACACATATTTACCTGGACCTAAGATGCTCATGATAGACATTGAATGGAACCAACGTTAAATTATTGCAATAAGAAGGAACACTTATTAGAACATTTGAGAGCTTGGGCTATGCACCAGACTGATTCTGTAAAAAGGGGCAACGCCTTTGTCACATTTCTTAAGCTTTAGTTCTTATTTTCCCTGGCCACATCCCATGACCCTTTGCAGTTTTTACTGAAAAATGCAAAGATTCTTTCATGCCTGAGTCTGAGGTATTTGACTTTGTGTTTCGCAAACTGGAAATAATGCAATCACAAAAATCAGGTTTTTACCCCACTTTGTGTTTATATCATAGATAGTATAATAATAATAATAAATAAATAATTTATATATATATACAGGTGCATCTCATATGATTAGAATATCATCTAAAAGCTCATTTTTACTGTAATTTAATTCAAAAAAGGTTTGGACTTGATAAAACACTGTGGACCAACACCAGCATGTGACATGGTACCCAAAATCATCACTGACTATTGAAACTTGACAGTGGACTTCAAGCAACTTGGATGTTGTGCCTCTCCACTTTTCCTCCAGACTATGAGACCTTTATTTCCAAATGAAATGCAAAAGTTAATTTGGATCTGTGATGATTTGGGGTGCCATGTCATCTGCATAACACATCAGAGGAGCCACAGGCTGATCACCACCATGCCAAGCTGCATTAATGCAATAATTCATGCAAAATAAGATCCCCGACCACGTATTGAGTGGATAAATGAACATACTTTTCGGGCGAAATTTTTGTATTATGAACCCTTTTTCTGATTGGCCATTTGGAATATTCTAAATATTTTGAGATGCTGGACTTTTGATTTTCATGAGCAGTAACCCGTAAACCGCCTGAAATATATCACTTTATGTCTAATGAATGTAGAATATTTTGAACTTAATTGAATTACAGAAAAAAAATTGCTTTTCCATGATATTCCAATTAATATGAGATGCACCTGTACTGTATGTAGATATATCATTTATTGCATGAAAGAGAGAAAAAACAGTTCAATGTTGAGCTACGTATCTGTGGTATGACATCATACAGCCCATGGACAAAATAACAGAATCAATCATCGGCACACTATAGTGTAATAAAATACAAAAAAATAGCTTCAACCCACACTAAACAGCCCAAGCATTACAAAGGTAGCATTCAATACCAGACTCTTATATTGTCCTACAATGTTACAGTCAGTGTTCTGTCTGAAGTTTTCATATCTAATACCTTTGTGCAGACATGCATTTTAAATATTTATCTCCATAGTTACATTAGGGATTTTCTTTTGATGTAGCTTCTCCATCCTTCTCCATTAAAATCCTCCTACATTTTTAATAAATACATATTAGATTAAACATTGATGAAAAGTAGCAGTCTTTAAAAATAAGACTTTATACTGCCTTTATCTTTGGTGTGTTGAAATGTATTTCTAGGATATTCTCTGTGTTGTCAGTGTGTGGAACATCTCCATCTCACGTCCTCCCCAATCCTTCATCCTTGTAGCATAAAAGGTTTTTGTAATCCCGGCCAGTAGCAGCTGTCCACAAGGAAGTGGTGGGAGACGACTGATACTCAATGACTCATTCATGCAGGAGGGTCAGATACTGCAGAACCCAGTAACCTCAGGTGAACTTCTGGAATTGTTTACAGGATGTGGCTGACAAAATTATGTATTGTTGTCAGTGTCAACAAATTCCATGAAAATACCAAAATCAGCAATTTATTAATCTGGTTTACCATGACTGTGGCACTCGACCCATTTATTCCCATTGAAAATGGAAAACCAAGTAACACGTAGGCCTATACACTTTCATTTAAATACAACTGCTAAAAATGCTTTCCTGAAACAGCTGAGCATCAGTGATAAGCAAATTTAAATTAGGCAGGAGTAAATGGCACATTTGTTTGGGAGTGCTTTTAGCTTCGGATGTGGCCCAGTAGTGACTATTTTCTGGCACCAGGTCAGGGGCAGTAAAGGGAAACTCTCAGGAAAAATCTAAAGCAGGCGGGAAAGATTGTAGAACAAAATGTTGTAACCATCTATATTATTTAGCCAATCAATCTCTGCTGAGGGATGGTTTTATATAGTGTCCCACTCCCAGCACACTCCAGTAGTTGAGACCTGCAAAAAAAAATGTTTTAGCTGGTTGCCTCACTCTTGGGTTCAAGACAAGGCGACAGAGACCATTCCTTTAACTGCATGCATTTTTGAACGAGACATAGTCAAAGGTCGCTCATCGTTTTTTGGCTTAGCTCAAACACTGGTACTCAAAGGGAGCATTATATAGCTTGCCTCCACTGACAGTCAATTATAACATCACTAAACGGTCCAGTGTGCTTGTTGGGACATTTTTATTCACAAACCTCTGCAGATATGCTTGCCAGTAGGTCAACAATATCAAACGTCTGTGTTGACGTGTAGATGCATACATACTGCACAGTTTCAGCGCAAAGCAACATGGTAAATAACATGCCCACAGGTAGTGATGTTACGTCCGACACGAAAGTCCCGAAGCCTGTGTCGCGCAAAGGGTGCGTGTCCAGATGAAGCCTGTCTCGAGGCCTGTATCGTTTGTCACAGTACCACATGACTAAAGACAAACGAAGCCCCGTTTTCTGAAATCATGCGACTGCCTCACTTTGTATACTATCTACTGTATGCTCGCTACGTGACATAAGAGAGCCACTACCGTAACATACCAGCAGATGTCAGTATTCCTAAATGAGCTGTTAAATGGGGCTTTGTTGGTCAGGCTTTTTGGTGAAGCATTTGGCCAGAAAGATTGGACACATTCACGGGGCTTCATCCATGGCTTCATCTCACCATCACTACCCACAGGAGCCTTGAGTGATGTTGTAAAGTTGACCTTCTAACTGATGGGGTTGGCAAGCTAATGCTCCCCTTGACTACTACCAGTCTTTGAGCTAAGCGAATTAGCAATGAGCGACCTAATTAAGTTAAGTTAAGTTATCTTTATTTGTCAGTTGTACACGAGGCACATTGAAATTCGTCTTTTCGCATATCCCCTCTCAAGTTACCACACTTCGGAGGGGGTCAGAGCGCAGGGTCAGCCGCAGTACAGCGCCCCTGGAGCAGTTTTTGGGGTTAAGTGTCTTGCTCAAGGACACAATGGTAGAGATGGTGGGCACCGTTGACGCAATACCAGCCTCTGCTAGTTTTACAACTAACACCCTCCTGTCCGGTGCCGGACCAGCGACCTCATGGTTACTGGTCGGCCACCTTTTCCTCTAGGCCATCCTACCACCCGATTAGCGATGAGCGACCTTTGCCCATGTCTACTTCAAATATGCCACGCAGTTAAAGGAATGGTTTCTTTTCTGTTGCCTTTTATTGTACACCCGAGAGTGAGGCAACAAGCTTAAAATATATATTTTTTAAATCTATTCCTTTAAGTAAGAGCAGTAATAAAACACTGTGTGAATAGGTGTTGTCGTGTTGGTTAAAGGGATTGGAAGGTAGGCAATTCATGTAGACTATCAAGAATTCCTGTGACAATTATGATTTGATATCAACTGCCACAGATAAACTCTGTATTTTATACCATGTGGGAAATGAGTTTTGCTTCCAGTTGGGGCCTCAGTGAGGACTCTTAGGAGAGGGTTACATGAGGACATGGACGATACCATTTCTAATTTCCCACGTGGTCCAAAATGCAGAGTGTCTCTTTCTCTCACTGGCACAAACAGCTGTCATCGCTGCCAAGCTCATTTGCTGGTTGATTTGGGTTGGCATTTCTTCCCTCCAGATCCCGTCCTTGAATGTGCAGCTGGTGTTTCATAGCTTTTTGCTGAAAACATGTAAAAATAGGCACTCATTGTAATCTTCCCCTGCTTCTCTGGGGAAAAAAATCTATCCTCCCTACTTTTTCTGTTGCAGGTGGCTTGTGGATTAAGTAATAAAATGCAACGTAAAATAAAATGTAGAATCCAAATTGGATGTATTAGGTTAAAGGCCTACTTCACCGGTTTGAATATGAAGGTGTATTGAATTCTGAGATCCTATGTAGTATAAATGTGCAAAAAAAATTTAAATTGGTTCATCCTAGCCTGAGAAAAGGCAGAAAGAGTTTTTTTTTTAACCCTATATTAATCTTACTGTGACATCACAGTAAGATAAATATAGGGTTAAAAAAAAATTACTTTGTAAATATTACTGTGATGTCACAGTAGGAGAAATCACAGTAATATTTACTAAGTAAGGTTTTTTTTTTAACCCTATATTTATCTTACTGTGATGTCACAGTAAGATTAATATAGGGTTAAAAAAACACTCTTTCTGCCTTTTCTCAGGCTAGGATGAACCAATTTCAATTTTTTTTGCACATTTATACTACATAGGATCTCAGAATTCAATACACCTTCATATTCAAACCGGTGAAGTAGGCCTTTAACATACAAATTGATGTAATTAACATAAATATAGTAAACATAATTACAAGTGGCGGCCTGCCATTTTGTGACTCAATAAAAACTCCAATAAAGTTCCCAAAATATAACAAATATATCAGGGGGAAATTTGTAGGAAAAGTACATATTAATTTAAACACAAGCATCAGAATATGCACCTATAGTGTCCAATGCATTACACCTGTACAGTCTAATGCAATACAATTCAACAGTTCAGTTATGCCATAAAAGTCTACTCTTGATGCCTGTTATGTTCCTTTTTTGCAGATGAACTCATAGAGCCAATAACTCGATTGTTTATCTTAGTGTTGATTGTCATAGTAAGCGATGGGGTTGCACCAGACTGCTTTATATTCAAAATAGAAACAGCTCTGAATTGTACAGTACACCACCGCCTTTAACTTCGACATCAATTATAAATATAACATTGAATTCACACATTATAAGCATGATGACCTTGGCAAGGGTAGATGTTGTGTCAGGGATTTTTCAGATTTGTACAGGTGCATCTGCATTCAAAAAGGTGCAGTTTGAAAGATAAAATAATCTGCTGGGACAGGTTTAGTTGAGGTGGATAAAAACAAGATGGGAAAATTGTATGATAAAAGATTAATTCTATACATTGAATTCGGTCAAAATCTGCTCTAGATTTGGTTGAATGACAATGGCCATACAGACTACAACAGATGCACCCGTAAATCTCTTGTTAAGTGTTGTACCTAATCACCACTAGAAACTGACAGGATGTATGTGTCCTAACGTGGTATGCCCACATACCATTTCCTATTTTTTTGCTTCTCGTCTTTCCATTGCTGTCTGGTTGCCTTGAGTCTAATAGACTCCCTTCCTCTGGACCGTCCTACTCACACTCTTTCACACCCAACAGAGGACAAGACAACAATTTTTCTCAAGTATCTCAAGGCCAAGCTGGGGTACGGAGCAGATAAAAACTCCAGGTTTCCAGGGCCTGACAAACAATACCTAGTGCGCCATCCCCATCTGGACACTCCTGTCTGTTCCTCCAACCAGACGCATAGAACCAACCGCTGAGAACAGACCCACTCCAAAGCAGCTGATCCATACACTGACCACCAACGCTCCTGCAACATGTCCCTTACGTTCGTTGTGCTGACGATGCTTCTGGGCTCTTCAATGGTGATTGCATTTGTCTTGCAGCCATCCAGGAAGGAACATGTGGCCTCTGCAAACTTTCCTGTTTCCCATCAAAGGTCTGTATCAAACTGTATGTGCCCATGAAATGTTCTGGTTGAGTTTGTAGTGTGCAGAGACATTTTGAAACACTGTGTTGGGTCACTTAGGGTTAGGGCAATTGCTTGACAGATTACACCATTTGGACTTGATACTCTCATGCTAAAGTTTTTCTACTTGGAATTAGGGTTTGAAAGAATTCAGGGTCACTTTGACTCTTTGTTTTCCTAGGAATGTTGGAAGCTTCAGCAGCCAAACATCTGCAATGTGCTTCTACCGCTCATTGAAGGCATTGAGAGAGTGAAGATTTACCGACCATGTCTGGCACATATTTAAACAGGCTAGCTACTGACTAATGCACTTCTTGATAAATGACCGGAATATCTGCTTTGTCCATGTATCTTTATATCTATTTTGAATAGTATGTACCAACTAAAATAAAACGTGTGTTGGATGCTCAGGTGCCAGAGTGAGTCATTGGAATCCATCAGGAAGGCTCTCCTCACAGCACTCCACTTGCAGGCCGAGCCACAGCTGCCTGCTGGTGGGCTGGACGCTGTCCAGGAGCAATGGAGGAGCACCTTCACTAACACTGCTCATGGAGCCAATGATGCTGCAGGTAAGATGAATCCAAACTTCATAGTAAGGACTGTAGATCATTTTCCAACCCAGCCAAAAGTCTAACTCCCTCTCCTTTCACTATGTGTCCTTATTCCATGTCCTTCCAGTTCCAGCCATCTCTGGATACTCTGTGTCTCCCGATGGTGGAAAGAGCACTGGCCTGAAATGCTGCTCCTTGGCCTCTGAGATCTTCATGAAAGGTACACAACTTTGTGTGTGTATCAGTGGTGTGCACATGGACAGGTTGGGGGCCACTGGTCTGCCATTTTTTAAGTCATTATTAAAACCAGTGTTCTTCCACACTTACCCTGAGGTCATACGAAAGGAATTTGAGCAGCTTAGGTGCCCGCTGGTGTGACATAAGGGCAAAAAAAATTAAGCTTTTTCTCTAACATAGGGTCAACCTATTACACATGAGCCTATCTGTTTATTTTTTAACCATCTAAAGGGGCGCCCTGATGGGTTGCCCTTTTTAAAGAGTGTGCATGCCACTGGTGTGTATATTTTCATGCAAATTGACATGACATCTATATACAGTATGAAGGACTATGCTAAATCAGTTCTTATATTTGCAGATCTGGGATGGGACAGCTGGGTGATCCATCCCTCCAGCCTTACCATTGTCCACTGTGCACTCTGCAACCCGGAGGCCAACACTGTGAAATGTCCATCATTCCACACCAACGTCAAGGATGCCGAGTCACAGGTATCATTCAAAGCCCCAATTACGTCATATTGTACTGATTGACATTTACATTTAAAGATACATTTGTACTGCTTTCTTCTAAAAATTCAAAAGCACCTGGAAAATTCCCATGGTATGACGCCTTATGGACTAGTAAACTTCCTCCTGTCAGATGCATAAATATTATATTTTAAAACACTTGATTAAAGGTAAAAGTCTTGCATTAAAAAACTTAACTACTAACGTTATCAACAAAATGTGCTTAGAGAATCAGTAAAAATAAAGTAAAATTAATTATTATGCATCAGAATGATGTCCTATTATTGTATTATATATATATAATGTTGCATTCTTGTGTAAACAACATTTTAACATTGTAGATGCTGTTGTTATTTTTAAATAAAGCTTATGGAAGACTGTTTAAAAAAAATAAAAAATGTAATAATTTTAATTTGCAAAAATGATTTATAATTGATCTGTAGCGCATATAACACCCTCACTATAGCTTGCACAGTTGATTGTATTTGTTTCATTCTTCACCAGTTTGTCTTCACCAAAAAACGGCCTAAATAAATTGAACTTTACACTTATTCTTATTCTTGCTCATTCTTTTGTTGGGTCTTGTTGGGCAACTGTGACACTGTGTTGCCATGCCTGACCCCTCCTGTCTTTGTCCCCCTGCAGGTCCAGGTGCTGTGCTGTCGGCCCACTTCTGAGGAAATGGTGCCCGTTGTCTATGTGGACGAATCCAGCACCGTCGTCATCTCGTCTGTTCAGCTGACCCGTAGCTGCGGCTGTGGCCATGGTGTCCTTGAGCAGCCCAGCCAAGAGTAAAACTTTGTTTACTAATGTGACACCTGGCCAACCTTATAAAACACAAAATAGACTACATAATATTCAGGTCTATCGTTTCTCACAAACAGTAATTCTGTGGACTATATCTCTTTGGTATTAGGTGTTATCTTTGCAGCTTGTATTCAGCACTGAGCGTGGGAACCAAGGCAAAGTCTTGGCTTAGAAGTACGTTTCTGCATTTCTATTTCTCTATTCGAACCAGAAAAGACGATAGTGCCAACAAGGATATATTGAGCAGCCTAACATAACATATAGCAATCATTTATTGGAGTGGTAAAACTTATCTACTGTGGGTTTTTTACCAATAAAAAATGCATTTCATTTAAATTTAAGTATGTCTCTCGTGCAGAAGGCTGCAAAGAACTGGATGTGAAATTAAATGTCATGCACAGAGCGCTATTTAAAGCTACTAACGGTTACTGACTGTTCCCTTCAAAAATGTGAGACTACACAGAGCCACATCTTCTCCCAGGCCAGTTGTCTCCTAAATCATCTGAGAAAATACTTTTTCCTCATGGGTAAAGAAGTCTGTTCAAGCCCAGGAGGCAAAGGTCATACGAGTTAAATGTTCATGTATCAACTGGTAGAAAAGATAATGGGACTTTACTGCTCTGCACAAGAAAATATTATAGTTTTAATAATGGCTTTGCCAAACAAAACAAAACAAATTGTGTTGTGTGCTAAAAAATACATAAAAAATATAAAGAAATATCACATTTAAGTGCTCTACTGTGAGCAGTAATCCTTATGAAGTCTAAATGATGATTTAAAAGAAAAAAAATTGTTTAGTTGATAGTAGTTTTAGTTTTATACCTACTGATTGAATCTGAATCATTCAGATTTTCTCTCAAAGTGCCTTTCAGTTTTTATATTCTTTGTTTGTATCCATAGCATTTAGTTTGATTTAAGTTTTTAATATGTGTGTGTCTATGCATTTTCATTAGCAGAGTTCTTGTTTTTATTTTCACTTGTCTATTTTGACCATTTCTTATCATTGCTGCTTTTGACCCTGCTCTGACAATTGAATCATCTTTACTGATTACCTGCTGATTAGTTTTGAATAAAGATTATTAAAACACTTAATTTGCTTCACTGGCTAATTTTGTTTTGGAGCTAAAGTTATAACAATAACCTAACATCATGTAATTGTGGTACTTATGCCAACCTTTCAGAAGCTAATGCCTGCAAGGCATTTATTTGTTCAGTCTAGAATAGAGGGAGGAAAATAAAAGAGGATGGAATGCTGGCACTGACCGCCAGCGAACCAGGCGTTAGTGAGGGAAAGAGCAACATGTGGCGCACTTCTTAAATGAATATCAGTGGCTGTGGATGCATTTGCACTCTTTTCCTGGCTGCAGAGGATTCCCTCATGAATCTGAAGTTGTGCAAGCAAGATATTGATCCTGAACTACATTAAAACAGCTCTGAGGACAGAAAGATCTAGGTCAATAGCTCAACATTGCCAGCATTTTCTTTTTAGAAGCATTGATACTGGACAAAATGTCAAAATATGTCATGTTGTGGATGTCTTTTGGCATATTGTCCCTCATGCTGGCTGCAGAGGCAACTGCATGTTTAGAGAAGGAAACACTGCTGCAACCGATCCCCAACACAGTGACACAGTTAACGGAATGCTTAATGGAGTGCACTGGGATGACGTACATCAAAAAACTGCAACTTCACGACAATCATAATATTCGGCTTCAGGATTCCACAGAAGGTAAGGAGCCACTCTGCAACATTTTCTTTAGAGTGCTGTACAATCACTTATTTTAAGTGGGATTAGGTTTAAGAATTAAGACCAGGGGCCGTATTCACAAAACATTTTAAGGCTAAGAGTAGGTAACGTGCTGATTTAGGAGTAACTCTCAAAAATAAGGGGCGTTTCACTCCTAATTTTAGGACTCCTAACTTTTTAAGATAAGTGTAATTCACAAAGCATTTTAGCGTTAAAACTAGCTCCTAAATCTATGAAAAGCTAGGAGTCCTCGAGAGGACTCCTAAGTCACTAAGAGTAAATCACAGACAACCATTTGATGGTGTTTTGGAGAGATTTAATGCTATTGAGCTTTATAAAAGGTAACCTACCTTTAATAGAAAGTATAGACACATTTATATTTATTATATTTAGGCTATATAAAACATTATTTATTAAGTTCCTTTTCCTGCAGTTGCTTTGGGTTTACGATGCACTGAAAGTTACTGTTGGTGTCACGTTTGGGTTTAATTTCCTACTATATGTGGCGCTTCGCAGCATCTCCTCCGTTCCACAGATCCGCTACTGTATAGTTGCGCGTCTCGCCTTTTTCCTTCCGCATGTACTTTACGATTTCGCCGGCTGTTGTTTCTGAATTGTGAATTTCCTGGTTTGTCGCTGTCTGACTATTGCTGCATAGTCCGCCGTTGAGAAAAATACAGTGAGAGTGCATGGCTTGCTACGGTGGCGCTGAGCATTCACCAAATAAAAAAAAGTTTCACAGCAGGATCTCGTAATTACGAGATAAGTATCTCGTAATTACGAGATAAGGATCACCCTCTCATTCATCAATAAGATGTCTGTGTGTGTGTTTGTGTGCAGACGAGGTGAACCTAGCCATAGGAAAACTAGGCAATAGCCTTGGTTTCCGGACTACAATGGGCCCCATAATCAATACAATTATTTTAAATATTTGTTTACTGTTCATTCATTAATCAGCGATCGCATCGGGAAATGATCGGGACACACTTTCACTTTGTATATGCAGTTTGTTCATTATGAGCCACCGGAGCCACCGTACTGTGTTGCCTCATCCAATCAGAATGCCCGGTGGGCTAGTTCACTTTTACCTCCTGTTTGTTACTGTATCGGAACGCAGTTTTATTGAATGCTTTGATTAAATGCAGTCGTTAAACTCGGTGTAATCCATGACTCATACAAACACATAAGAACTTTCTACAAGGAGGGCATGACAATGAGTATAGCCATGTCAACTTTGTGCAGATATGCAGTCACTGGGACTATTCAGGAGAAAAGCCCAGTCGGACCTCAGCAGCTGATCACGGGCGTAAAGCCGAAAGTGTGTCCCTCAGTACCCGATGCGATCGCTGATTAATGAATGAACAGTAAACAAATATTTAAAATAATTGTATTGATTATGGGGCCCATTGTAGTCCGGAAACCAAGGCTATTGCCTACGTTTTCCTAGGTTCACCTCGTCTGCACACAAACACACACACACACACACAGACATCGTTATTGATGAATGAGAGGGTGATCCTTATCTCGTAATTACGAGATCTTTATCTCGTAATTACGAGATCTTTATCTCGTAATTACGAGATACTTATCTCGTAATTACGAGATATTATCTCGTAATTACGAGATCCTGCTGTGAAACTTTTTTTTATTTGGTGAATGCTCAGCGCCACCGTAGCTTGCAGCTATTCAACGAGGATATTTTTTCCGATTCAATACATTGTAAAATTTAAAATGAATAGGCCTATGTGGCGCTATTGTAGGTTAATTGTGAACGAATGTGTGGGAAACCCTGCAGTAGGCCTATCTTGGTTTCATGTTAAATCAGTGTCACTTGTCATTAATTGTAGGCTATATAAAAACTCTTTACTTTAATACAGCGACACACTATGGATATCTCCCACAGTGTTTCTATCATAAATTCACTCTTAGGGACTCATTCCCTCTCAGCCAATCACTGTGGGCATAGAAGGTATGAACATGACGTCATCCATAGCAACAGGGTCAACCACGCTCTCTATTCTTAGCTTAGGAGTCCCTCCCATTCCTTAGTAAAAGTTGGTTTTAGCAGCTTTGTGAATAGGTTTTAAGAAATTACTCCTTACTAAGAACTTTTAGTGCTCCTTAGGAGTACTCTTAGCGCTAAGATAAAATGTTTTGTGAATACGGCCCCTGAACTAAATGTTGAGACATTATCAGTAGTGGAAATAGTTCTCTTATGTAAATCCATCGCTGCCTGACTGACAGACTTGTTTAACATTGCACATTATTTTATCTGCTGGTGTAGGCCTTTATCAAATACATGCTCTTCCTAGGAGACCTCGGGGAATACTGTTGGTCTACGGAGCTAAAGTGCAACCTTGGAGAGAGCTTTCATCGTGCCTACGTTGTTTTGCCTGTGGATGTATCAATAGTTGGAGATGAGCTGCTGCAAGTCAAAGCCACTGGCCCCAATGCCACCATGCTGCAAGTACACAACAGCCCCACCACAATCGCAGAAAGCTGCGGCGTCCGTTACGAAGTCACACAGCACTTCAGCACAGAGCAGACAGGGACGTCATTCTGTGTACAAGTTGTGGCCCAGGGAGACACCCTGGGGGACAGGGTCCTTAAATGTCCCCCCTTTCTGGTCACCTTCTGGCAGAGAAATCCAAACCAATCCAAACAAGAAGGTGGTGGATAAAATCTGGGTGATGGATGCTGATTTAGGATCAGAGTATAAGGATATTTTACTTTGTAAAATAAAAATGTAGCTACGTAAAGTTATGTTAGTAAAATAATGACAACATAGCCTACTTAAAGTGTGAAAAGTAAAAGTACTCATTGTTAAGAAAAATTGACAATTTTACTATCATATTTTAAGATTATTATTACTCTGGGGTTGGCAAGGGCCCAGGCCCCGCAGCAGAAATGGGGCTGCCCTCAGTGGCCTCGTCTGTGAAAAAAAGAAAGCTGGACAACAGAGTTCTTCTGCTTCGTTCCTCTCACTGCATTTAAATTAATTGTAATTGTATTACAGAGAAATATGTCCCATAAAAGAAAAAGAGCACCAAGCCCAACCCAGAGGACCTGCATAATATTTCATTTTAAATTAAGATTGTTATGGAAAATCCATGTGTCTTTCTTCAATAGCTTCTAATTCATCCGACCCAGTTTCTCCACATTTTTTGTTCACACAAAATTCCTCAGATGTAGCCTCTTAATTGTCCTCTTTAAGTGCTCCAGATTCATGCATTTCACTTTAAAAAGGTAAAAAAAAAATCAATAATTTTTCGGCAGCGCTATCATGGGTTGTTCAACACCAAAATGCTTAAGGGGAGTCTTTGCGCTCATAATATAATTGTTCTACTCATAAACACCGAGTCATACCAGTATACTACATATATCCTTTCACTGTCAACAGTAATTTGCTGCTAATGTGCTGTTCTGTATTGTCAAGAAATATTTAGTATCAAAGTTAACAATAATCTGTCTTTAAAATTGCTTGTTTGGGATTTACACCCTTTTTTGTTTCATGTCTGATTTGTGAATATATTTGATGGCATTTGAGCATAGAAGCAGACGTCGATCACTTTGCTTGTATTAATCCAACTTTGTCGAGCACCAAGAGACTTTAAATGTAAAATCATTATCATGATCACAGTCATCAGTTCTCTGCTGGCAAATGCAACCGGAGTGATTTGAAAGTTCTCAGTTACACAAAGAATGTAAATATGAAGAGATGTTAGTGGTTTGAAGTGTTTGTGGCGATATTAAAACATCTATTTCCTTTTTCAGTCACATGTTTGTTTGTGTTTCTGTGGGAAAAAAAGAAAGATATATTTTTACTCTTGTTGTGCAGAACTGGAAAAAGTTCTGGATAAGGGGAGGGGTGTGCAGGGGATATGTCCCCCTCAATAGAAGAGACACATTTGTTCCCCTTAAAAAAAATAAGACAGACAGCTCACTTGGGGTAACATAGACAGTTCAGGGGGTAGACACATTAATGTATCATTCTGACCTGTAGATATATTTCCCAACTATTTCAGACATCCCTTAAGTGTACTGTAGCTTCTTAACCTTGCCTCGCTCCGACTCTCATTGAAGTGGCTTCCGACTTACCTTGCACAACGCAAAGCGTTTACAAGTGTATTAATAAGTAGCTAGCTTGTTTACCCCAATACACTTCACTTTCTTATCTTGAGGCTTTCTGAATTAGATTTTGTCTTGTGTCTATGGATGAATTCCAACATTATCTTGTTTCTAACTCTTGCCTTAAGTATAGGTATTCATGAAAACATTTTTTTGTATGGTTTTGAATGTGCAGAAACGTTTGAAAAATCCAGGAGCAATTCACGCTCTATATGTTCTGCCTGATGCCAAATGTTGAAACAAAATCTATGCCCAGTCATGTGTAGTAAATCAGTAAGTGAAAAACAAATTTCACCTACCCTTGGTTGTGTGGCCAAATTTCTGGCTGGGCCTGCTCTGCTTGTTCCTGCTCCACTCAAAAAAAAAACAATATAGTGTCACCTAGTGGTTATCATTTAATCAGTATCTGGCTGCGAATCCTTCACACAATCCAGTGAACTTGTTACATGTCTCATGTGTATTGGGATATCATATCTCTCTGCGATATAGGCCTACCATGCAAAATATGAAGTGGAAACAGTTGAAACATCTACTAAGGTATATGAGTTTTGTATAACCAAAATACTGAACAAGTAGGCCTACTGCCTGAATCAGTTCCAAACACACTCAATGTATACACTCAACCCTCTGACTAAAAAACGTCTGCTAAAATACTCTCTTTGTGCTCTTAGTGATGGAATAGTATAGTGTACATGTGTGTTTCGACAAATAAGTGTGTGAGTTTGTGCCTTGCCTGTGTGTGTATCCAAACACAGACACTGAAATTCTCAAAGAGAAAAACAATGTAAATCCATAAAAACTGCATGTTTTGATCCCATTGTGAATTAGGGATAAATGAATGAGTCTGGTAATATTAGACATACATCCTGTTATCCTTATACCTTGACATTTTAAATTTAAACTATTTTACAGATGTTTGGTGAATTTTAGCATTATAGGCCTGAATAGCAAAGATACCCCGAAACGAGGAAAATGCGATTTGTTGTAGGCCATAGGCAAGGATACAATTCATGAAACATCCGGAAAATCATAAAAAAATAAAATGTCAAGGTCTAAGAGCAGGATGAAGATATAATGGGAATATTTATGACTGGATTAATCAAGGTTTTTTCACTGTTTTATGTGACCACCTGCTCACTGTGAGCAGTGCTCATTGTGAGTTCACCATTTTCTGTATGCTGCAATTTCACAGTGTCAAGTGCTCTCTCTTGGAGAACAAATTAAATTAGGTCTACATCTTTAAATAACATACAAGGGTTTAGTAGCCCTATATTCCATATGTGTTACAAGTGTTTCAATCATCTTTATTTAAAACGTGTGACGAAGAAATCAGTTAATCAGTAGCATACAGGTGATTCGATGGTCAGAGCAGGGTCAAAAGCCCAAGCAATAACATTTTCCATTTGATCTAAATGTATTTCGATACAGTCCATGTGGCATATCGCAAAAATAAACAGAATGTGTTAAAGGAATATAAAGAATCAGTATTGAGCACTGTAACCAATGATAAGAAATGGTCAAAATGAGACAAAACAAGAACTCTGCTAATGAAAATGTATCTGAACAAACATATTAAAAAACATTTAAATCAAACTAAATGCTTTGGATACATGTACATAGAATAAAGAAACTGAATGCACCTTGATTAAAAATCTGAACCTATACGTAAAAAAACTGAAACCATCAACTAACAATATGGCTTACAGTAGAGCACTTAGTCTAAATGTGATATACAAAAAAGTATATATAGTATATATATATATATATATATATATATATATATATATATATATATATATATTTAGCACACAACATTTGTTAAGTTTTGTTTTGCAAAGTCACTATTAAATCTACAGTATTCACTATTGGCCCCTTAATATTTTTAACCAGTTGAAACATGAAAATCAAACTTTATGGAAAAGCACAGCACAGTTGTTACTATTTTAGGTGCAGGGAGTTCCGCTGGTGGATACAATCTTCTCCCATAACCCTCCCTGCAACACATGTTTAAACATCAAAGCAGCAATTGTAATTTGCAAATTCCATTTAACAACTATCTTTTTCACTTGACCTTTGCACCCTTCATTGCACATAAGAGAAAAAATAATTTTCTCAGATGAATGCAGAGACAACTGGCCTGTGAGAAGATTTGGCTCTGTGTTTTCCCACATTTTTTAAGGCAACTGTCAGAAATTATTTATTTATCATAAATAAAGATATTTATTTAAATATAAATTGGCACTATTTCACATCGAGCTCTCTGAAGCTCTCAGCACAACAGAAATACTCAATAAAGACAAATGTTTTTTTTTATTATTGGTATGCAAAAAACTATCAAAGACCAATTGATGGTGAAAACACAATAGATCAGTTTGACCACTCCAATACAAATGTGCTCAATTGTTTGTTAGGCTGGCTCAATAAATACTTGTTGGCACTATCGACTTTTCTGGTTTGAATAGAGAAACGCATGCAATGCAGAAACTTACTTCTAAGCCGAGACTTTGCCTGAATACAAGCTGCAAAGATAACACCTAATACCAAAGAGATATAGTCCACAGAATTACTGTTTGTGAGAAACAATAGGCCTGAATATTATGTAGCCTATTTTGTGTTTTATAAGGTTGGCCAGGTGTCACATTAGTAAACAAAGTTTTACTCTTGGCTGGGCTGCTCAAGGACACCATGGCCACAGCCGCAGCTACGGGTCAGCTGAACAGACGAGATGACGACGGTGCTGGATTCGTCCACATAGACAACGGGCACCATTTCCTCAGAAGTGGGCCGACAACACAGCACCTGGACCTGCAGGGGGACAAAGACAGGAGGGGTCAGGCATGGCAACACAGTGTCACAGTTGCCCAACAAGACCCAACAAAAGAATGAGCAAGAATAAGAATAAGTGTAAAGTTCAATTTATTTAGGCCGTTTTTTGGTGAAGACAAAATGGTGAAGAATGAAACAAATACAATCAACTGTGCAAGCTATAGTGAGGGTGTTTTATATAGGTGTACGTAGAAACATTCTTCCATAATGTGCAAAATATGTGCATGAACTTTTAAACAAAATTATTTTAGTTTAAAGTATTATGCTTTTTATGATTTTCAATACAAATAGTGTGGAGCAATCATTCTGACATAGTAATTGTATAGTTTACGCATGAATGCAACAGTATATATAATACAATAATAGGATATAATTCTGATGCATAATAATTCATTTTACTTTATTTTTACTGATTCTCTAAGCACATTTTGTTGATAACGTTAGTAGTTAAGTTTTTTAATGCAAGACTTTTACCTTTAATCAAGTGTTTTAAAATATAATATTTATGCATCTGACAGGAGGAAGTTTACTAGTCCATAAGGCGTCATACCATGGGAATTTTCCAGGTGCTTTTGCATTTTTAGAAGAAAGCAGTACAAATGTATCTTTAAATGTAAATGTCAATCAGTACAATATGAGGTAATTGGGGCTTTGGAGAATGATACCTGTGACTCGGCATCCTTGACGTTGGTGTGGAATGATGGACATTTCACAGTGTTGGCCTCCGGGTTGCAGAGTGCACAGTGAACAATGGTAAGGCTGGAGGGATGGATCACCCAGCTGTCCCATCCCAGATCTGCAAATATGAGAACTGACTTAGCATAGCCCTTCATATATAGATGTCATGTCAATTTGCATGAAAACATACACACCAGTGGCGTGCACAGACTCTTTAAGGGAAAGAGGCAAAAACTTTAAAAAAGGCATCCCATCAGGTTTTTTTTTTACAAAATAACAGATAGGCTCAGTTCTACTAGGGTGGTCCTGTGTGACCCTTGCTCTAATGGCACACCAGAAGGGGCACTTAAGCTGCTAACATTTCCCTTGTATGACCTCAAATTCATCTTGTATGACCTCAAGGTAAGTGTGGAAGTCCTATTCTCCGAAAGGTTGAATACAACGTTTTAAATAATGACTTTAAAAAGGGCAGACCAGTGGCCCCCAACCTGTCCATGTGCACACCACTGATACACACACAAAGTTGCGTACCTTTCATGAAGATCTCAGAGGCCAAGGAGCAGCATTTCAGGCCAGTGCTGTTTCCACCATCGGGAGACACAGAGTATCCAGAGATGGCTGGAACTGGAAGGACATGGAATAAGGACACATAGTGAAAGGAGAGGGAGTTAGACTTTTGGCTGGGTTGGAAAATGATCTACAGTCCTTACTATGAAGTTTGGATTCATCTTACCTGCAGCATCATTGGCTCCATGAGCAGTGTTAGTGAAGGTGCTCCTCCATTGCTCCTGGACAGCGTCCAGCCCACCAGCAGGCAGCTGTGGCTCGGCCTGCAAGTGGAGTGCTGTGAGGAGAGCCTTCCTGATGGATTCCAATGACTCACTCTGGCACCTGAGCATCCAACACACGTTTTATTTTAGTTGGTACATACTATTCAAAATAGATATAAAGATACATGGACAAAGCAGATATTCCGGTCCTTTATCAAGAAGTGCATTAGTCAGTAGCTAGCCTGTTTAAATATGTGCCAGACATGGTCGGTAAATCTTCACTCTCTCAATGCCTTCAATGAGCGGTAGAAGCACATTGCAGATGTTTGGCTGCTGAAGCTTCCAATATTCCTAGGAAAACAAAGAGTCAAAGTGACCCTGAATTCTTTCAAACCCTAATTCCAAGTAGAAAAACTTTAGCCAAAGTCCAAATGGTGTAATCTGTCAAGCAATTGCCCTAACCCTAAGTGACCCAACACAGTGTTTCAAAATGTCTCTGCACACTACAAACTCAACCAGAACATTTCATGGGCACATACAGTTTGATACAGACCTTTGATGGGAAACAGGAAAGTTTGCAGAGGCCACATGTTCCTTCCTGGATGGCTGCAAGACAAATGCAATCACCATTGAAGAGCCCAGAAGCATCGTCAGCACAACGAACGTAAGGGACATGTTGCAGGAGCGTTGGTGGTCAGTGTATGGATCAGCTGCTTTGGAGTGGGTCTGTTCTCAGCGGTTGGTTCTATGCGTCTGGTTGGAGGAACAGACAGGAGTGTCCAGATGGGGATGGCGCACTAGGTATTGTTTGTCAGGCCCTGGGAACCTGGAGTTTTTATCTGCTCCGTACCCCAGCTTGGCCTTGAGATACTTAACATTGTTGTCGTGTCCTCTGTTGGGTGTGAAAGAGTGTGTCTATTAGGCTCAAGGCAACCAGACGGCAATGGAAAGCGGGAGAGAAGCAAAACAAAAGGGAATATTATGTGGGCATACCACGTTAGGACACATACAGTATATCTTGCAGTTTCTAGTGTCGACTAGTTACAACACTTAAGAAGATAATTTTTTCTAAGAGCTGTAATGCATTCCAGTACACCCAACCTCACTATGACCACAACGCTTGAACAAACAGTTGTGTGAAAGCTCTCGTCATAACACACAGACACAAGTTGGCGTCTTTGAAACGGTTCTTTAATGGCACGATGCATCCCCACAATGATCACACCGTCACTCTGTGCGCACCATCGCAGCTTACATAGGCCTACTGTATATACATTCACGCACTTGCGTCTTTACTCCTTTACGCCGTGAAAACTATCACAAATAAACGTAATACAAAATGGCACATCAGCATATGATACAGTATTTACAAAAACACATAATAAAACACAGACATATGACACTAATTGGCATGTGAAATGACATGCATAATACAGGAAATAATGTGCATTAAATGATAAAAAAAAATCCTCGCTGGCCGCTTGCTGTGAAAAGAGGTTAGTTGAAAGTTATTTTACTGTCCTTGTTACAGTCCTTATATCTGCACTTTCCTTAATAGGTCCATGCATTCATCGACGCTTGGTCACGCTTTTTCCATCAATTCAATCGACAATAGGCCTACTGACGTAGGGATACCAGGAAACAAAACATGTGTTCCGTACGGTTCCTTGCAGCACATTAACACATTCTAATTACACATTGCACATGGGTTCAGTCACATTATATTATCATTTTGACCTTTGAACCAAACATGAATTATTATCTATTTATTTATTACATGAAATTAAAGTATTGTTAGGTGTGCATAATGAAAGGAAAAGTATTTATGCACTTACGAGAGTGTCCAAAACTTTTATGGCAGAACAGTTGCTTTGGGTGGCATTACACTGTACAGGTGCAATGGATAAAGTGGACACAAGGTGCATATTCTGCATAAGCCTGTTCCAGCCCTTGAACTTCAACTTCAGAAATGTATGTTAATTGTATCAATTGGTATGTTTACCAATATAGCGATAGTGCACAAGCCACCCAAGCACCTGAGACAGAAAAAGTAGCGATGATAGTTCTCTTTCCCAGAGAAGCACGAGGAGGAAAACAATGAGTGCCTATTTTTACATGTTTTCAGCAAAAAGCTATGAAACACCAGCTGCACATTCATTTCTGAATCGCTGCTGATAAACATATTAACAACATTATTCCTCCATGCCATTCAAGGACGGGATCTGGAGGAAAGAAATGCCAACCCAAATCAACCAGCAAATGAGCTTGGCAGCGATGACAGCTGTTTGTGCCAGTGAGAGGTAGGGACACGCAAGGAATGGTATCTTCAGCATTCTCAGGTGCCCTCTCCTGAGTGTTCTCACTGGATCCTAGCAAAACAAATTTCCCATGTGGTCCAAAATACACAGTGTATCCGTGGCAGGGGATATCAAACCATAATTGTGCCACAGGAATTCTTGGTACACGCTGATACAAGACTTGCAATAGTTTCTCCCATACAGCTTTTAAGTGAAGAACGATTCTGAACTGAAGATGAGGTTGAAGATGTTGCCTTGACATTCTTCCCACAGGCTTCTTTAAAACTGTTTTTAGCTGTATGGCCTCAGATGTTCTACAAATTGTCAACATGTCCCTTCGGACAGGTGTATTCCCACAGGCCCTGAAAACAGCAGTCATCAAGCCACTCCTAAAAAAGAACAATCTAGATACATCGCTCATGAACAATTATAGGCCCATATCTAACCTACCATTTTTAAGCAAAATCATTGAAAAAGCTGTTTATCAACAGCTAAATAACTACTTAGCAATGAACAACTGCTTTGATGTTTTCCAGTCAGGATTTCGACAACACCACAGCACTGAGACTGCTCTGGTTAAGGTCCTCAATGACATCCACTTAAACACAGACAGTGGCAAAAGTTCTGTTTTAGTTTTACTGGATCTCAGTGCCGCTTTTGACACAGTTGACCACAACATATTACTAGATCGACTAGCAAACTGGGTTGGACTCTCTGGAACTGTACTAAACTGGTTTGAATCCTACTTAAAGGACAGAGACTACTATGTGTCAATAGGCAATTTCACATCTGAGCGGACACATATTGAATGCGGGGTCCCTCCATTCTTGGGCCTCTTCTGTTTAACATCTACATGCTCCCACTAGCTCAGATTATGAATAAGAACAAATTATGCTACCATAATTATGCAGACGACACACAAATTTACATAACCATATCGCCAGGAGACTACAGTCCGATACAAGCACTGAGTAAGTGCATTGAACAAATCAATGATTGGATGTGCCAAAATTTCCTTCAATTAAACAACGACAAAACTGAAGTAATTGTCTTTGGTGCCAAAGATGAACAATTAAAAGTCAGCGCACAGCTTACATCTGTTATGCTAGAAACCACACACCAAGCCAGAAATCTTGGTGTTGTCATAGACTCCGACTTGAATTTCAAGAAACACATTAAATCAATTAATAAGTCAGCATACTACCACCTTAAAAACATATCAAGAATTAAAGGACTTATGTCTCAGCAAGATTTAGAAAAACTTGTCCATGCATTTATCTTTAGTAGACTTCACTACTGTAACAGTGTCCTTGCAGGCCTTCCAAAAAAATCTATCAGACAGCTTCAGCTAATTCAGAACGCTGCTGCTCAAGTCCTCACTAGGACCAAAAAAGTGGATCACATATACCCCAGTTCTGAGGTCTTTACACTGGCTTCCTGTCACTCAAAGAATTGATTTCAAAATACTGATGTTGGTTTATAAAGCACTAAATGGTTTAGCGCCAAAATACATTACTGATCTGCTGATACGTTATGAACCGTCCAGAGCCCTTAGGTCGTCTGGGACAGGTTTACTTACAGAGTTAGGACTAAACGAGGAGAAGCAGCTTTTAGTTTTTATGCACCAAATATCTGGAACAAACTCCCAGAAAACTTGAGGTCTGCTGCAACCCTCAGTTCTTTTAAATCGAGTCTGAAGACTTTTCTGTTTCCATTTTAACCTGTACTTTTAATTTAATTTAAATGTTTTACTTCTTTTCATTCGCTTTTAAATGTCTTCTAATGTGTTTTATGTATTTTAATCTTGCCCCTGTAAAGCACTTTGAGTGGCCTTGTGTTTGAATTGTGCTATATAAATAAACTTGCCTTGCCTTGCCTTCATTATAGTGCAAGTTCTGATTATTTTACATAAAGAGTGTATCATGATAAGCTTGTAAAAATATAATTGTTCTCTCTAGTTGGGGCCCCTTGTCACTTTTCAGATATCTATGAGCGGCAAGCAGTAGAAACAAAGAATGATTTCCACACTAAAGTTCTCATATGGTTTCATTTTTAATAACCGCTTTAGGCCCGAAGAGGAGTTTTTGTTTTCTACCATCCAACCCATTTAACTAACACAACACCTATTCACACAGTATTTAATAGCTATTTTTCCTTAAGCAAAGGATTTTCCACCACTGTCGAATAATTTGCCACCTTAACGCTCTTTTTATCCTTGGTAACATCCTATTAAATGATAACATAACAAGACAATTATGTGATATTATGTTGCGTAAGATGTTCTGCAGGTTTCAACAACACAGTGAAAATTGGCCTACTTTGGGTACTGAACTCCTGATGTGTGCTGGGACACTTTCAGTGATATAAAACTATCCCTCAGCAGAGTTTGATTTGTGAAATAAATATTGTTTCAAATTGTAATCCTAACATCGTCCCTGCCAACTCTTGATTTAGATTGTTCCTCCTGACACAATTCCCCTGTCTGTCTGTCTGTCTGTCTGTCTGTCTGTCAAGGATGAAGGATTGGGGAGGAGAGAGGGGTCTGGCTGCAGACCTCCACCCACATGGACTTCCGCTGCCGACCTCCACCCACAGAAACCTCCACCAGCAGACCGGAAATTGCTGCCGCAAGTTCCGTTATGACAAAATAAAATAAAAATCGGTAGCTTGGCATTCTTAATATAAACTGCACCAATTTCAACTAAAAGGCATCTATTTGTAGAATGATTCCTATACTACTATTACCTATTACTATTACCCATACAGGATTTGTTTAACAACATAATTGCTTAGTAAGCATAGAATAAGCACTAAGGGCGAATTCATGATACAAGTTGTCTTACCTATGAAACCAACAAAAAAGGTTGTACTGACTGTAATGTTGTAATTGGATGTCACCTCTCTGCAGCTACACACAGTCAAGTGTCTTGGAACAGGCACCAGTGATCACTTTAACAAGACACAGGTGGATTACGATTCAATAGAACTGATAAAGTGCAGTGACTGTTATGAAAAGAAGACGGTTGTGTTTGCCTCTGCTCAAGCCCTGTGTCGTCACTGTGACTGTGTTGTCATTTGACGTCAATATTCTCTCCAATTGAAACAATGGGGTCCAAATGTAAAAGATCAGAAGTAAAGATACATCTATCTATGCATTTGCTTCAAATTAATTAATTAATTAAAATGCACGGTGAAATAGATCAAATAAGAACAACGTGATGTTGTGTCTGCGGTCAACATATTTCACGTTTGCAAAACACAAGGTCAAAATACCGCAGACTCAGGCATGAAAGAATCTTTGTGTTTCCCACCCCTTCAGATCGAAAAAAACAAACAAACAAACAAACAAGAGGCTAATGTGCTACTACGGTGCCCCTAGGTAGGAAAAAAGTGTTATCTTTGCCCTAATGTAACACCAGAGCACCCAATCTGCTCAAATGCACCTTGCCCCCTTGGATGTCCCATTTGCCGATAGGTTAAATACACTGGTTTGAATAACTTAAATAGGGCAATGAGGCACTTCGAATAAAAAAAGCAGGGGCAGTAGCTCTCCCTATTGTGCACACCGCTGTTGGAAGTGAAGAGTTGCATCTTTATCCTCCTAGTCTAGGTCTCCCCCCTTATCATCATTGCTTCAAAACATTTCAGGATTATGAGCAAACATTTGATTTCAAAACGAAATTCCAAGCTCATCATAGAAGGGACAATATAAAAGAAAATTAGATTCACCTTTCCTAAATCACAAAGTTCACAAAGTCTGTTTTCCACTGGGATGTTTTTCCCATTGATGCCTGGTGCTGCGTGACAGGCATTGGATACAATGTTGCTTCGCGCAGCATCAGGCATCAATGGGTTAAATCTGAGAACGTCTGCCGACTTCATTGCAATGATATTACTATAGATCAGGCTACTGCAGTGGTTCTCAATTATTTTCTGTCATGCCCCCCCTAGGGGACAGAAATTTTTCGCGCATTCTGCATACAATCACCTTATTATCAAATTAGATAACAAAAATTAGCTGAGATAACTTCTGCAGCAAAACAATTCAAAGTTCAGTTTATTAGCTCAATTTGTAACATTTAAACAAGACTGCTCAGTCTGTGTGAATCTCAGGACAGAGAAACAAGAGCAAATGATTCACTGAGGTTTGCATTTTATTCAAAACATTTTTAAACTGTAAACA
The DNA here is from genome assembly GCF_949987685.1 of Ammodytes marinus. NCBI lineage: Eukaryota > Metazoa > Chordata > Actinopteri > Uranoscopiformes > Ammodytidae > Ammodytes > Ammodytes marinus. The sequence continues at coordinate 8,056,594 of NC_137222.1, forward strand.
TAGTTAAGGTGGTGTTTTTTTATTATTATAGGCCAATAGGCCTTCTGTGATGCGATAACCAATAATTCATTAACGTTATTATTAGTCTACTTGCTTGATTTCTTTTTAAATAGCCTACAGAGGCACTTGGAGACACATGAGGACATTTATTTACTGCAAATCGCGGCCTTTCGCGCGGATATGAGATCTGCACACATTTTATTTATTTTTTTCAGTTTGAAATCAAGGCAGCCTGCGCCCCCCCTGACAACTCACAACTCAGGGGGGCGCGCCCCACCATTTGAGAAGCACTGGGCTACTGTATGTGCATTGTGCATAAAGTTTGTCCACTTACTGTACACATGTACGGTGGCCCTGAGAACTCACAGCACTGCAACATCAGTTCATATTCATTGACTGACACAGTCCAGTAAAACGGCTTTAATCACACTTTTAGATTGCCAACATTTGCTACACAGCGTAGGCTAGTGTAGACGGAAAGATAACCTTAATACGACTGTGAGTCAAAATCATGGTCAAAATCTGCATAAACAACAAGCCTGTCTGGAGCATGGTCTGGAGGTCTGGACGTGTGCATCAATTTTAAGTGTCCTCTGGAAACACTTACGGAAGCACTTCCGTCGTGTTTCGGCCTACTTCCGTTGTGTTTTGGGCTATTTGCAGCGTTTTTCAAAATTCTGCGCATATGTTGTCAAACTGATGAAGATGTTTTCTTAATTTGCTTGCGTTTTCTCTTCTTGCATGTGTTTTCTGATGTTGCAGTGCCGTGAGCTCTCAGGGCTACCGTACACATGTGTCCGTACGTAAAATTAAATTTCCCCAACCCTTAGTGGTGTGGCTAAATGCATAGAGATAATCCGTTATTATGTCTACGGCTAAATGCATCCTGGGCCTGCTCTCATTCTTGCTCCACTCAAAAGAAACGATATAGTGCCACCTAGTGGTTATTATTTAATCTAATAGAAATATCAGACTGAGAATCCTACACAGTCCAGCCTCCGGATGACGAGCTTGTTACAGGGAAGTGTCATGTGTTTATGTGTTGGGATATCTCACTGTGATATAGTCCTACCATGCAAAGTATGAGGTGGAAACAGTTCAAACACCTAAGATATATAACATCAATACTGACCAATCACTGCCTGAACCAGTTCCTTAAACACTCTTGATTTAACCCTCTTTGGCAGCATGTTTCTTTGACAGTATGCTAATAATACTATACAGTATATGAGAATTGCAACCCAATCAATACACTATGAATCCACAAAGTTATTTATACCTCCTTTATGACAAATGCCATGCTCTGTGTTTCTCTCAGGTTATTTTTCAGTTGGGTCCACAGTTCCCTCTCATATAAGGTGTGTTTCAGTTTGAAATAAGTTTAGAAAAGTCACCGATGTCCTGTTTTCTCTTAAAGCTCCTGTAAACCAAAATCCGCAAAATCCTTTCTAACTGTAATGTGGGGACTTAGTTGCATGATACTGAGCATCTGAAAAGAGTGTGGTATATTTATCAATCCAAATGAAAGATATTGGCATGGCATTTAAAGGTTCAGTAAGCGGAATGGTCAGTTTAGCTCAGGGGTTTTCAAAGTGTGAGAGAGTGAGCCCCCCCTCAGAGAACAAATTTCAGCGGAGCCCCCCCACCAAAAAAAAAATTATTATTTTACAAATTTAAACATGTTTTTGAAACATTCTAAACATTTTTGTGCGTTTTTAAACACATTTAATACATTTTAACATCTTAACCCAGTGTTTTAATCCTGCTTCCTTTAAGCATGGATAATACTGACTGAGTGTGCATCGGAGTGAGAAAGATAGGCAGACAGACTTGCCCAAATTATTGACTAGTTAAATGTCATTCACACACCCAGTGTTTTTTCGCTAGTGCCTCCAATGTCCTGCTGGAGGAGAATAGTAGCCAGTGGAGAACCAGACCCTCCTAGGGGGGTCCGGGGGTATGCCCCCCCGGGAGATTTTTTTTCACCTTTTTAAAGTGAAATGCATGAATCTGGTGCACTTTGAGAGGACAATTAAGAGGCTAAATATGAGGAATTTTGTGTAATTTTGTAAAATAATTTGGAGACACTGGGTCTGATGAATTAGAAGCTATTGAAGAAGGACACATGGATTTTCCATAAAAATATTAATTTAAAATAAACAAAATGTATGCAGGGTCCTCTGGGTTGGGCTTGGTGCTCTTTTTCTTTAACGAGACCTATGTCTCTGTAATTTACTGAATGCATTTAAATGCAGTGAGGGGAACGAAGCAGAAGAACTTGTGTCCAGCTATGCCGTGATCTTAGTATAAAAAATTAAAACTAAAAAAAAAAAAAATTTTTTTTTTTTTTTTAGTTTTTCTTTTTTTTTACATATTCATCCGCGCCCCCCCTGCCAGGGGGCGCGCCCCACAGTTTGAAAACCGCTGGTTTAGCTAACTTCCTGTCACTGACTGCAGTTAGCTGTCCCCTCCCTCGTCCCCGCGTCACCCATGGACATATAAAGAAAGGCGTCACCACATTAATGTCAAGCAGCGAGTTATCTAGCATCATCTCAGATCCATAAGTGTAATAAAACATGATAAAAACCATCAAAACAGACATTGGGGAGGATTTTTACCTGCTCCGCCATTGTCGGCGCATAAACATTCACCCATCTGCCGCTCTGTGCGTGCACCGGCAGTGAGACGGGTGCTGGTTTGTAGCGTTCTCTCTTCTGATTGGATATCAGTTTCGGGATCCCCGAAAAGTTTTTTTGCCGATTACATGCAGAGCGGGTGACTGAGAGATCGGCCAGACAGTAAAATAGCTGTTTTTTTTAACTACGTTTTATAATATATTCATGAACATTTATTTTCTATCAGATTTTGGTGAAAGCTAATTGAGACACCCGACTTTGATATCATATATTGATTTTTACTATTATAGACCCGGTTTCTAGAGGCTTTAATTCTCTTATTAAATATTATTATTCTCTTATTTATATCTCTTTAAGTATTGAATATTGTATGAATGTTGCATAGACATAATGCACATCATGATCATCAACTAGTTCCGTAACATACTGTACAGTGTAACATTGGTTCATTGGTTCTCCAGGTCTAAATGTAGGAGGGTGATGTTGTTGTGGGCTCTGCTGGCAGAAGGCCAGTAGCAGCATAATATAACCACCCAGGCTTAGTGTCCAATAACAGACATTTCTCCACAGCATGTGCTGCTCAGGCCTGCAGTAAATCATACACGTGCCAGTGTCTATGCTCCACCAAGATCAGCAACACACACACACACACACACACACACACACACACACACACACACACACACACACACACACACACACACACACACACACACACACACACACACACACACACACACACACACACACACACACACACACACACACACACACACACACACACACACACACACACACACACACACACACACACACACATAAACACACACGTCCTACATGTCTTGTTGAAATTTGTGTTCAGTATTTTGTCTGTTCCCCTGGCAGGGCAAAGCTCTTAAACCCTTAGGAGACATCAGAACTGCTAGCAGTTTTGGCTCCACCATGTCACCAAAACCTGAACTCCTTCACCAAAATTGGCACTGAGGCGAGCTAATGACTCAGAAGAAGGGTATGTGTGAGATCCTGGGTGTGGGACGTTTTTTTTTTGCTGAATCCACATATCTCTCCCTATTCCTATTGAATGAAGGAGGAATCAAAAGGCACATACATAAAGAGCAAATAACTTACTACTTACTTTCAAAGTGCGAACAAATTACACAAATTGTGTTCAACAGATGAAGGTAATTCTGCGGCAGTATAAATGTGATTCAACTACTAGAGAATTCTGTCAAATGAAATCCCTAATTATTGCTTACAACAAAGCAGCTATTATTTTTAATGTTTAAATAGTGAATAGGCCTAGTTAAAACAGATAGCCTATATCTTTTAAAAGGTTTTGTGGGAATGTCAAATATTTTCACATACTGTCTTTATAGGCCTACTGTGTTTCTCATTTCTGCTGCTGTCATTCTAATGGGGGAAATATGCTTCAAAAGCCTCCTTCTTGTCTTTCTCTAGATATTGATGATCCGACTTTGTTTGAGGTGAGGAGAAGTCTATATTTCACCAGTCTGTCAACAGCCATACAGCCATATCAGAGTTGTAAACATACAAGGTATTTGACTTAGGTAGCCTACTTACACACAGATCAATTTACAGGACCTACAACCAAAGACAATGTATGAGATTAAATATATGAACAAAGATAGGTCAAACTACAAATGTGAAAGGGGTATATAAAATGTATATTTTAAAAAATGACCAACGACCGTATAGGCTACACACCCAAGTGTTATGCAGATTGTAATAAAAAAAGTGGAAAAGTATCAACGTAGGCTATTTGTGGTTATGTAGTTCTACATTAAATGTAAAACAAACAAAACTGGCATTAGCTTTAAAAATCAGCTGTCATGCATTGAATGGCCCACACTTTTAATTTAGCACTGTATGGTAAAAACACATGACTGTACCATGTCTGTCGCGCAGGGGTAGTGTAAAGTTTATGCAACCTGTACCGAAGAAGAAAAAACTGACAATAACCTAGCTCCAAATGGACTCATTGGGTGTGTTTTCGCCTACAAAAATTACCACAACTGCTTTTCGAGGATATTTTGTGACACGCTTGTGGTGTATTGAGTGTATATAACCGAGTTTGGGTCCCCGGAGGGCTGAATGGATTAGAACAATCCAGTAGGCAGAGACAGACAGACAGAGGGAGCGGACAGCCCCTAACAGGCTCGGTCAGCGGACAACTACCAAACAACGGCGGCTCGCTGGAGAAAAATGACAGACATTTAAAATAAAAAAAACTACACACAAATGTATCTCCACCGGTAAACAATGTGACCAAGCGTGGAGGACAACGTGGCGAGGACTGTCAGAAACACACGACAACCAACTTGGGTTGTTGTGAGGGACGCACCATGGCAAGGTAGGCGGACACGGCTAGCTGCTAGCAGCGGGGGCGCTAACTTCACAGTCAGGCTAACGTTAACCAGCTAGTTACGGATGGCAGCTCTCTGGCCCTGAAGTTACATAGAGTGTGAAAACTGTGTTAAAGTGGCCTATGTGGTATTTATTCGGGGGTAGTTATTGTGAAAGTGCGGTTTTTGTGTGTGTTGTTTTTGGCTTGAAAGTTCAAGGAAGAGGTGGAATCAGCTGGAATGAGCAGGCTGATGTGATTTCACCAGCTGGTCACCGAGAGAGGGAGGGAGGAGGGAGGGGGCAGTTAAGCCAAATATGTTTTTTATTAGTTTAAAAGCCTATTTTACCCGTGGATGTCTGTCAAAAATCGTTAGCCGTCGTGTTAGATGTAATTGGGTTCTGGTTTGACTCCGGATTGTCTGTATTAATGTAATTTTACTGTATTTTTCTCTACAAAAACACAGGGCAACCACTCACTCAGCCTACATCAACACATGACTTCAGATTAGAAGATACACACAACAGTTGTTCAGTTTCTTTATTTCTACTGTCTATTAATGAATCACAACAAACTCAGTCAGGATTTTTTTGGAATGTACAAATGATCTTCATTCTTTTTAAACACATTTTTTTAAGTGTTTTTTCAACTGATGTAATAAGCCTATGTTCATACTACAAGCTCTAGTTTGGTCTGACTGTGAGCAGCTATTGTTTACCTAACCTGAATACAATGATATAAAAACTATAAAATATAATATACTTAGGTTAAAGCAGGATACCATAATCAATCAATTGTGGTGGCTGAAGTGCAACTATACCATCAAAACCCATTCATATAGGCCTACAAGAAAACAGCTTTCAAATAGATGGTAAACACTATGAGTGTTAAACAACTGTCAAATGTTCTAATGATGTGGCTACAAACTCTTTGGCAGAATGTTCAGTTAGGTCAAATAGCAACTTCAGATTGTTAAAAGTGTATTTTAAAAAGAACACTAAAAGGAATACAGCTGTCAGACATAATAGAAGATCCTGGTCATGTATTGTGCACTAATTCAAAGTGAGTCTCTTTTTTTGTGTGTGTTGTTTTCCATTTAGCCAGGAAAGTTCCATTGAGAGACACAATCTCTTCTTTTAGGGAGTCCTGGTCAAGACTGCAGCTTTCATTAAAAAAAAAAAAACTATACAATGTCAATGGAGAGTAATAGAGTTTTCACATAAAAAGAAGCAGTTGCACTAGAGATGCACCAATCCACTATTTTTCATTTCCGACCTGATACCGATATCTGCATGTTAGATATCAGATACTGATACTGTCAGATATCATAATTATTATAATGTTTTTTGTTGGTGGTGGTGATTATGTGGAATGTTAGAAAAGGCAACACAATTATTACTTAAAATAGCCAAAAACAAATGTGCGAAAAGGTCTTAAGGTTAAAATGACAGTGTGCTACTTTTATAATGTATAGCATTGGTCTTAAAATGGAATTTTCTTTCATAGTTAAAATAATTACATTAAAAGGGGGAGGAATATAGAATTTGGATTGGTACGTGGATGTAGGGAGAGTTAAAGCTTTTAAAGGCAAATCAATTCCAGCTTTTTAGACGGCAAACCGAAATGCATTGTCAAAGTATCTCCAATATATTATTCAAAAATTCTGCTGAAAGTCACACCATCAGGTGAGTGGGCATGGGCAGCATACAGTGGAGGAAATAAGTATTTGATCCCTCACCGATTTTGTAAGTTTGTCCACTTACAAAGAAATGAGCGGTCTATAATTTTAAAGCTAGGTTTATTTTAACAGCGATAGACAGAATACCAAAAAGAAAATCCAGAAAATCACATTAAATAAAAGATATAAATTATTTTGCATTTCATTGAGTGAAATAAGTATTTGATCCCCTACCAACCATAAATGATTCTGGCTCCCACAGATTAGTCCTCGTGCTTTAAAAAAGTATTCCTAATCTTAACTAGTTTCCTGTATAAAATACACCTGTCTCAACTTGTTACCTGTATAAAAGACACCTGTCCACAGAGTCAATAAATCAAACTCCAACATCTCCATCAAGGGCAAGACCAAAGAGCTGTCTAAAGACATCAGGGACAAGATTGTAGACCTGCACAAGGCCGGAATAGACTACAAGACCATTGGCGAGAAGCTGGGTGAGAAGGAGACAACTGTTGGTGCGATTATTCGAAAATTAAAGAAACACAAAATGACTATCAATCTCCCTCGGTCTGGGGCTCCATGCAATATCTCACCTTGTGGGGTATCAATGATCATGAGAAAGGTGAGGGATCAGCCCAGATCTACACGGGAGGAGCTTGTTTATGATCCCAAGCAGCTGGGACCACAGTCACCAAGAAAACCATTGGTAACACACTATGCCGTAATGGATTGAAATCCTGTATTGCCCTTAAGGTCCCCCTGCTCAAGAAGGAACATGTGCAGAACCTTCTGAAGTTTGCCAATGAACACCTGAATGACTCAGAGAATGCTTGGGAGAAGGTGATTTGGTCGGATTAGAACAAAATCAAGTTCTTTGGTATTATAGTGACTCGCCATCCTTGGAGGACGAGGAATTCTGACTATGACAAGCATGGAGGTTGAAGCATTATGCTTTGGGGGTGTTTCTCTTCTAAGGGGACAGGTGGACTTCACTGCATCGAGGGAACTATGGATGGGGCCATGTACCATGAAATACTGGGTGACGACCTCTTTCTCTCAGCCAGGTCCGTAAAAATGGGTCGTGGATGGGTCTTCCAGCACGTCAATGACCCTAAAAATACAGCAAAGGCAACAAAGGAGTGGCTCAAGAAGAAGCACATTAAGGTCATGGAGTGGCCTAGCCAGTCTCCGGACCTTAATCCAATAGATCTGTGGAGGGAGCTCAAGCGACAGCCTCGAAACCTTAAAGATTAGGAGAGGATCTGCAAAGAGGAGTGGTCCAAATATCCTCCTGAGATGTGTGCAAACCTGGTCATCAAATACAAGACACGTCTGACCTCTGTACTTGCCAACAAGGGTTTCTCCACCAAGTACTAAGCAATGTTTTGATAGGGGATCAAATACTTATTTCACTCAATGAAATGCAAAAATCTTTTTTTAAATCTTTTTTTTATCTGATTTTCTTTTTGATGTTCTGTCTTTCACTGTTGAAATAAACCTAGCATTAAAATTATAGACAGTTCATTTCATTGTAAGTGGGCAAACTTACAAAATCAGTGAGGGATCAAATACTTTTTTCCTCCACTGTATGTGTTTGCCCTTTTCCTTTACATTAGAGAGAGAACTGTGTCATGTCATCCTCATCACCTGAATATCCTTGTCCTGTTTATAGCCCTTTCACCATAGAATCAAAATCATCACAGATGAAATTGTCTGATGTTTGGCAGACCTCTTTCTAGCAGTAACCAGTTAAGTAACCAGTTAAGCAGAATGAAGGAAACGAAGTGCACAATGTGTGAAGACTTAGATGATAACAATGTTTTTTTTTGATGCAAGCAGCACATGACATCAACGTAATTGATGGCAAAACTAGTGGACATCCCACATTGGTCTTATGTTAGTTTTGCTCTTGCATTATGAGTACTGTTAGTCACAAGTAACTAGCTAATGATCATTTTCATTATTGATTAATCACACGTATCCAATTGTGTAAAGAGATGTATTCAAATCACCGGCTGCATATGGTGCAGGGAATTTAAATAATCAGTGTTGTTATAGTAATTCACTTTTATCTGTGTCTCAAACATTGAAACTCATTGAAACTGAGGGAACTGGGCCTTGAATTTGATGTTTAACACATTGATGACTATGGCAATCTAGGATGCATGTCCTTAATGCCTGAGGGTTTTCTGAAAAAATAGTACGAATTGTCAAGTCTACCAAAACCATAATATCTAAGCCTGTGTAGCACATAGAAACATGAAATAAAATACATTTAAAAGTTAAGATTCACAGGTTTTATTTAAACATGCTCCCTTAGCGCTTACAAACCAACAAATATTTCTAAAAATCGTCAAAATTAGATGAATTAGAAAATTATTAAATATTGTTAATAAATAGATGCAATGTGTTGTGTGATTTTCGTCAGTAGTCTATAGTAGACCTTGATTCTGCTCACCAAACGCCACTAACTGTTCTGTCCCGACATAGCTGGCGTATTTTTTTTTATTATTTTTTTAATTTTTTTATTTTTTATTTTTTTGATTGACATGATTTTCGGCAAACCACACAACTTTTGGGTGGTCACGTGGTCTTAAAAAAATCAACAAAACCCACCTCATGTGCATTTGAACCAATGACAGTGCATTCTATGCTGGGAATGCCATGAAAATTAGATAAAGTAATAATGCTGGGCGACGCAGCATCAGGCAGGAGAGCCAATGTGGCATCGCGCAGCAGCCGTCATCAATGGGTTAAGAAGGTGTCTGAACCCTTTTTAGAAAAAGAAACATTTATGGATGCAAATAAAGGATCTGATTAGTCTAAGCGGTGATGTTCTCAAGTTGCTGATTTTGTCCAACTGCACAGCCCCCCAAATAAATACAGTTTATTGTCGTATAATACAGAGAAATCAAACACATCTCACAATTGAGACCCTGAACTGAGGAATGTTTGGTGACTTATCAGAAGGCATTGCCTAGTCATTTCTGCTAGTTCTAGTTACATTGCAGCATAAATGCAGTGCATAAAACATTGCATAAAAATGACCCTTTTAGAAGCTCAAAATATGTCACCCGCTCTGTGACTCTTGTGGCCCTTGAGTCATGTCATGCTGAACTTCCTCTCTGCCATGCTGCCAAGCTGTGTGTTTGTGTGTGTTGCATATTAAACACTGTGTAGGCCTTGTTTTCTATAGTCTAACAAAAGTGATTTGTTTTTGAAGTCCCTTTGGCTGACACATTTGTTGCACTAAGGAGCATACGTCTTTGTATGAATGAGGGCCTTCAAATCAAAGGCAGCTTTTTAAAAGTTATTTGCAATCCAAGTGATTTGTAGTTCCTTTCTGTAACTACAGCAAAATCGAAGAGGAACATGTTTTTTCATTTATTTGTTACTGTGAGTAATAACAGTACTTAAATGACGAAAAAAAAAGTATACAGTAAAGTCACCGTTTACTGAGTGTTCTGCCCATAATTTCAAATTGTACTAAATACTACCAGCAGAAACAAGATGTTGACTTCTTTTTAAATTGGCACTTGATGTTCCAGCCTCGTCAATAATTCAACCTCCTGATATTGTTCTCAGGAGCTAGACTTGGTGCTTGTGCTTCATCGTCATCAAAATGTGTGCTTCTTGTTGTTTGTTTTGGAAGCCTGGCGTGTAAGTTTAAACACAGGCACAGCATGTTAACCCCTGGGGATAGTACTGATGTCTGGCCTGCTGTTATAGTGTGCTAGTGGCCTGGCCAGTGTCTCTGCTAAATTAATGAGTAAGAGCTCATCTGTTTGGCTTTGGCCCAAATCTGTGCTGCTCCACTTGTTGCCATGGACACATCCCATTGGGGTTGCTGAAGAAGATAAACACCATTTGTATTTTGTGAAGATTACACCATGTCATGGTGTAGTAGATAAGTGATCAGTTTACTTTGGTATATTAAAATGATCATACAGGGTCTGATCCCATGGGGCCTGCTGCCGCTTCTAGTTATAGTAATCAAGCTCTCTCTGTCATTGACATCATATCATTCAATGTCTGCACGGGCTGCCTGCTATCTTTAGGGACTAGAGAGAACAGATGTGAATGTTTTGGTGAATCCTCATGGCATCTTTGTGTCTAATTAAACTTGTCTTTTAGATATGATGGGCACTGTTTTCTCCCATAAGGCACTGCTGCTCTGCCCCCTGGGAAGATTGGTCTGTAAAAAGATGCCATAAATGTGAAGTTAATGTATCGTCAACATTTGATTTTGTCATAAGCATCGGTTGCATTAATTGTTCTGGTAGTTATGAGTGTAATGTATTAGAGCATAGTGAATCCAAAAACGGATAAAAAAAATACATATGTGAATAACAAAGCTGTATGAGAAGTGGAGCATCTTATTTTAGCAGTGGGATCTCCATTTCAATATTTAGCTGCATGTTTACCTCTGGCATTTAACTAGGCATTTGTATTTAGTGTTGCAGTTGAAATAAAAGACTTGTGAATGCAACGCTGATTTTAAGATCTGCCTTTTTTTGTGATGTTCTGCAGTGTTTACAATGAAGAAAGGAACATTCTTCGCCTGCGTGCGTGGGAACAGAGAGTCCACGAAACAAACCAAGCCAAAGAACTCAACCCGGAGCGTGTGCCACTCTTTGGGCAACCATACAAGGTAAAGACTCTCATAGCTGGAGTTAAAATGATGACACTGTCACAGTTATTTAGACTCTTGGCAGATTGATTCTGAGCGTTTAGGCCCATTTAAGTGTAGACAGCGGTTTTGCCTCTTAACAGGGCTTCTACTGTAGTTGCTATGAATAAAACAATATTCATTTTGGAGGTGTTGTAAAGTTTCAATAGTGTTGAATTTCATGTAGAAATCACAACCAGGACATTCTTCTTAAAATGTTACTCGTGAAATAAAATAAATACATTTAAAATTATATTTAATGAGAGAACAAATTTAAGATTTCCAGACAAAAGCATAGGTTCAGATCCAGAGGGAAAAAAGCTCTGCCCTGGAGGGTCTGCAAACAGCAAATTTTGATTCATGTTTTCTTTTAAAAAATTTTGTGCTTTAAAATTTAAAATGGAATGCTTTCATTTATTGCTGCATTCATAATACAATAACTATTTCTTACAGCATATGATAATGTTATATTTGCATCTTTCTTACAAGGAGCGCTATCCTAAATTGATCTTTAAGGGGAATATTATCTTACAATAAAAGTGATTCGTGTGTTAATTTTACTCTGTAAATGTACAGAACAGATGGCAGGAAGGTTTCATCTTGGAGTAGTGCCCACACTCTTCCGCTTATAGGCTAAAATTAGCCCTAAACAGTCTCCATAAATAAGATTGTGTAGCCTGCCTGACAGGCAAAATCTGGGTCAAAGAGGTCAGCAAATCACTGCTGTGGAGTGCATGCTGGCAACTCACTATGAACCAACATTTTCATAAACTCCTGTCTCTTCTCATCTGTATTTTGGTGTTGAAGGACATTTGTCTATGGAAATTTGAGTGAGTATCTCAAGTAATTCAACTTAAGCTGTAAATGTTGAATAGGTGACATGCTAAAGTATCTAAGGAGTTTGATGATTATCGATTGGGGACTGAACAAAACCATTTGGTTCAGTGCAATTTTTCTTAACTGCGATATCTTCCTTTGTTAACCTCACAATGTGTTTTCCCCTTCTTTTTGTAGACAAACAAAGGGGATGAGCTTTCCGATCGAATCCAGAGGATGCTGGGAAGTTATGAAGATGATGATAATAATCGCTATCCCTTCGCCATTGAGCCTTTACCCATTCCTACCTTTGTCGCCTTCTCGCAGTCCGATCTGGCTCAGCCAAACGCAGACACACTTACCAAACCTCCATTCCATAACCAGAAAGCCCCCTCTAGTGACAGTTACTCCTCTCAGCCCTTAAGGAAGTCCTCTCCCTCTTCCTCTCCTAACCGCCATGGCCATTCTTCCACTTTCTCCAATGCTTCGTTGAGCCAAAGTCAGGCTGGTCAGCTCAGCCACTCGACACATCAACAAATAAAAAGCGAGAACCACTCAGATGAAATGTCTTCCCAGTCTCTTGATGCTAAGCCGCCACAGTTCCTACGTTCCAGTGACCATGGAAACACTGACTCTAAGGAGACTTGTAGAGTTCTGCTTCAAGGGTCCAAAGACCGCCCCTCTGACTGTGCCAGTGCCATGGATGTTTCCACATTTAATCTAAAACAGTCCCCCAAAGATATAGCTCTGTCTCATGCAAACAAAGGTAATGCGTTACCCGCCCCGAGCTACCCTTCCCTCCTGTTGTCTAAGCCGCCCAGCGTGCCTAAGCCCACGGCGTATGTGCGGCCCATGGACGGTCAGGACCAGGTGTTCAGCGAGTCCCCTGAGCTAAAGCCTTCACCAGAGCCATACGTACCTCTACCGGAGTTGATCAACAAATCCCACCTGTGCAAAACGATGATCCTGCCGCAATTTTTGGAGGTGAGTATATTGAGCATTGCAGTGGTTACCGTGCATGCCAAATATATGCAACATCCCCGGTTCGACTACAGACAGTTTACTTTGTTTCATGTTCTCTTTTCCCGTTTTCTATCTGCTTCTAACCTCTCTATCTAATAATGGCAAAATAATACATATGTATTAAATATTTTAAATGTAATATTAAACTCATAAAGATAAAAACAGATTGGAAAACAGGAGGTAAAGCCTAGTTGGCTAGAAATAGTCCTACTTTTACCTCACCTTTTTAATAAATAAATGCAATACAAATGCAAACCAAAATACACCTACAAAATACACTTTTTTTAGACTAATAATCCTTCGCAAATCATAGATTATTCACATTTCAAAGAATGATGAGTAAAGTAAGCTTATCCGTATTGGGTAAATAGAGAAAGTTATTTATGTTATACCTAGCTAACTGGCTGTAGCTTTGCATTTAGCACTCAGATTTGCATTGATCTTTTTTCCCATGCTGTTTATGTTAATATACTTAGTAATTAGAGCTTAATCTCCGGGGAATGATTTAGCTATTTTATTTTGTGATTTATATTTTCCTTTTCAATAAAAGATCAATCTTTCATGGTTGTCTTGCTATATCATACGGTGAAGGAATCATTACTTGTCAGCAGTTTCCTGGGCTTTGACTATACTGTACTATGGACTAAGAGGATTGTGTGTCTGCCGCTGTTCTCTGAAACCTCTTCATGTTCTGGCTTGATTGTTCAGGCGTTTAAAAAATAGTCTAGGACTTCCTTTGTTTTGGAGGATTTGGCTGAACTCCATTTGACCTCCATACTATATCTGCTGTCTGTACACACACACACACACACACCCCTTGCACCTGCAGCATCCCGATGTGTGTGTGTGTGTGTGTGTGTGTGTCTCTCTCTCTCTCTCTCTCTCCCCTGCTGCCTCTGATAACTTCACCCCTTGGCTCAGTAGAACAATAGATGAGCTTTGTCACCAACTTACATAACTGCTCTGGGGGTCCATTCCCTTTGACCTTATCTCAGACACTGTCCATTCACAGGCAAAACTAAAAACAAACTGAAAAGCAGCCCTTTGACTCATTTACACACACACACACACACACACACACACACACACACACACACACACACACACACACACACACACACACACACACACACACACACAGACTTTATCAGATGTTGGGGATGGCCAATGTTGCTGCTTGATACGGGTATGTGTGTCACTTGTCTAGTGCTTGAGGCTGTAGTGAGTGGTTATGTAATTGATGTTTTTAATGTTATGTTCTATCCCATTTTATATAAATGGGGGAGACAGAATATCTACCGATGGTTTGGTATTTTCTTTTTCTTCTCTGGGGAGACTTTTGGTGTATTTTTCAAGGCTTTTTTCAGGACCATATCCAAAAATCTAATTGTTTATTTAAAGTATTTGCCATCTAAAAAACATCTCTTTTAGAAATAAAGCAAAATAAAACACACATTGATTGTTATACCATTTTTTTATTTTTTTTTATATATATATATATATATATATGCATTAACTGTTAACAATTGACAAAAAAGGAGTGGGCAAAATGTAAATGGCGTCAGGATGAAGGTATATTTAATGGTTTGCCCTGTAAAACATTATCCCCTTATGAAATCCTTCTATGCTTGGTCTCAATGTTATTGTATACAGGTGTTTTGACTGTCTTATCAACTCTAGTTATTCCTTTTCTTTCTTCAGACGAGGACGGATGAAGCTCGGTGTGTCCAGGATATTTTAAGAGTAAGAATTGGATCTGTACATCAATCTGTGTGATTTTGCTAAGGTGTTGTCATTATATTCTGAAATGAGTAAGACTGATTAAATGGAGTTCATCTTGTCAGATACTGGACAGGAAAAACTCCAGTGGTAGTGCACCTGCATGCATTGAAGTTTATTTTATATAGAGTGACACCTGTTTTGTAGTAATGCTATGCAGTTCGGCTCCTAACGGTTAGACTATTTTCTATTCCACTTCTACAGGAAATGACCCACTCATGGCCGCCTCTCCTGACAGGTATACACACACCTAAGGCAGAGGAACCATCCAAATCCCCTTTACCAGCCAAGGTAAGAGCTCAAGGTTTGATATTTGTCTTGATGTTATGCCCACTGGCACTGCCCATGTTTACATACAGGAAGAGGACAACATCCCAGTGATGAACACAAAAAAAGTATTCCCTATACTGAATCTGATGGGCCTCTTCTGTATTCTAAATTAGCTAAATAAATAGTTTTTTTTGTTGGATATCTCATAATGTAAGACTATGAAATTACTATGCATTTTGATGAAGGGCCCTCATGGTAAGATTCAGAAGGGGTTGATTGTAAATGCCCTCATGGCTTGTTGTCTCACATAACCTTCGAGCCCAGTTTTAAAGATGAGCAAAATCACAAAAAACAAACAAGTTAAAGCTAGCTTGGTTTTTTCTTTATCTTCACAGGAAGTACAGAACGTCTCTTCGATTCCAGGAAAAAGTGAGTAATCAGGAAAGGATGTATCATAGTAGCAGGCACTATTGATAGAGATAGAATGGCTATATATACTGTGTGTGTATATATGTGTGTGTGTGTGTGTGTGTGTGTGTGTGTGTGTGTGTGTGTGTGTGTGTGTGTGTGTGTGTGTGTGTGTGTGTGTGTGTGTGTGTGTGTGTGTGTGTGTGTGTGTGTGTGTGTGTGTGTGTGTGTGTGTGTGTGTGTGTGTGTGTGTATATGTATATATGTATATGTATATAATATATATATTTTCACTTTTGACCCATTATTGAGCATTTCATACAGGGAACTGTGCTTGTGTTGTTTGGTTAAACTAATGTTTGTTTTCTCTGTTGTTTCTTTCCAGAAAACTATGACTCCCCTCCAGCAGATCCACCACAGCTCGTCCAGCAGAGCTCCTCATCGTAAGTGACAAAAGCACCGTTTGTTTTTGTTGTTGCCATTATTTGAATATGAGACTGTAAGTTGCCTCCCTGAGGACGCTGGAAGCTGCACTTTAAATAGAATCATTGATTTCAAGCAGTTTAATGAAAACAGTGGCTTGGACAGACAAGCTGGCTTCCTCATGGTGTCTGATAGTGATTGATAGCAGATCCTTCCATACAACAGTCTAAAACCCAAATATTATTATATGAATATTTATAAATGACAAAATGAAAAATAACCACATTTGAGTAGCTGAATATTGTTTGGTAGTTTTGTTTGATACATTATCAAAATAGTTTCTACAAAACATTTCTCCCATCAGTTTCCTCCTTACATATAACGTTTCTCCATTTACCAGCACAGCCTGGGCATGTGGGACACACAAGATTTGTCATTTAATTTTAGCTGTCACACTACTATGTGATATTAATGTGGTGTTTTGTGTGTCTGTGCGTGTGCTCTAGTTCATTTCAAGCAGCACATTCCAGAGAGGCAGAGGCCGCCAGCTCCAGTGACTCAGGGAGTAGCTCGAGATCAGAGTCGGACAGTGAAGGCATCGCTGAGGCGCCACATCAGCCCCCAGTGAACAACTCGGTTAAAACTGAGGTCATTTTCTGCCTGTCCTGTTTGTTTATTTATACATATTGAATAAAGGGCACAAGACCATAACGTTTTTTTCCAGTTTTCTTTTTACAATCCCAATGCTTTTGTCTTCTCATAGCCTGATGCTCCAGCAGTGAGCCATGGTGATTGGCAGCTTGGCAACTGGATCCGGTCCAGCCAGCAGAGCTCTTCCACTGAGAGTCAAAGCAATGCACACGTCTCCTCTAGCCCCGCCCACAAACAGCCACCGCCCAATCAAAGTTTCAAGCACTCCAGTGTCGAGGTGGTCGACCCCACCAGGGAGAAGTCTAAACCTCTCCAGAAGGAGTTCACTGATAACCTTGGGAAACCCCGGCTGTGCAGTGAAATCCCCCAGGACAATTATAAGCAGCAAAGCAGCCCCTCTGCTGATTCGCACAGTTGTAGCAGTTTGAGGAACCTTCCGTGCAACACGTACTCCTCAAAACCAGCGAAGACAGGTTGCCAGAATCTCCCCGACGTCGCTCTGGCCGTGAAGTGTGAAAAGGTTGTAGTCACACGAGAAAAAGACCTTTGTTTCACAGTTAGACCCAAGGTAAAGACGAAAATTGCACAAAGCAAGAAAAGCAAGGAGCACAGTGACGCTAAAAAGGACAGTAAGAGGACTTCAAAACATGCGCCACTTGACAAGCGGAAGGCCAAGTCCGAGCATGAACCACAAGTCAGAGTGGTCCTGTGTGGTCATTGCGGTGTGCGATATCCCAACTCGTGCTCCTGCCCCACTCAAAGTCCTGCCCCACCTGACCAGACTTCTCCAGCCCCACCTGTAACAATCGGTTGTAGCAAACCAAAGTCAGTCTGCAAGAAGGGCGTGAAGAGTCCTCACAAAACGACCCACAAGCACTCGGAGAAGACCGGGCATGTCGCCAAGAGTTCCCGGGAGCCTCACAGGCCTCCCAAATCTCTGGTTGTGAAGATTGATCTAACTCTGCTCCCAAGAGTCCCCCAGACCTCCAGTCACCACCAGCAGACACCCAGCACCGCCAAGAGACCAGCAGTGGTCATAGACATCGATAAAGGGGCCAGTGATGCTGATGCTGCTGCTACAACTCAAAAACTCACCAAAACCAGCAAAAATAATATACCTCAAGATGTGAGAGAAATATCTATTATATGTTTAGCATACATGTGCTTGATTTACAGGATCATTGTTCTCTAATGCTTGATTTGTTGATTTTCAGGTTGAGGTAGGCAGTAAAACTGTTCCCAGGAAGAAACAGAGGCTGGAGAACAAGAATACCTTATCAACTCCGGCTTCTGTCGAAAAGAAGTATGTCCCCTAAATCTGAGGGCATCTCATACTTGTTTTTTAAAGGGATCAAATAATCATTTAACATAATAATACAAAATGTCCTTTTCTTTGTGGTTTTGTGTCAGAGTCAGATCCCACAATCTCTCTGATCTTGTGGCCGACAAAAATTCCAACAAATCAACAGAAGGTCGCGAGCGAAAGCAGGCCAAGAAAAATCCTGTTCCTTTGCAGCAGCCTCCAACGCCCAAAGACCCGGCAAAAGATTCAAAGGTCCATAAACGCTCTTCTGGGGACAGCAAGGAGACCAGTAAGACTGTGAGGAGCAAAGACAACAGCAAGCCCAAGAGGAGCAGCGGAAAGCACACAGAGCCGCCACACTTTGAAAAGGTGACTGTCAGGATATTAGCACACGAATATTCAGTTAGTGCGTTGTTTTTTTAGGCCTTGAAAAGCCTATGCAAGCTCTCATCGTTTAAGTGTTTTGAACCATTGTCATGGTTTTCATTGTTTAACCCAAAATCTGCCCTGCAATTCTAGAGCAGCCTCGGTGTCCCATCATCTTCACAGCCCACCAGGGAAACTTTGACCCACAGGCCCTTGCTCAGACATGAGGCAAGGTAATACATCCAAAGTACATATTTTTATTTGTTATGTCTAACTAAAAGCTCCTATTTGGACCCAGCTGCATTTTCTCCCCAAAATGCATTACAGTATTATTTTCTCACTTTTTAGATTTAATCTCGTCATCATTTTTTTCCAGTGGAGGAAAGAAAATTCACAGACGAGAGACAGTTATAAGATCTGACAGACCAGCACACCGCAAACATTGGTTTTGAGCAGTGAGCCAAAACCTTTGAATTAACGTTTGGTGCTACCCACCTAATGGGAACATGTTAAAAACAGAAGACATAAATGACCTTGAAAGTATGACCAAATGTGCGTCACACTGATCATTTTGGCCCAAATTTCACACTGAGATGCAACATACGGGGCCCGATTCTCTCCCCTTCTTCTGTCTCCTCTTTGAAAGTGTCGGAGTGTAAATTTATAACTTGTATATTTGTTTCTGTTTTTGAACACATTAATATAGTCATTCTTATGGCAGAATAATTGTTTTATGGACAGTTTGAGTTTAAACAACTTTTATACTGTGAAATGTTAGTTTTTTATTGTTATTTATCTAATGCATCTTCTTTCACCTGTAGGCAACATCCAGTGAAGCATTACATAAAGGAGGCAAAAAAACTGAAGCACAAAGCAGATGCAGAGGTAGCTTTCTGTTTTTGTTTGGTTGATCTGAAATTACTGGAATAATTCCAGTATAAATATCACCAAATGTTGTCTGCTCTGTCTCTCTTTCTGTAGTCAGATAAACTCACTAAAACTTTGAACTACCTGGAGGCAGCCATGTACTTCGTTGAGAGTGGCATTGCCATGGAAAAAGATCCACAGATTTCAAAGTCTTCTTATACTATGTTTTCAGAGACAGTGGAACTGCTCAAGTAAGAACTCTCTCATCCTAGTTTATCTGCACTATAAGCAGCTTTTTGTAATTATTAGTTTGCATGTTGGCAAAGACATACATTGCATGGTTGGCTCTTCAACAAAGGACACAGTGACACATTGAAGTGTTTTTGTTCTACAGCAAGTTACATTTTAACAGCAACATAAAGGTTCTGTAACTGAATTTGATTCATGCATTAGTTTAACAGCTATATTTCCACTCTCACAGGTTTGTACTGAAACTTAAAAACACTGTGGACCCCTCTTCTCCACCCTCAGAAAATGACTTTTTAGCTCTATGGTAAGTTGTCGTACTATACAGTGGGAAAGTATTCAGACCCTCTTTAATTTTTCACTTGTTAATTTTCAGCCATTTGCTAAATGGTTGCTAATTAACAAAGAGTGAAACATTTTAAGGGGGTCTGAATACTTTCCATACCCTTTGTATGTGGTTTGGAATTTAAATGGCAATGGAAGAATGTATAGTATATTGTTATATAATGTATATTGTGATTTTTTTTATTATTAGGTTTTCAATATGAATGAATAACTGATTGCTCAAGGCCACCTGTGAGCTAAAACATTATATTGGTGTGTTTTACTAGCTGTTCATCATGCATTTGTACAATTCTGAAATTGTTGTCAGTTTGGTGACTTCTGCTCACACATCTGAATGTATTTACCTTATTGGTTTTGCTTGAAGTTAAAAAAAATTGCTCAAACATCCTGAACCTAAAACTATAAATGTATTTGTTTAATGAATCATGTGAATAATGTGACTTCAATAACACATCATTGTGTCTTGTAGTTTGAAGTGCCAGTCTCTCCTGCAGATGGCCATGTTTCGCCACAAACAAAAAACTGCACTCAAGTATTCAAAGACCCTCACTGACCACTTCAGTGTAAGTATTAAGATATTTGCATACTTTTTTCATTTCCAGTGTAACTGTTCTGTAACTATTATTTGGGTAATATCTATTTAACACAACATGTAATATAATGTAGTTGTACTGAGGCATCCGATGTGTAGTATGTTAAAGTTTTAAAAAAAACTTTATTTCCACCTCAGTCGAGCTAAGGTCAGCTGCCCACTGAGGCAAATGTCTATTGGTGATATTAGGCTATATAAATAAAGCTGATTTTGATTTGATTTTTCCTCTTTCAGAGCTCTACCCCGAAAACTCTCGACCCTTCTGTCAGGTAAGGGATCTAGTTTCAGTGTGCGCAATAAGCTGTCATAGGTGTAGCACACATAAAAAAACCTCTTTTAACCCCGTCCCCTTTTTAGAGTGACGGATACCCCGTCCCCCATGCCCAACATGCCCAACATGCCGTCTCCAGCCATCACATCCAGCAGCTCAGGTCCGGGCTCCAACCACAGCACCAGCAGCAGTGTGTCGGTTCCAGATGCTGCCGGCAGCAGCGTGGCCGTTCCCCAGGCCGTAGAACAAGTGGCGTTCACCTACGTCAACATCACCATGTTGTTCCTGAGCGCTCAGGACCTCTGGGAGCAGGCGGAGGAGCTCGCACAGAAAGGCAGCGGTAAGAAACGGGCAGAGCAAACAAACTTTTAAGCTAAATCCAAATCTGTTTTATATGGGCATAGACTTATGTGATCATGAAAAGCTCTTAATTCAAAAAGGATTCGATTAGGATCATTTTCACCGATCCACAAATGGCTGCTTTATGTTTTTTTAACAAGTTCAGTTTCTGTGATACTGAACTATATACTGATTATTATTATTATGTTACTAGATAGATAGATAGATAGATAGATAGATAGATAGATAGATAGATAGATAGATAGATAGATAGATAGATAGATAGATAGATACTTGTAGTATTGCTTATGATTTGATTTGTGTTTCAGGTCTGCTGACAGAGCTTGACACACTTATGGGCTCATTGAGCCTGACGTCCAGTATGAGCTCTATGGTCCGTTACACCAGACAGGGCGTCCACTGGCTGCGGCTCGACAGCCAAAAGGTTAAGTGACCAGAAACCCTTCAAGCCACCTCTCACTACCTTCACTTCAATTCAGTGTGTGTGTGACTCTGACTCCGAGCTAGCTGTCCCTTCGGGCGTGTGCCAGTTGTCTATTTCTTTACTCCACACAGACACAAAATCCTCTCGTCAAAAAGGAGGACACAAATGTTGTCTGGTGTGTGTGTGTGTGTCCACACTGATCATTGCACTTGTTGTTCATTGTTTTCTCTTGTGTCCACTCTGGTGTCCGTCTCTCTATTTCTCTCTGGCACTTTTATGACAATCCTCTGGTTATCCACACATTTCATGTCTTACACCTTCCCGTTCAGGGGATGTTATGGAAGCATTTACAGATCAGGTCTCTATTCGGGAGTGGCCATAATTCAATTTGGTGGTTCAGTCATTCTACCCAGCCTTATCATATGGTTGCTGTGCAAGCGCACACACACAGATCATATTTGTTATCATAACTTTTGTTTATAATGTTGCTATTATCAAGTAATCTGTAAGTATCAGTAATCAACGGACCCTCACATGAAAAACTGAAGACACTTAAATCACAGTTTGACAGTGTTAACTAATGAATTTTATTTAATTTATCTTGAAAAGAGATTAAGTTGGTTCGATTTGGATTCGGGGATTTTGTATTTTTTAAATTCTGTATTTTTTACCTCTCCCACAAATCAGCCAGGATTCAGGTGCACATGTCACACAGCAGGGCTCCTCTCAGGACAAATCACATTAATGTAGGTTGAATCATGTATGGATTATTAATTGTTGCCCAAAACAAAGATCATTCTGAACATGGATCATGAAATTATGATGAATGAAGAAATGTGTTAATTGGTCGTGTATCAGGTGAAACTGCCAGTCTTCCCTGTCTGCTCCTGGTTTCACGCTCCTCACGTTCGTCTGCATGTTGACTTTCGTCTGTGTCGAAGTGAATGATGATTGGAAATGTCAGAGACTGATGATATGTGGTTTTGCTATAATATAGACTGGATTTTATTCTCGCCATCCTGGTAAAACAAACTAAACTGTGCTTGTGCTCCTCTTCTAATGGAAATCAATTATAAAAGAATCAAGGTGAAGTAAACCTTTTACCTATGGAGCTTAGTAGTCTTTTTCTACTTGCAAGAACAAAAAAAGGGAAAGATAATTTGAAAATCCCACTTTCCTGATATAAAGTGGTGGATATATGGTTCACATTGGCCATGTTTGATTTACCTCATAGTGGAACTTGATGGTCTGTAAACGGATATGAAACAGTAGGGTTCCCTTTTATTAGTTTTTGCACCACTGAACTGCTCTTCTCTATTTCCCGCACTTTAGTTGAGTATCAAATGTTGAGTTGCAAAAAACGTTTACTGAATCTGTGGGAGGACAATAAATGGCCAAATTATAGCTAACTGAAGAATGCACTTTTTTGGAGTATTTGTAGTTATTTTCAGTGTGTCATTGGACAATGGAAAACCACGTCCCCAGGACTGTATAAGCCTTTACTTGTTTATTTTCACTTTGATTCTAAGCAATAAATTGTGAGTTTTGATGACATCACAATTTCGGGACACAAAATGATGAGTATAAAATCATGATTTCGATTAGCGCATAAAAATAGTGCATTTCTTAAAAATAAGCACCATTGAGTTTTGGAATGTTTTGCTTGTTAATTCAGTTGGTGTGCCTGTGCTATTACATGTTAAAAGGGCTAAACGAGGATCACTAAGTGTTCCTAACTTTATTTTCTCACATAACTGTTGAAGTGATATTTTTTTAAGTAAAGGAGCGAGTACACTGGTGCCATGGCATTTGGGATTATTTTTATGTAGAAAATGATCTTTTAGAGTTTCTAACCACAGATGTCTGTAACTGCACACAATGTAATGTCAGCATCTGTCATTCATGAAAGGTACAAGTGCAACATTTCTTTGGTTTTCTCGTCTTTTCCCAAACTTGCGGCTTTATTTCCATCATATTTCACTGTTGATGTTTCATTTATGAATTACTCTGCAACAAGTTTACACTTATAATTATTGACTGGAAAAAAATGCTCAAATGTTTTTTGAAAGATGCTTTTTTTTCCTTTTGTGAAATATGTAAAGAATTTGTGTTGCAGTGTACAAAGATAAATAAACACTGGGAATTAATTTATTGTCTTTTTTCTTTTTTCTTAAAGAAAACTAGTCTTACACAATTTATTTGTTGGCAAATTACACAAGAACAGTGAATTACATTTACAACATTTCTTAATTTATCTAGATATGTCTCATAAATTGCTGTAAACATTACAAAATAACTAGATCATTAATTCCTTAATACACCCTGTGTTCATAAGCCTGTTAAAATATATACAATAGAGGTGAATCCTACAGAACTTTGGAGACTTAAACTGCATGATCAGTGATTTGCTTTGAAAAAAAATCAAACTTGATGTACTGTACAAAAGTTGAATGGTGGTTTATGTGTCTGATTCTCCTCCGAAGTTAGGGTTGTTGAAAGCCGGCTGCAACACAAGAACAACACAGCTTAGTATTTTACACTCTACATAGAAATACTTAACCATGCGTTCACACTCGACCATAACAGGCTAAACCATAACTTACCACATCAACATGATTGGTTGTTCTTGTTGGGAGGCTCAAGCCGCTCAGTTTATACCCACGGACACTGACGACATAATACAGCAGTCCAGCGATCAAGCAGAGAAAAATAACTGCTCCAACAATTGCGCCAGCTATCGTCCCTGCATCTGTGTGAAGGGAGGTACATCAGATGTGTCAGTGTGGCTGTTGAACTTATGATTAAACTAATGGGCAACAGTTTCTATTGGTCACTTACTGCTGTTGACGTCTGGACCATCAGTGGGAAAAACTGGATTACCGCCGTCGTCTGTTGTATGGTCTGAAAGAGAGTTTGACAAAGATCTACTGATTATCTTATTCTGGATCCTATTTCTCTGAAAGCGTGACACATGGGCCTGCATGTTCTAAACAACAAAATGCCAAAAAAATAAAGTCCTTACACTGGCGGTGGCGGCACACGAAACCTCTCTTCTGCAGGCAGTTGTTGTCATTCCAGCGTCCGTCCGGGTACATCTCCACGCAGTTCTCTTGGGCCACGTCCCCGGGGTGAAAGGCTTCGTTGGGTTCACCTTGAGCCCAGTTGAGGAATCCCAGACCCGTCTTATCTGTCCAGCCCCAGCCAACTGGGGAATCAGGAAAACAAGGTTCCAGCATGAGTTTAAAGGTGGAAATAAGCGATTCTGGAGAATATTTGTCAAAATCACTTTTTGTTAAAATCAGTGAATATATCCTCACAATCTGCTACCTGTGTGTTCTGTGTGCGTGCGCTGAAAAAAAAATCCAGTATTAATTTACACAACCTATAGGCTCTGTAAACGGGTATGTTGCTAGAAACAGTGGGTCCCCTTTGTTTACATACCAGTTTACAGAGCCTAGGCTGTTTATTCACACCAGATTCATTTTCAGGGCTCACACAATATGGAGAAGAAAACGATTATGAGGAGATATCCTGATTCCCAGAAAAACTACTTTATTTGACATCAAGGATTGTCCAGAATCGCTGACTTCACCTTTTAAGTGCACATATCCAAAGGGCAGGTCTAAGTTATCCTATGAAAACACTAACACATTGGTTCTTTCGCTGTTTTTTTTTTTTTTCAATTTCTACACCTACAGTTTCCGTCCCTGGTGAGGCCGATCCAGAGGTTGTGGTATTTGGAGTCGTTGAAGCTCCTGATGAACTCCACCTCGGCTCTGCTGTGGACTGAGGCCAGCTCTGCTCTGATGGACTGGCAGTAGTGTCTCGAGTCCGGCCAAGAGAAACCCTGTTTCTCGTTGTACACAGTGTAACAGTGGCGGCCGTAGGGTCTCCAGAAGGGCAGGCACTTCCCGTCACCGGGGGCCGGAGTGGGCGGTGGTGTCTCTAAATAGGACGATACAAGTTACATAATCAACAAAGTTTTATAGACTGTTTTTTTTTTTTCTTTTTTTTTTGTGAAACAGTGTCCTTATTATGGGTATGGGGCAGAAGGTTCGGTTTTCAGGATGTATTACATACCTGAGGAGATTTTGCAGATGTAGGGTTTAGCTTGGTCGCACTTGGTGTCGTTCCAGGTCCCGTGGAAAAAGCGTGAGCCGTGCATACTCACGCAGCCCTCATCCTTAATGTTGCTGGGCTCTCCCGGTCCCCACTGAGTGAAAAATACTGGCCAGCCATCCGTCCACATGTAGGAGCCATCCTCCTGCGTTACAAGAAAAATATAAGCTCCCGTTCAATACTCTCAATCAATATAGTTTCCCACTTGCCCCTTATTGAGTATATCCATTTGGATCGTTTTGAATTAAGTCAGGTTTTAGGAACTCATCTTCAATAGTTCTGCCTCAAACCTCATGTAAAATAAGTGTATCCTCTAGTCTACAATATAGTTTTCTCTCAGTTAAATATATATAATTTATTTTATCTTATATAATAAAATATATAATTTTTTTTTATCTTGTACTTCAGTTGACAATTGTCTGAAAAAGTGTATATGAGGATTTTTTTTAAACTTTTATTGTTGATTATGTATAAGTTAAATTGTCGATTTGAAAGCTACATGGTCAGGGGCCTTGTATATTCTTTTTAATTTGCATGTGGTTAACTGATGTGTGTTTCCCTTCCTGACCCCCACCTTGCGCCTGAGTCCGATCCAGGCGTCAGCTTTGCCCTGCAGCACCACTCCAGCTACGAAGGCCTGGTCGTAGCTCATGTCGATGCTGGCCAGGTTGCCTGCGTCCTGCTCGCAGGCCGTCTTAGCCGCGTCCCAGGTGGCTGGCACCTCCACCATCTTGTAGCAGTTCATGTACCAGGAGATGTAGCCAGCTGGGCAGGGGCTCTGGGTGGGGGGTGGAGGGTCGATGCTGGCCGCTGGTGTGGAAGCAAATGGTGGAAATGTCTTTGAATGTGGCCCTGAACAGGTGTTTTTAAAGGTCACCTATTATACAAAATGCACTTTTTTTAAAATATAAGTATGGGTCCCAGGTATGACTAAAGACCCACAAAAAATGGGGAAAAACCAACTCTCTCTCTTGTTTTCTCTTGTGTTCAAAAACCTTGGTCAGATTTATCTCCCCTCATGACATCATAAGGGGAGAAGCCACGCCCCCATTTACCAACCTAACTAAGCACTACCTCTGCCTGTTATACGCACACCCCTCAGGGCCAATCAGAGCAGACTGGACATTTTTGAAGGTGGGCTTAAATAGACAGGCCCTAAAACTGAGTGATTCATACAAAAGCTGGAAAAAGGAGATTTGTCAATGGCACTGTGAGAAATATAAAGTGTAAAGTATTTTTTTGGGACATTACATGAAAACTTTTTTTTAGTAGAAAACCAATTTACAATTTTGAATAGGCACATTAGTATAAATATGTGACCTTTAAGTTGCCATGTTGGAAAAGTTTACTGCAATGGCATACTTAATAAAATGAAATGATCGTTATTTGAGTAGAAATAATAATTTACTGACATTTCTTCCTGTAGCAGACGAAGCTGTGTTCCTTGTGACACGCGTCATCGTTCCACTTGCCGCTCACCAGGTGATTGTGAGCCATCGCCACACAGTGCTCCTGTTGAGTTAGACAAGACAAGAGTCAAGCTATCAAACGAAACTAGTATGAACGTTAGCTTTTTTTAAGCACAGCGTGCATAGGCTTTAGTACTACTGTCTGTAATTTGTGGGTAAAGAATTGTCTTCTCACCGCTCCGCCTGCATTGTTGGGCTCCTTTTCGTTCCAGTTGGTGTAAAGCACGGAGCTGCCATCACTCCAGGCGTACTGATTCTCTGCCAGTTTATCTGAAAGGCCGATCCATGTGGGAAGCTCCAGGTCCCTCAGGTAACTGGCCACAAAGTCTGTGGGATAGAAGACCATCAATATATAAATAGAGAGAGCAATGTCTTTGAACTAGAGCCACTGACTGGATTGTTCCATTCTCATAGACTCAGCTTACCATTCTCGTACTGGTCATCAATAACTGCCAGTTCCCCTCCTTGTTCTATGCACCAAGTCCGAGCATAAGTCCAGTTGGCTTTTAGGTCATCTTTCCTCCCTTTGAACATGAAGCACTTATCCTTGAAACGCATCCAACCTGGAGGGCAGGAAGTCATATTTCAGGGGTGACTAAAGGTTATGTTACAACAGTTTTACAATTACTCGAATGCTGAATACACAAACATCAACATAAATTACATGATTTTAAATAAGACGATAGCCCTCATGATTAAAAAGTTGTATACAGTAAAAATAAAACGGTTAGTAATTTCCTAAAGCAGCTGGGTTTGGGTTAGGTAGTTTACGGATATTCCTAGCAAACATGACTCACGTTATTAATGTACATTTGGCACTCAACATTTTTAATTTGGTGTGTGTGTTACCTGCAGGGCAGTTGCCCTCCCAGGGCTGCGTGGGTGGAGGAGGGGTGTGATCACTTCCAGGGTACTTCTTGCAGACGTAACCGGCTCCGGCCCGACCACAGTTGGCATCGTTCCATCCGCCTTAAAAAGCCAGAGTTGGTTTTAAATATCACCATCATGGAGTCCATCAGCAAACACACATCATTAATAAAAAGATATCTAGTATATGAGCATAATTGTCTGATGAATGGGATTTCATTACCTTGATGTCTGTTCATCTGGACACACTGTTCCTCCCCGTTGGCGTTGTTTGGCTCACCTGCACCCCAGTGAGTGTATGTCACAGGGGAGCCGTCCAGCCACCTGTGCAGGTGAAATACAAACCTGAGCATTGGCCATTCATGTGCACCATTTACATTGTGCTGTTGCAGTGATTTGGAAGCTAAAATCAACATCAACTGTAAACTAACTTTTGTAGACTCAATTCAGGTCATTGTGGCTTGAATCTATGATTTTCTATTGATATTAAATTATAGACTTTATCTGATATATGTTTTGATTTTTTGAATCAGAAAATGTTTTCATATTCCACTAAATGCACTGATTCCTGACACAATCATATCTGTCACTTCATAATGTCTGCTGCACAGATAAAGGAAAGACCTGTCACATTTACAAAAAAGAAAACTGAGCTATGAGTATTTTGGGAGATTTTTCCCCTTTAATATGAATTCATCCAAACTCTAATAACTGGAAAATACACATACATGTACTGTCCGCTTGCGATGCCAAGATCCCTCATTCCAATCCAAGCTGCAGAAACCTGGCCTGTCCCCACCTGGAAGAGTAGTACGACACAACACAAAGATGTTTTACTATTATACAAAATACAACATAGCTCACTGTTAAGAAGTCAAAGAGGAGAAGGAGGAAAAGAAAAGGTGCGTACCATGGTGTTAACATAGGCCTGCTCTTCTTTGTTGAGGATGGAGACGAGGGAGGCCTTCTCGGCATAGCATTTTCTCGCAGCCATGTGGAAGTCCACTACATCGGTGTCGTTGTAATAGTAGCAGATGTTGTTGTTCTTCCTCCAGCCAGGGTTGCTGCCACAATCAGGAGCTGAGGGTTGAGACATGAGAAAAACAAGCGTGAAGATGACATGATGCGCTCGTTATTTTCTAACCTGCAGTGAGTGATTCCTGGTTGGGTGATTTACTCTGCATTTCACACGTATTACGCATATACATTAAATCACTAAAATTGCTAAATTAACTAAATTAACATTCATAATTGGCTCGAGCACCAGAAAAACCAAATATGGGACTAGTGCATGCATGCGATGTGGGACAGATGCATTGTGGGTTGATGTTTACCTGGTACAGGAGGCGGGGGCACTGGGGGCAGGATGGGGGTCTGTCCTTTAGTTATCATGCAGATCCAGTCCTGGTGAGCGTCACAGTTCAGATCGTTCCACCAGGAGTAGGAGCCGTTGGTGCTGCTCACCATCTCAACACATTCTTCGCGGCTCTCGTGGTTGTTGGGCTCGCCCGGGCCCCAGTTAGTGTGTGAGAGAGGAGTGCCATCGCTCCAAGTATAGCCTACGTGATGGGAACAGTCATGAAGTTTTTTTTTCGTGTGTGTGTGTATGTGTGTGTTTGTGTTTGTGTGTGTTTGTGTGAGCTCTTCATTTGAATCCCCATTAACTTCCCTTAGAGTCTACTGCGTTGGGGCAGGGATTAGGAGAGGAGAGGGGAGTGTGTTTATGACTCATGCATGAACCAAAAAACTTCAGCATTAACTAACTCGGCCAATGGAAAAATTCCAATGCAGTAACCTGTAGAAGGGAGTCACTAATGCAGATTTATATCAAAATATGTTGAATTAACATACTTTGTACTAAGGGTTAGGGTTAGGAGGGTGAATGCAGAGGAATGGTTTTGGGGTTAAGTTGCTGGTTTAAAAAAAAATTGTACTGACCTCCTTCCGTGGGGTTGTGCTTGAGGCCGATCCACTTGCTGCTGGCTTTGCTGAACAGAGCCAGGAACTCTTCCTCCTCCTGAGTGTGGATGCTAACCAGATTAGCTCCTCTAGAGACACAGTCCTCATTTGCTGCTCCCCAGCTCTTCTTCATGGTCCAGTCCACATTGTGGAAGAGCTGCAAGAAATCAGCCAATAGTTCAGTACTACTGATCTAACGGCACCCTGCAGTGAATGGTGGTTTAAGCTGTTTAATTCATTGCCTTGTTGTATACCTTGTAACAGTATCTGAAGTGTGGCATTGCCGTCCAGCTTACAGCACAGCCCTGTGCAGGTGGAGGGGTGGGGGCTTGGGTGGGCGGGGTGATGTCGGGCCTGGGTTTCTCACAGATGAACTTGTATTTCTCTGAGCACTGCTTGTCGTCCCAGAAACCGCTAACGGTACCCGTTGTCATAGCTACGCAAGTACCATCCCCGCTGTCTAGAGACCAAAAAAAAAGTTCATGTTTTTTTTTTTACACTGTGTGCATATATATATTATCCTGTCCAGATGATATTTAGCGTTGTGTGTCAGGTGTTGTACCTGGCTGATCTCTGTCCCAGTGAGTGAAGGTGAGAGATGCGCCGTTCTCCCAGACGTAGTCCACTCCTCCCCCTGCTCCTCCTCGAGCACGCAGGCCCAGCCACCACAGACCGCTCTTGCCTGTCAGAGCCACGGTGAAGTGGGACTGCTCATAACTGCAGTGAAACAGAGTGAACACAAGTGGATAAAAAAACAGTATACTAGATTGGGTTCAGAGCTAAAGATTTAGCCACTTTATTGCAAATAGATATAAAAAATTAAAATAAATCAATCAATATGTTGATTGTGGTGAATTCCCATAATCGGGATAATTGGGTAGACGTCGTACCAAAAATTAAACTGTGCCCCTGCAAACAATGTGTTATGCTATAACTGATAGAACAGGTTGAAGAAAATACAAAAGAAGAGGTGTTTGTTGAGGGCACAGGAGTTGGTGCAGGTGATTGAAGGGTACAGAAGGTCGGATCTGTATTGTTATATTATTAGCTCTTGAATGAACTTTGTTGTAACTCACATGTCTCCGATGTGCAGCATGAAGCCGCCCTGACCCTTACAGAAGTCCTTTGCATCAGACCAGCTCCTGGGGGTTTCCTCCATCCAGTAGCAGGCGTAGGCGTAGGCATCCCAGCCCTGATACACACACACACACACACACACACACACACACACACACACACACACACACACACACACACACACACACACACACATCACAGAGGTGAGGCTTCTGCAGTAACACAACATATACTGAGGCTCTCTTTGAGTGGGTTACTAACTATATTTACAGTTTTTAGTACCTGAGGGCATCCGTACACAGTGGGTTTTACAGAGGGCACTGGGTAATGTGCTTTGGGCATTTTGCATATGTAGGTATTGAGTTCGGTACAGGTCTTGTCGTTCCATCGGCCAGTCTAGAACAGAGATGAAACTGACATCAAAACTATTGCAATTCACTACAAAGAATAAAGTAAAGTGTGCAGCTTGAGTTTTTTCCATGCAGGGCACACTTTTCGTATTGTAAAATGTATGGACTATTTTTCTCACCTGGTATAACATCTCAACACAGTCTTCAGTGAAGCCCATGTGGTTGTTGGGTTCCCCTGGAGCCCAGTAAGTGAAGGTGGCCATGTGGTTGTCAGACCAGGTGTAAAAACCAGGCGCAAACAGGTCGTTGAGTCCGGTCCATACGTTAGTCGTGGCTGTAAAAATTCAATTCATTCGTGCCCTCAGTACCACTTCATTATTAATACTGTATGTGATACCTGAACCTTTTCCCTCTTCTACCTTCTTAGTATCAACATACAGTACATTCATAAAGGAAGTAACAATATCAATTAGGTGATCTTTAATTTTACAGGCCTGAGCTTGTAAAAAAAAAAAAAAATTAATTGCAAAGTACATTATTAAAAAAGAGAAATAAGAACAAAAAGAAAAGGGCCCAAAAATTAATAATTGCCCCATTTGCTTTCTGAATTAAGTCGCTTAAATCACAGGGTAGGCCAAGTGATTTTTTTAGCAGGCTACCATATATCAATAACGCTGCTTTTTATTTTTATTGACAGTCTTTATTGAGTCATTCCATGGGAATTACTTTGAAGACTCCTCTACACCGTTGCCTCAGAGATGGTGTTTTTTTCTTGAACCCAGTTTAATACTATACATTTCCCTTTCAGGAAGAGCAGTTTATCCATCTATTTATCTTTCCTGACTTTCTTCTTTTATTAGGACTTTTCTCTACATCCGTACCCTGGTACAGGTAGCTTTCCAGCCAGCTCTGCTCCGTCATAGAGAGGATGGAGGTGAGGTCAGCTCCCAGACTCCTGCAGGTGCCCCGAGCGTCAATCCATGTCTTTTTGTCTTCAAAAGGTTTGTAGCAGAACTCTCCAAACTCGTACCAGTCTGGCCCCGAACACCGCAGCTCTGTAGGGGAGAGAGACGAGACAGAATTCAGAATCAGCGCAATTATCATAAACTAAAAAACATATTAAAATCTTGTCAAAAATAGTGACTGCTCAGAGGAAGGAGATTTAATCAAAGGTGTACACAGTATATGCATCTCAACTCACCCCCATCTGAAAAAGTGAAAGAAAAAGCATAGCTTCCATCGAATCTGTGGAAAAATAACGTTTTGTTATTGGATTTGCTTCCCAGGGCTGTTGCACTATTTACGGCAAAGGGGGATTTAGTTTGAAACGCCGCCACTCACTGTCTTGTGGTGATGCCATTCCTGGTGGAGCCGGCATAGAATTCCTTTCCTTCAGTTTTTAACAAAGTACAATCTCCTCCGAGGTTATTTGATATCACCCCAGCGTGGATGGCCGCAGCACAGATGTTTGAGTCCTGTTCAAAGAGACAGCAAATACATTTATATTCATATATTCACTTTTTTTTTAAATAAAATGTATTTCCTCAATGCAGAGCTTGTAATACCGACATACCCCACGATATTCTGTAGTGCCGTACACTTGGTAATTAGCATTGGCACAGCCCGCTTCACAGTGGACACTGAAAAAACACAGGACAATCAATTAGGCTACATCCGTGTGTATGATAGAATAGAAAATAATTAAATAATAATAATAATAATATAATTATGGACAAAAACAGAAAACAAACATTGCATGCAATAAGAAGTGCAATTGTGTCTATAAATACTTTAATAGCCTATTATTCCTACTCACGTTGCTTTATCGTCAGAAGAGAAGTTGGGCTTATGGTCACATGTGATTGCATCTGTTGAATTGCAAGTTCTTGTTATACGCCAACAGTATCAGCAGATAATACAACTGATAATAAAATATATTTTTGAGGGAAACTGGAATAAAATGTGTAATGCTGGTCCAGAGGTTTTTCCTTACAGTCCGGTGAGCACCCTAAGACCTCGAAGCGAAGGCCGGCCTGACCGCTGAACTCCAGTGGAAGGATGCGGAGGAAATGAGCGGAAATGGGACTGCCAAGTAGCTGGGTCTCAGCAGTGTTTCTGTCTGTTGAGCCTGGGAAAAACTAAGAGATAAAAAAAAATCATGAATTAAAAAAAGTCTTCTCATCTTGCCAGTTTGGCCTGTTGAATCAGAAAGGTCCATCTGCTTTCTCACCGTGCCATCGGCAGTGTAGTCAGTCCAGGTAAATCCGAGCATACTGTGCTGCAGCTTAAATTTGGTGACCCAGTGGTCACTTTGAGGGCAACCCTGGATCACTATCCCTGTTATTTTTCTCTTATGGCCAAGGTTGACCTGGATCCAGCTTGAAGTCACTGGAAATAAGGGGGGGGGGGGGCATTTAATAAAATATGAGTTTAAAGTGAGGAAAGCAACTCATAATACGATATTTTGTTTGTCAATCAAATCCGTCAACTGTCACCTTTATAGGTGGCGTCAGGGATTCTGTAAAACGATTATTGTCTGAATCGCTTTTGTCAGTACTGTGTGTGCACTGAAAAAAAATCTGGTGTTTATTCACAGCCTGGGCTCTGTAAACTGGTAGGTAAACAAAGGGGGCCCACCGTAGCTAGCAACATGCCAGTTTACAGAGCCTATGCTTTGTATTAACACTGGGTTTATTTTCTAGTGCACACATGGTACAGACAAATAGTGGATGATCGTGAGGAAATACTCACTGATTTTGACAGCAAGCACTCTCCAAAATCAATGACTCCACCTTTAACCATTGTTTACCAAATGCTCATATTTGTGAGCACTGGGTTGATACGTACCACTGCCCGACGGCTTCCAGCAGGAGTCTCCATTCAGACGGGCTTTGCTTGGAGTGAAGGCACCGATGGAGGAGGAAGCAGAGATCTCGGGGTCCCTGATGTTCCCGTCCTCGACACCCAGGCCGTGCAGACACACTGAAAGAGTTCAAATCACAACACAACAACCCTTCAGCTCTGATTGTACAAAATACAGCAGGTGGGATTTTTAAAACGTATACTGAAATGAATCAGAGAACAAAAAGAAGAGCCCACCTTTTTGCTCACAACTGTAGGTGATCTCCAGATATTTGGAAACAGTGGGACAGGGGTCTGGCTCCACATGGGCGTACGCAAAGCAGAAGGGACGGTTGTCACATGACTTTCTAATGCGAGGAAGGGTGCCTTCCACTGTGCAGCTCCCTGCAGAATGGAGATCAAGATTGACTTATTAACTTTGATTTGAGTGACAGGTCAAGCAAGTCAAAAGGTACATACAAATGAATTGCAAATGAAGAAGAAGCATTTGTTTTAATTATCATATGAAGAGAAAGCCAGCAGTTTCTCCATGGCATTTGTGATAGTAGAATGTTGCTACTGTGCAGCACCACCTCCTGATGACTCCAGGTGTGGGCAGATGTCGTCGCTCTTTCGTCCGAAGAAAGCCGACTGGATGTTAATAACGCTTTCGTGAGGACAGTGAAGGACAGCAGAAGAGTCCTGGCACATCAGAGCTGTCATGAAACCTGCAACAGCAAGGAATTTGCACATCAATAATTACTTTAATTCCATGTGTGGATATAAAGATGCAATTTCTGATCTAATTTTTTTTTGTTTCTTTTTGTTTCAACAAGTCTCTATGCAGAAAGCCGTGAGAAAAAACAGGATATCGTTACCGTCATGTGGTGGAGGAGGCTCAGGTGTGTTTCCTGAAACATGGAGTATAGTGTTAGCATGGCAAAGTGTCATTGGCTTCTGTTTACAATACTCAAAAATACTTAAAAAAGCAATAAGTCTCACCTTTACGCTCGCAGATGTATCCTCTTCTGACTTCACAGTTGTCATCGTTCCAGTAGCCGCTGTTAATATATATGGACAGGCAGTCTTCACCGTAATAGTCGTCTGGGTTACCTGTGTGAAGGGAATTTAGCCTACATTTTTTACCCTGCAAGACAATACTTTTCTTATGTTTTGTTTCTGACTGGAGCATTCTCACAGAAATAGAGCTGAATATATTTGGCTTTTTATATATAACCTGCGCTCCAGCGGATGTATCTGAATGGAGAGCCGTCCGTCCACTCCCAGCCACCTTCAGTGACCGAGTCGTGACCGCCCATCCACAGGGAGATACCTGTGGGACTCTGCTGGATCACACCTGTGAGGAAACAACAAAATACACCAGTTTAACAAGAGACCTAGAAAAAAAAACTTTTCTTCTTCTTGGATTTATTTAACACAAGTCTGAAAAGCACAAATGTCAGAAGCGTGCTTTGTTGCACCTATCACCACACCCACAGTGATGTCACAGTGTCCTGGGGAACACCAATAAATCACTGCAGGAAAGTGAGAAGTTAAAACACTGGAGGTCAGAAAAAACGAGAATTTCAGCATCTGTTAAGTTACTCTTTAAAAGCCCTATGTTTGGAATAATGTACTTTGTTGCCCCCCAGTGGCAGCACACACCAAGAACAACAACAAAGAAATGTGGTAGATACCAATGGGAAAGGAAAGCAACACGTGGACAAGACGGATTTTCCCCAGAATTGTCTCATCGGAATAAGATAATTCACACATAAATAACATAAATAACACATAAAGCGGGTGAACTACTCAGGTGTTCGAAAATCTTGTAAAATGATATTACGATGACTATATTAATTTATTACATGACTTATTCTCATACCTTGTATGAAGGCCTGTTCATAGGGATCAGTGATACTGAGGAGGTCTCCTCCCTGGTTGACACAGTCGGCTCGAGCCTCTGCCCACCCTCTCATGGACAGGTAGTTAAACAGGTAGCAGTTGTCGTTAAAAGGGTCGGACATCCAAGAACCACATTTTGTATTCCATCCTGCGACAAAACAAAACACATACAACTGTTGCGTGTATTCACATATGAACATTAACACATATAATGTCATTTGTTTCAGATCATGCTAGAAGTGTAGTATCAAGTTAACCTGGTCCAGATGTTGGGGGCTGGGGAGGAGGTCCTTGTCCCTTGGCTGTGGAGAGACACGATAAAGAATAACTACACAGAAATGCAACACAAGGGAGTTAAAAAAAATGGCAGAAAAACTGACCTTTTTTGCAGACAAATTCCTTCGTGTAAGTGCAGAAATCATCATTGAATTTGCCAGGGTTGTGATGAGTCGCCCCACGAACCTGGACACAGTCCTCGTTGTTCTGCCAGTTGTCCGGCTGGTTGGTCTCCCACAGGAAGAAGTCCTGACAGCCAAAGATTTAGAAAAGAAAGCCCAGACTGAAATATACTGCAGCTAGTTTTTTATTTTTCGTTTATGTTTAGCATTCCTCATTGAGGAATGAACAGGATCTTTCCAAGAACC
This sequence comes from Ammodytes marinus, assembly GCF_949987685.1. Classification (NCBI taxonomy): domain Eukaryota; kingdom Metazoa; phylum Chordata; class Actinopteri; order Uranoscopiformes; family Ammodytidae; genus Ammodytes; species Ammodytes marinus. Next base: position 8,093,314 of record NC_137222.1, read on the forward strand.
ACATGTATTTTTCTAACTTTTGTGATTATATTAAAGATGTGCGTGGCTTCATCACTTACTGCAGGTGTTCCATCAACGTTGACCCAAGTGTTTTCAGAACTGATGTCATTCAAACCAATCCAGGATGCAGCTGGCATGTGAGCTGCAGGTACAATAATTTACATTTCTGACTATAAAGTTTACAGTCACAATATTTAAATAATTTCTTGATGAACTATTTAAAGTTCCTATAAACCCAAATCCACACAATCCTTCTAACTGTGTAATTTGAGGAGTTAGTTGCGTGCTAGTGCAATCATCTTAAAAGAGTTAGGCATATTTATCAATCAAAAATTAAAGCTATTGAAATTTCGGTAATTTTTTCTAATATTTATAAACATGTATTTTCAATCTGATTTTTGTATAAGGTTATTGAGACAGCCAACTTTGATATCATATATTGATTTTTACTACAGTATTTTAAAACCAGTCATTTGATGAACTATGGTGCTTTCCTAGCTGCTTACCAACAAGGAAACTCAGTTCTTCCTGTGTGTGGACACTGGCCAGATGAGCCTGCTCTGTGGCACAGTGAGCCTCAGCATCCTGCCAGCTCTTCACTGACTCTGTCTCAAACTGATAGCAGAAGTCCCCGTACAACAAATATCCAGCGTCACAGTGGGAATCTGAAGCAAAATATATATAAAATACTCATTTATTAACTGAGCATTAGCAAGACAGGACAATATCAGTTTTTTTAATGTGAAACTATTATGTTTTTATGTTGCTTTCTTGAAAAGATATTTTAAATCTCAATGGTAATACTCCTGATTAAATAATTAATGAAAATAAAAATAAAACATTTGAAGAGGTAATATGAAGTGTGGCTGACCAGGAGCAGCAGTCGGTTTGATGTTCTGTCCTCCGGTCATTTCACAAATGTAACCGAGACTCTTGAAGCAGTTGGTTGTTTCCCACTTGCCTGCGTAATTTCCTGGAAAAGAGCATACACTTATTTCTAAAGCTGGTCGTGCAATGCCAGCCTTCACTGAAAATATATCACAATGTCTGTTTATTTGGGCGAAGGGACAAAATGGCAGTGTGTAGATTCTACCTGTGAAAATTTGTCCGCAGTCCCAGACATTTGCTGTGTTACTGGGCCAACCCGGACCGTAGTTAGAAAACGTAACCTCGGTTTTATCCACCCATCTGAAAGCCCCGTCCTGGTCCATATCTGGTGAAATCACAGAACAAAAAAAATTAATTAATTCACAAATTCACGAATTATTGTAAGGAGACATTTATGTTATTGTTATCATTCAAAAGATACAGATGTAAAAAGTACCAGATAAACCAAACCAGATGTCAGGAATCTCCACTAGGTGAAAGTCCGGAAGGTACCCGTTTATGAAGAACTGTTCTTCTTGACTGCAAACAAGGAACGATGGGGGGACAGACTGGGTAAGAATTCTATTGTTTTCACCAATACCTCACTCAATTTGTAAGAGAAGAAAGGTGGTGCTATTTCTACTTTCAATGCCAAAATAGTGTGGCTTTAAAAATCAAAATGTACGCCACTGTTGTTCTATCCTACCTGTTTATAATGAGCAGGTGGGCGCCCAAATCGGAGCACTTGGTGAGGGCTTCATGCCAGGTGGTCAACAAATTTACATTACTGACCATCCAGTAACAACTGCCAGTGAAGCTCAGCCAGCCAGAGGGGCAGATGGCTGGAGGTGAGTTTTGGAAGATCAGCAGAAAATGTGTTAGAATGAAAGAACAAAGAATTAAAAAAAAAATTATAATAAAAACTAAAGACACCATGAGTTAGTGGGACAGGAGACATCATAGCTTACTGTTCAGTGGACGTTTACACATGTAAGGGCGCTCGTATCTGCACACATGGGATCTCCATTTCCCAAATTCATCTGATGTATCTTTGATTACTGCAGCACATGAGCCTGCCGCTGCATCCCTGTTGGAGAACATGTGTTAAACCTTGATAGCACAAATTCCTCTGTAAGTTTATGACAGTTATACAATATAGCTTACACTGTGGGTTGACCTTCACCCCAGTTTGTGTACCCCTGGGCGAGAGCATCAGACCAGCTCCACTGCATGTTTCCCGCTTCAACTTGACAGGAAATCTTGTTGCATTTCTGGTGGAAACAAAGCTCATCTTCAGACTGACCTACTAAATATTCTTATCCAATACTAGATAATAAGGAGGCTATTGAGCTTCTTCATTTTACACTATGTTGCACTCACCAGCGTGGAAAGCCCCATCCAGAGGTCAAATTGGGATTCGTCCAGTGTCCCTGTGATGAACTGTTCTTCTTGAGCTGATGTGATGGACACCAGGTCTCCTCCCTCCCGCACACAGTCGTGCCTGGCTTCAGACCAGCTCTTCCTCGTGTCTGCCTTCAGCTTGTAGCAGTTGGAGCCGTACTGTCTCCAGCCGTTGGCCAAGTCACACTGTGGGACCGGATTCGCTGTACAGCAGAAAATGTGAAGAATGAGAATGGTTAAATAAAATATGCCGAAGAAGATATGAAGAAGATAACTTGCCACTTCAAACATGGATTAAATAGATATTTGTTTAAAATCATGACTGGTAGACGAATGGTTACAACGTCAACATTACAATTCTGGCTGCAGACCATTGTTGTATGTTGTTGCACAACTGCCAAATAAAGATAAAAATGCAGAGCAAATAATCCAAAACAAAAATGCACAAAGAAGAAAATGCATTCAAAACTTTTGTGAAACACAACATTTCTAAACTTAATTTTGAAAGAAAAAATGAGGAGAATAAATTTGAATGCACTAGAATAAAACAAGTTGGGTAAAAATAGTAAAAAAAAAAGATAATACCGTAGTTACTTACGGTTTTGGTGCTTGCAGATATATTTTCTCTTGACGTTGCAGTTCTCATCATTCCACTGTCCAAAGCTTTGTCCGTTCACATGACCGCAGTCCTCGCCAGGGTCATCACCCCAGTTATCAGGCTGGCCTGACATCCAGTACCTAAAATATATAATAATAAAAAAACATCCTTGAGTTATCACTATTTCTATTCATATACAATTTGCATTATTATTTGTAGGACTAGAGCAGAAATAACAGTTTTACATACGATAGGTATGGTATAAAGGTAGTCCCATCACTCCATTCATAGACACCTTCTGAGGCTTGGTCGTTCAGGCCGAACCAGTAGACTTCTGTGCCTATTTGTGTACTCACCCACAGCTAGAAATAAGACATACAAAAGTTCAATAAAGGTGGATTCAGCAATTCTCAGGCTCTCTAAACGGGTTGTTGCTAGTGTGACAGCTCCTGGCACCTCCTGATTGGCAGGCTGCCAGGAGCTGATAGCTGATCCTCAACACCCATGCTAGCTGCTCTCCTGAGCTATAAAAGCGGCAGGAGTCAGCCACTTGGTCTCCCCTCCCTTGACGTATGGTTTGGTTTGTTTTGGTTGGTTTTGGTTTGGGTTAGTTAGGTTGAGTTAGTGCTGCTTTACACACACCATACACTCATTCACTCACACAGACACCACACCCATTACTGACTACTGACATTCACGCACCATTTATTAGTTTAATTTTAACTTGGTTAAATAAATTATAATTTGGTAAAACTACCTTTCTTGTGTGGTCTCCTCTTTTGTCATTCCCTTGAGCGGGCTGTGACACTAGCTATGGAGGACCCCCTTTGTTTACATACCAGTTTACAGAGCTTAGGCTGTGTAACAGGCAGTGGATTGTGTACAGATATTCACAGTTTTTTTTAAATAAATTATATTGACAACAAACATTCTCCAGAATCAAAGACTTCACCTTTAACCCAGAGTATGAAATGATAAGAAACACTTAAACAAAAAAATCTTGTTTGTGAAAAGCTTGCGCGTGTGGCCTCACCCTCTCATGAATGTCCTGAACGCTCATCAGGTTGCTGTCCTGCCCCACACAAAACGCGTTAGCTTCCATCCAGGATTTTGTATCAGTCGAAAATAAGTAACATCTACCCTGGTACTCCCTCCAGCCTTGTTGACACTGGCCTTGTGCTGAAAATACAAAAAATACAACATACAGTTACCATGTGCGCATATGTGACACACAAAACATGTTGTATCCGAGTGAAAAAATAATATTTACATATACTGTATATGAGAGATGTGACGTCAGAACAGCACTCCTCTTTTGAAGGTTTCTTTTGACACAGTTCTCTTATTCAAGATTAGCAGACTCCTGCAACTGTGACGTTAAACGGTAGTCATCACAATTGAAAACTGAAGTCAAGTCAGAGTCGACTTAAGCTCCATTACATGCCACTAGATGCTGGCCTTATGAAATGAAGTGGCTGAATTGATAAAACCTGAACATAGAATGTGTTGACCTACGAGTTGGCAGCGAAAATCTGGATATTCAACCAATTATTTGTCGATGCTTCCATGTCACAAAAACATTATATTCCTTAAATTTGAGACTGAAGAGTTCCCTTCTCACTGCACACAATGATTTGCAGTGAAACATTAAGTTAAATACATATAAAAGACAGCGGACAGTTCATCACTATTTTAAATTGCTTTAAATATTTGTATTTATTTATTATTATTTAGAAAGATCCGGAGAAATAGTAGAATAAAATATATGTTTGATGGTTGATCATTTAAAAACTGCACAAGATGGTGAAATGTTTGAATGCCCATCAATCATAAAAGTCCCATGACACGATCCACAGTCCAGCCATGTCAGGCAACTCTGAGTGCTAATGTTTGACTTTAACAACTTGTAAAATCACATGTTTTGCAGCACACATCCTTAAAACTGGATGAAAGACCACAAGGACAAAACACTGATGCAAGGTTGAACAAATGCAAAGCACTTATCGAAACAGACAGTGCAACACACAGACAGTGCAGTGTGAGCCTTCAGAAACAGCGGATACTTAAAAACCTGCCATCAGTGCTTGTGCATACAGTGATAGTGTTTCAGAATGAATACATGCTTTCTTAAAACAATTACCAAGTGATTGCTTGAGAAGTCTTGTACTATACATTTATTTTTTGATTCAGACTTTTAAACGTTGGTTTCAGTAATACATAAAATTAAATCCATGAGTTAATATACTGTTTTGATTACTGCTGAATTTAATGTGGGAATTGATTTACATTAGTCTTTTTTTATTATTATAATTATAAAATCTATTGAGAAAAAGTTCTCATTTGCATCTCAGGTCTGCTCCACATACTGTATGCTTCATACACCTTTAAAAATGTATTTAAACATACAGCTACAAAACACAAGTCATTTAATTGATGCATTTCATCAAAAGCACCACTTTGATTTCATATTTCATGAGGTCCTCCTCAATTGACCCGCCTGCATCTTAAATTTGAAGGAGTCTAAAACTAAAACCTGGGTCAGGTGTATACTTTGACCTTTCCATGGGAGCCGTATTCATATATCTCACTTTCAGCCACCCAAAGTGTCACAAGCTCTACAAAGAAGTTGTCAAAAAAATGTACTTACCGCAAGCAAGGAGAGCAGCAAAGCTGAGCAGCTGTAGTAGCATTCTTTGTCTACTGTCCATTTTTATTTTCTTGTGTTCACCTTTTTTTTTAAGGTGCGATTCTACACATTCTATTATCTTTTATGCTTTTCTGTCTGATCTTGACAGTGTGTGTGTGATGTGCTCTAGCTCCCAGGTTTCAGACCTCTGAGCATCTTCTATTCAATTCATCTCTTTTCAGCATCTGTCCAGGGTCCAAAGACTGAACGCAATAAAACACTGATGACAAACATTTCTCTTGACTCATTACTCTGCGTTATAAACCCACGGTAGTTTGTTTCCGAGCGAAACTTAAATGATTAATCGCACAGATGGGCTAGTTTGATTGTATAATGTGCAAAAATTAAGGATGAATAAGACATTAAGGGTTTGAAATTCATAGAAGCAAAAAGATGTGTATTGACATTTAGTTATATTGAAAAATCTTGTAATGTTTGCACCAAAAAGGATTCTCCTTCAAATTCCTTCTTGCTGACTGCATTTTCATCTAAAACCCTTCTTTGCACTACATTAAGGGCCGGTTTCGCAGACATGGATTAAGCCTAGTTCTGGACTAAATTGTACTTTCAATGGACAATCTCCATTCAAAATTCCATTTAGTCCAGGACTAGGCTTAATCCATGTCTGTGAAACTGGCCCTATAATTGTCAAAAATAGTAAAGATTCTGGTGCAGTGAAGTATAGGCATCAATAACTGATATTACACAGTACGTTATAATACAAACATACATGGGGGCATGTTTCAAATTTGAGCAACAGGAGTTTTGTACATCTTTAAGAATTGTAATGTTATAGAGTGTGAACATTACTTTTGACACAGTGAAACCACAAAGTCCAGATGACAGAGTTTATAAAAACCACATGTCAACTGTCAATAAACTCTATACTGCCAAACATTTACCCCCAACTGTTACTTTTTAACTTGGTTTAGTAGGATGTTAAAAAACAATAAAATGTACAATGAAATTGTCATTTATATAAAATTTTGCTCAGATCAAATCACACACACATACACACAGACAGACAGACACACAGACAGACAGACACACACAGACACACGCACGAGAAATTCAACAGATGAACTTTGCACATAACTTTATTTAAACCAATTTATACCAATACCGTGTAAACAAAAACAACTAAAGATGGAAGTAAAGAGGAAGAACACAAAATACAGTGCAGCTTACAAAAGTCTCACGATGTCTGCAACAATATTGATAGTATATCGTTGATAATATGCACTAGTATTAATACCGGCAGGACACAAACTGTGCAATAATATGTGTATTTTTAGTATAAACTGTATATAGTCTGTATTAAACTCTGTCCGCCTATTCTGAAAAACAAAACTTTTCTAAAAAGCATTACATTTCTCTTAGATGTGGCAGCAATGGGCTTTACAAAGTGTTAAATATACATCTTAAAACTTATAACATGAACAACATCAAATTCTCCATTTATGACAAAAATATACTTGAGACTTCACATCTATTCTAGGAAAATAATGCACAGCAATGGGATTAGGTAAGTGTAGTAAAGAACAATACCAAAGATACACCTATTCTTATTATACAAAAATGTCCATATATTAAAATATAACTTGAGACAGACCTCAGCTGCATCTCTTGCACATTTGAAAGCAGTCCGATTAGGATTTCTGACAGTCCAGCTATCGTCAAACATACATTGTGAATTTGAACGGGTTTGAACAAATCCCCGACACAATAACGTAAAAAGTGAAAAAGGAACTGGAGAGGTGCATCGTATTGCTCTGATCAGTCCTTGATTCTGAGATATACAGTCAACCTTTCTCGATTCTGAGGTCGAGGGAAAGGTGGAGACTCGGGATTTCGGCAGGCCGTTTCGAGCCCGATTTGCATCTACAGCTTCTGGAAACAGCTGACGTTCTTTTTGTGTGCGTTTGGCACTTGCAGCAGTTCAATTCTCCTCTGACTAAATGTCCTATGTCACCTCCTTACAAGCAGCTGATTCCCCCCCCCCCACATCAGCCTTAATGATTGTACAAACACAATAACAGGAAAATCCCTAAAAGCTAGGACTGCTGGGATTACGATCCAGCTTGTGGCAAATTGCAAATGTGGATAGAACATATCATAAAAAGCACCTTTAAAAAAAGTCTTACCTACTTTTCACTTATCCTGGCTTAAGATCACAGGAATCTTGGAAATGAATTTGACACCTTAACCTCGTATATATTTTTCTAACCTTATTTTTCTAATTACTGAAAATATCAAGTGTGTGAACTGCACACGCTGCACTGCAAACACGGAGCGGAATGCAGTATGATCCCATCTCTCTGGAGCGACCGTGGAGCAAAAATAGTAAACTAGAGACGGTCCTATGCACAGTTAACCTCGTAGTTCTGAACTCATCTCTCGTTCTCAAGAGTTTAGTATCACATACACGGCTCCGCTACTCATTTCCCTTAAAGATAAAAAGTCAAAACTATTGTCAAGGCAGTCTAACAGAAGAAAAAGTACAGTACAAAATACTAACGTCACTGATTGCAAATAACACCAGCAGGAGACAAGAAGAATGTCTTTTGTGAGAGAAGACTTCAGATTTGTCAGATGTGCACTTCAAGTCAGCAGAAATCTCCCTAATATTCCTAAAAATCACTGTGTGCAAACCGAACATCAGCCTTTATGCTTTTCAGGCGTATGTTCAAGACAGTGGGCGACAGTAATAAAAGTTGCTGGGCCCACTTGTCTGTGTGCTTTGTGTTGTGTGCTTTGTGCAGTGATCAGCTGGTAAGAAGTGGCGGACCGGTGGTCACATGCAGTTGGCCACGTTGCTGGAGCCCTGGCCCACGTCCCTGATCTGACTGACGTGAGACGAACAGACGGCAACTCCTGCACCAGCACGGCAGTGAGACACTGAACCTACCAGCTCCCACCTGAACAACACAAAAATACATGGAACCATTAGCAATAGACAAACATTTTTCCAGGTATTTACACACAGAAGAGCAAAGAGCCATCAATATATACCACTAGTTTATTTGTTCTGACTGCAGAAGGTTCCTATGAAAAAGACATTCTAAAGATAGGAGTCAGCGATTCTGGAGAATGCTTTTTGTCAAGATCAGGGAGTATCTCCTCACGATCTGCCAACTTTATGCACCATGTATGCGCTGAAAAAAGTTATTAAACAGCTTCAGCATGTTGCTAGCTATAGTGGGCAACCTTTGTATACATACCAGTTTACATAGCCTAGGCTGTGTATTAACACCAGATTCTTTTTACAGCGCACACACAGTACAGACAGGTAGCGGATTGTTAGGAGATATTCGCTGTTATTTACATGATGGGATTTTGACAACAAGCATTCTCCAGAAATGCTGACTACACCTTTAAATCATCCAAAATCCCATGTCAATACCTAAAGACAAAACAATCACATGACAAAATCCTTATGCATGTGCTCCTCACCTGTTCATTCGAGGCTCAAACGCCTCCACTGTGTTCAGGTAGATGTTCCCGTTGTGACCCCCGACTGCGAACACTCTTCCCATTACCGTGGCGACGCCCACCCCCCCGCGGGGCGTGGTCAGCTCAGACACATACTCCCAGCGGTGCATCCGCGGGTCAAAACGCTCGACGGAGCTCAGTGGTGAATTGTCATCGAAACCACCTTCGAAATAAATTATTGATGAAATCACAACAAATGTCACAACAAATGTAACCTGGCAAACAACACGCTCAGGTGTAACAATTGCTAATACAGTTAGTACGAGAGTGCCATTGTTTAATGGACCAGGCACAGGGTAAGAGGATTTCAATCAATCCAAACTGAGCTACAGCTGTTGACTCAGCAAAAAACGCCACAACGGAAGTTTCTATGGACCTTGAATGACTCTTCAAATTTGAGTTGCACCATAACAATATCATCCTTATGCCCTGTTAATCAGTTACCAGATTACAAAACATGAACTTTTGTCTTGCTTGATTTACGCATTTGTGTTCCTATAAAAATTGTAGGATATGTGTGTAGGAGGTATTTGACCTGGGTCTATCAAAACAAAGCAAAAATAATAGAGAAGGAAACACCAGTACAATAAACATACTGTCTCAATTGAATTCAGTGTAATTTCAGTCACTGCAGTACAAGCAAATGTGAAGAAAATACATCTGGGGAAATACTGTATATGGTTCCAACCAACAATATCTGGCTATCAAAGTGATCCGTTATGAATGGATGTATGTCTCACAGGAAGCCATCTTAAGTTGATTCATTCCTCTTACCCACTACATAGAGGCAGCCGTTGAGTTTGCTGACTCCGTTCCCGGCCCGTCTCTGGCCCATCTCGCTGACCTCTGTCCACTTGTTGAGGTGCGGGTTAAAGCGCTCCACGCTCGACAGCGACGCCACGCCATCGTTGCCTCCCACTGCGTACACGTAACTCTGGTGAGAGAAAGGAGAGCCAGTTTTATTAACAGAAAATCAAAACAAAACAAAACCATTTGAATATCAATAAAAAGTTAAGTTTTTTCCCTAATCCAAAAAGTGAAATGAATCTCGAATAAACGTCATTTTCAGAAGGTTGACATTTCTGTATTATAAATCCTTTTTTTCCCCCCCGAGATACTGTTTTTTTTTTATTCCATGAGCTGTAAGCCGTAATCATGAAAATTAAAACAATACAAAAACCTGACATATTTCACTATATGTGAAACGAATCTAGAACATATGAACATTTAAATTTTGAATGAACTTTTTCATGATATTCATAGTTTTTGAGATTGCACCTGCATATACCCCAATATCACAAAATAGCCATTTGCCTCAGCGGACTTTACAATCTTGTACTGCAATACGATGCCCTCCACGCCCACCTTAGAAAAATGTAACAGGAAAAAAAAAAAAAACGGAAGAAACATAATGAAAGAGAAAGAGAGTAAGTGGATCCCTCTCCCAGGACGGACAGATTTAGAGGATAGATATATCAGTCACAAACGGATTGGGTTGTTTTTCCTCTTGGTCTTACCCCCAGTGCCACAGATCCCACTCCTCCTCTGGGCGTGTTCATCGGAGCCACGGCGCTCCAGCAGTCGCCCTCGATGTCGTAACGCTCCACGTCGTTGAAGCAGGAGTTGTCGTCCAGACCGCCGATAGCATAGATAGGACCGCCGAGAGCTGCCACCGCTATACCCCTCCTGAGAAACCCATACATAACTTGCTCAAAGCAGTTTTTCTGCTGCCTACCCAATAATCTGAGTGTAGTAAAAAAATTAAAAAAACATAGTGTGCACTGGAAGAAATGCATGGTAAAGGTTGAGGTATCTATCTGAGCTTAGCATTGCGAGGGGAACATTTTCTAAGTCAAAAGAAAAAAAAGTTTTCAAATCTAAATCTAGCAGCTGCCACAGTGTAAGGACAGTATGAATGATTTCTAGGCTTTCTCTATATTAATTTGATTCCATATTTTAAATTATTTTATCCAGCTTAGTGGATTTGGCCCCTTCAGATAATTCCTACTGCCTCTGGCAAATTTTGGTGAGCTCCAGTGCTGAATCGCATTGTGATAACTTTTTTTAAACAGCAAAAGTGGAACTATCAGTGAGACCGTATAAGTTGATGGATGAGAATGGCAACATTTGACAAGTGTTTGAATTATTCTCTCTTCTACAGGGCTGTTGTGACAATGCTGCTCAAAATAAGAGATTACCGAAAAAGCTTGACACAGTTAAAAGTTGGGTCCTTAATATTGCCTCCACCCAGCACCAGATCATTCACTTGTTTTTATAAAAAGCTTAGTTTTATGTGGAGAGCATAGACTCAGCAAGGCCAACATGGAGGAGAAAAGTGGCATATTGTTCATTGAGCCGTTTCACATGAAGTACATTGTAGTCTCTGCGTACCTCTTGGTGTTCATAGAGGCTTTCATCATCCACTTGTTGGTGAAGGGGTCAAACAGCTCCATGTTACCCAAGTGCTCGTTACCATCATGGCCCCCAACAGCATAGACTTTGCCTAAGGGAACCAACATCAGACAGATATAAAGTTGATAAAGAAAATCGGCAGTATGTCAAAAGGTACACTGTATTCACCTTGAAGTGATTCTGTAATACAAATGTCATTTTCTAAATGATCTTATCAAAACTCAAATGGTTTATTTATTGAATAAGACCATATGATAAACACCCACTTTGCAGTTGATGTGAATACACAAATGGCAGCCCTGAAAAATTATGATAAAGCTCAAAAATAAATGTTGACAAAAACTGTACATAATAACATTCATGATGTATTAGACTAGACATTAGTTTTAAGTGGCAACTGATTGTTTGATACCCAGTCATAATGTTTCCCTGTGCTCTTTAATTTCTAAACTTTTTCACATTTGTCTTTCCATGCCCTGTCCTTTTACTGTATGCATTGTCATTATACACAACAACCCCTCTCACCTCCTACAGATATGACACCCACGTGACGGCGTCTGCTGTTCATTTCAGGACCAAAGAACCAGCTGTTCTTAGTGATGGAGTAGCACTCGATGCTGCGGAATGGGTCACCTGAACCGCCCCGGCCGCCCACACAGAACAAAACCCCTGAGGAGATGGTAGGAAAGAACAAAATGTCTTACTTTATTTACGTTATTTCACAACTGTGCTTGCACACAAAAAATAAACAACATGCTGTTTCTCACCAGCTCCACCAGTGTTAATAATTCATTTATTACAGCCTTTTTATTACATTGAGAGAATACACACCATCGCACTTCATGTTGACGTAATAAAAACACATTTCAAAAAGATGAAAAAAATACATTCGGCAAATATGACTACATTTATGTGGATGAGAAGTTATTACATCTTTGTAAATGTGTTTATGTTATGCAGACGAGACCTAATCTGTTATGACGCATGAACACCCAAGAAGGCATTTGGTTCCATAAATGTAGATGTGTATTTTTTGTGCTGAGTATTACTAAAAAAAAAAGCCATAAAATCACTGGTTACATGCTTGAACGCCAGGCACTGACATTTAAGTACTACCTGCAGTGTGTTTCCGGGGTATGGTGCGGACTGAATACTCAAAGTCCAGCACCACCTTGTTGCTGAGGTGCAGGTGGTAGTTCCGGGCCTCGTCCATCAGGTCGCGACAGCTCAGGTTTCCTTTGACCATCTCGTCCTTAGCAACCGTTCCAGTCAGGAACTCTACAGGGAGCAGCGGGAGGCGCACCTGGAGGAGAGACCAGCATGCACTTTGTGTTGTGGTGGTCATAAAAGGGATTGCATAAAGCTGTGAACGTATATGTTAAACTAGAGTAAATAACTGTTAACTAGCTAACTTTTGCGCTGAAAAAAAATATAATCAGGTGTTAATACACAGCCTAGGCTCTGTAAACGGGTGTGTTGCAGAGCCTAGGCTGTGTTTTAACCACAAATATAATTTTTTAAGCGCACACACTACGATCCGGTAGCAGATCGTGAGGAGATAATAACTCATTTTGACAAAAAGGGATTTTGACAACAAGCGTTCTGAAGAATTGCGGACTCCACCTTTAACCCCACCCTCCATATTAAGCTATGCGTTCACTAACCTGAGACATGATGAGGTCCAGCCAGGCCTCGTGGTGCTGCGGGTTTGCTTTAAGCCATTTCACTGCTGCGTTGTACACCTGCGTCTCTAAGTGGATGTTGAGCTCGGGGGAGGACAGTAACGTGCGTAAGTGCTGGGGAGACACGGACGTGAAGTCCTCACAGTCCACCACCTCAGTGAAGTGTTCACAGGCGTAGCGGTCAGCCATGTCCATCAGGTCTACACGATTGTGGCTTTCAGCAAACGTACGCACCGCCAGGCAGTTGGTGGGGTGAAAGTGGGCCTTCATGTACTCACAGCAGGCTCTCGCCACTAACTCCACCTAAGAGATTCAGGCAGCAATAAAGCAACTTTACAGAGAGAACACAAAGCCTGCACAACTTGCTGGTTGATTGTGTTGGTGTTTTTTTTTACCTGGAGGATGCAGGCAGCATAAAGCAGTGGCTGGACGTTGTCCACAGTTAACGTGAGCTTGGAGGAGTAAGCAAAATGCACCAGGTCCTGGATGGCATCACCATCAAAGTCTTTGATCTCTATCAGTTCCTGCTTAGCTTCAGACATCTCTGACAGGAACATAGCCCTAAGGGAGGGACCAAAGAGCCACATAGACAAGGACAAGGTCAAATACTTTCCACAAAACTTTGTGCACTGCAAAAACATTTTAAATACTGTATAAAAATATATACTTTGTCCCGAAGTTCATTGTGTGTTGAAACAATCGATTATAGTTGTTAGAAACATTACATTTGAGTTGAATAAATGGTCATATTTTGTTATTCTACTCTACACTATAATAATATATTTCTCAAATAGCATGTGCTAAAGGTATTTATGGGCATGCCTATCTCATACATTGTATTTTTTCAGGCGTTAATAAATAAGAGGGAACACGTCATGTATGTCTCAATTGAAGCATTTTTTTTTTAAACTTTATTTTTATTTGTTTTTCAGGATGAATGAGAACAAATAAACAGACAAAGAACACACAGGGCAAGCATGGGCCATACTAGAGTGTGAGAATAAAAAAAGGACAGGAAAAAGAAACAAATTTACTATTAAAGTGGGTTACATTCAATTGAAGCATTTTGACATACATTTTTATAACAGAAATAACAAACTTCTGTCTTTCACCGTTTTAGGAAACTGGAACCTTATTTACAGGCTACAGACAGTTTATGGATAGTTCTTTGCTTAATTTCTGTATGTTGAGTGAGACCACTTTTAAAGGCCTACTTGGAAAACATCTAGAATACAAATTATTAAACATACCTGAAGTAAGGAATCACACAAGCCAGCACTAGCTTGTGACATGGTATCATCCTACTGCCAACCTGCAAATACAAACAAACAAACACAAAATACATGCTTTCAAAATAAAGACACATGTATACAGTATCACTTAACTCCCTGCTTATTCATTTCAACAGTATGCCATTTCGGATAAGGCTTGAATTTAAAAAAAAGTTCACCACATTTTACGTGACATTACTTGAAAACATAACAACAGAGATCAGTTGATACATAAATAAATAAAAGACAAATAAACTTTAAAGTGACCAACCTTCAGCGTGACGTCACACAGCTCTCCCACTTCGTAGAAATGCCTGAGAGAGTTATGGAAGTCCTTCCAGGCCTCGTTAGCCTCAAAGATGAAGGAGCCATCGGGTTCGCAGTCTGCTTTGGATGTCTTGTTCGCGGGACGCTTCTCCTGTTTGGGCTTCTGCTGTTTGGGATGCTCAGGCACCACATCCCCCGGTGCCATGGCTGGCTACAGGAAGCTACACCTAGGAGAGAGACCAGAGAGTTTGGTTTTATTATCATTGAACATTTGATATGATCTAGTTTTGGACTCATAAAAGCCCCCTTTGGGATGTTGCAATTGGCAGTTTTCCCAGATAGCCTAAACAAATAACAGACGTATTGATCATTAGCTAATAGCTACAAGTCTGTTTGAACCAATGCAATAATATGGATAGACTGTAAACAATACTGAGTTAAACAACAATTGCCCATCCCTAGCAGGAAGACACAGGCCAAATTGTCACTGCTATCGACTCCATCAAGTAATAATAACTTACAATGTGAAACAGAAACTACAACTCACTGCAAATAGCATTCAAGCTTCAAAGGGAGGAAGTAAAAAGAGAAATTAGTGGTGGGGGGATGTTGCCTGCCAGCTGAGCAAGTTTGGTCAGTATTCCTCCACTCCCTATCGGTGTCACTTCCCCCTTTACAAAGGACAAGCTGACTTCATCCGAGCTAACGTAGCACACACCACAGAGAAAAATCAAACCCCATTGAAAAAAAATTCCTACCTATTGTTGAATCCGATGGAAAAATCTCCACAGTCGATATGTCACATTCACATCAAGAAAGTGAGAGCAGACAGTGTGAGGCCAAAAGCTCTGCCCACCCACACCTTACACATGATGCACTGTCTCTCTTTTAAGCTCAAGTCTGTGACACTGAATAGAGTCTGTGTATCGCCCCCTCATCACTAGTCCTCTCAGCTATGAGAGCAAGAAACATCAAGATCCATCATTTGCACTACTGATCAAAGGCATTCTCCACTTCTGTTGTACTTTGTACGTTTGTGGGTAGGCTTCATCTTTAGAAATGTTTGGTGGGGAGACGTTGTTATATCCACCTAATTCAAAGACAGATTTGAGATCAGTTGTAGCACTCCCACGGCCTTAAGATGATAACATCATGAAGTGTTGTATAATGTATGAGGAGTGAGACATATATCAATAATTCAACGACAGAGAGATTTATTCCACAACTACTCGGCAGTACAAACTGAAAAAATATGTGCCCACAGCAGCAAGCTCTTTTTAAAAGCACATTTCACCATAGGGAATGGGAGTGGTCGTGGTCCTCCCGCTACTTAACGCCACCAGCATAATACACATAAGGACAAAAAGGTAAACAGAAAGCAGGACAGTGCACTCAGGAGAATTTACTGTCCTTGTATTTACTACAAACTAGTTTCCCTCATCAGCCCTTGTTTATCAAAGCACATTCATTCAGCACAAAGAAGAGTTTGATGCCTACTAATACCTTGTATTCTGCCAGCTGAATGGAAATAGTGTATCAAAGTCAAATCCTAGTTGCCATTTGTCAAAATTCAAATTCAAATCAATCGGCCACTGCCGAATCATGGAAAACAAGGTTAACAACACATGGTAAAAACTAATATCCGGGCAGGGTTACTGCGTTATATTCATATGATGTATTACTTTTATCAAACAAGTGCTCCATAGCCTACATACTGCCTACACCTACTTATAGAACCTCGGGTGCCCACAGCTTTCCCCACTTACAACAAAACAAAGCAACAATTCTGCAACATTGCATAAGCTTATCAAACAATAATAAAGGAAAACTAGCAAAGGAAACACTATTAAAATCTAATCATAATGAAGCAAATATGCCTATCACCAAAGATTTAATTAATTGAAGTAGTGTGCTGATTATTTTTTTCTTGGGCATTATTACCCAAATTAATAATACAATCGAGAGGATGCTTAAACAGACAGTGATAGTCAATTGGTGTATGTAAAAGATGCAGACACCTACAATTATAAACAAGTTATACTGCAAATATCACGCCAAGCTGTTTAACGTAATGGACAAATATAACACCTTCAAATGTAATTTCAAATCATGTTTGACATATTCATAAACTGAATTTAAATCTGAAAACATGAATCACAACCACAAGTCAACAGTTTGAAAGACGAGATAGTTCAAAAGCGTATTCTTTGTCAATTTCTTATTTCTGACGTTAAACCACATAGTTATTTATCCCTTCCCACACACGATACGACTCCAAAGACCATACTAGAGATGAATTTAGCGTAAACAGACGAACTGTTATGAGATTAAGTTAGCTCGTCTGCTAACAGCCACTAACATAGCAGGCAGATTTAGCATCCGCGCGACAGCTAATGTTAGCTGGCAGTGAGAGGAGGATTTAACCTGGGATTTTCACTGAAAATACTAAACGAAAAACGCTACACATGAACATGCAACGGTGGATAATAGCAACGTTAAGTCAAAAATATTTAATGTAGATACCTCATGTCGCAGCAAGAATTAAAATGCCGGCTCCTTTGAGGGGAATGTTTAGCATTAGCACGTTTGTTGTGGGCCCAGGTGCTTTATGGGTAGTGTAGTTCTTCAGCATTGCCTGGACAGCAGCTGAACAAACTATGGCTTTTTAGTGGACAAATGAGCTTCATTCTAGTTAAAAATTGCCAGTTTTAAGCACTAAATAAATAAAAAAATCGCAAGTATAAAACTCTACAATATAGAAAAGAGAATAAACCTACTTTGCGATTGCTCTCACAATCTCAAAGCAAAGGTAAATGATTAACAGACACCAGTCTTCTGAGATTTCTAATAATGCCAATGTAATGTCAGAGTTGAACTTAATTTTTTTTTCTGCTATGGAACATCCCTGCAAGACTCTAGAGTCTGTGCAGTTACACATTCTGTAAAAACATGCACCAATGGCATAGAGACCTTTTATATACTATCTATGATAGAGACACATAGGCAACACAATCTATAGTTGTCAAACGGGACAATACTTCAGTTTCAGGTCACTGTCTTGTTTTGTCTTCTGCCTCTTAAAGCACTACATAACTTATAGTGTATGTCAGTGTTACATAGTTCCACTAGATAACAGTGACAAGTTCAAAATAATGCAATAAACTAGAGAGTATTTTGCAAAGTAAGGAAATGTTATATAATGCAATTACAAAGGTTTCATAACTATATTGGCCAATTAAATATTTTCTAAAAGTATACATTAACAACAGCTTCTGCCTATTTCCGCTGTTCCTTTGAAACTATAAGCAGAAATATTGAAAACAGATCATAAAGGTGGACTGATTTTGTAAGTCATACATTTGGAGAACATTTTCAGTTTAAAATGTAAAAAGATACAGGTACAAAACACTATTGGTGAGGTCTAGGCCCATACACCTGAAATATCAATAGCTAGCTACAGTATTTACAGCTAGTGCAAATCTGGCTGGACTTTTAAATTTTTGTCAAAGAAACGGTACACAAATAGACTTTCTGGAGTCTACATTGCTGTGTGAAAGTTTGTGAACCCCTTGAAACTTTTGGAATTTTATTTATTTTAACCATAATTAATTAATTTTTATCAATACCAGTATTTTTTATATGAAAAAACAGATGTTTGTCCATCAATTCAAAAAAAATATTTTCCAGAAATCAATTGTTAAAACAGATAAATCAAATTATTTGACAACTGTTGTATGTGCAAAAGTTTGTGAACCTTAAGCTGCATTGCTTAAATCGAGCAGGTAAACACAATCAGATGGGCCAAATTGAGTGATGAAATGGACCAATGTATTGAGAGATCTTTAGGGAAGAAATTGGGCGGCACTAAATAAAACAGAGATAAAACCAGGTCAGTTTAGGCCATACATCACAAAGTGAACCCATACAGGTCAGACTGAAAGGGAAAACAATCTCTGAGGATCTCAGGAATATAGTTGTTGTGATGCTGCACATTTGTCTGGGGGCAGCTATAAATTAATTTAAAAAAAGTTTGAGCTCCATCAGTCCACCGTGAGGCAAATCATATGGAGAGCTTTAAGAGTGACTAAACATCTGCCTAGAAGTAGACTTCCTTCAAAAATATCCACAAGCGCCAAAAGATTTTTCAGTTAAAAGCCAACCCAAACATTACATCTAGTGATTTGCAGGCCTCTCTTGCAGCATCTGGGACATATGTGCATGGTTCCACAATAAGAAGAATGGCTTTCAAGGGAGGGTTGCTGAAGAAGCCTCTGCTCTCAAAAAAGAACAAAACTGTTGTCACAACTTTGCCAGAGAGCACCTGGAGATACCTGAAGTCTTATTCTGTGGACAGATTAGTCACAGTTTGGTCACAACCAAAACCGCCATGTTTGGGCAAAAACGCAACTCTGCCTACCACCAAGAGAACCATCTCCCAAGTGAAGAATGGTGGTGTCAAATTGTCTGCAAATCTCCAGATGTAATGTTTGGATTGGCTTTTACCTGAAAAATCACTTTTCTTGTGGCGCTTGAGGATATTTTTGAAGGAAGTCCACTTCTAGGCAGATGTTAAGTCACTCTTAAAGCTCTCCATTTGTAGATGATTTGCCTCACGGTGGACCGATGGAGCTCAACATTTTATTTTATTTTTTTTAGATATTTTTTGGGGCATTTTTATGCTTTATTGATAGTGTACAGACAGAGTTGAAATGGGGCAGAGAGGGGAGTGACATGCAGAGAACGACCGCGGGCTGGAATCGAACGCCTTACAAAATGAGCTAAAGGCGCCCCCTAACATTTTTTATATGAATTTATAGCTGTCCCCAGACAAATGTGCAACTGTAAGGATTTTAATTTCTAATTTTAATGATGCATATACCCCCCTCATTAATTTGTATTTACCCATTGTATAATCATTTAAACAAGTTGTATATTCTTCACATTTGACTTTAATAAATGTTCTCACTATCTTCTTGGTGCTTTGGAGACGAGGGGGTAGAACAGCTATAAAAACTAACCTGATTCTCCCATAAGATAGCAACATTCCTGAGGGCTGCTAAAACAAAGGCCTTTCTGGCCAAGCAAAGTTGTAAACACTATCAAGACTGGGAAGCTTAACCCTACTCTCCCATAGGTTCATGAAGAGGACGGCCAGGATGTGCAAGGGGATGATCCCTGAAACCAGATGACAGCAATAAAAGCCAATCATTGTCCTTTGTTTAGGGAGGTTAAAAAAGCCTTGCTGTCGATAAGGACTTCACTTTTTGACTTTTTCCTGTCTCTGAAACCTGCATCACCTGTCCTGTGATATCACTTCATTAAAACATCCTCTGAGAACTTGGAAACTTTTCTCCAGTCATCCTTTATTTTTGCCTTCCATATTTTCGAATAAACAAACACGTATTTTTATTGTTATTACAACATCAAAACTCTATTCCTGATATCCTCTGAGATTTTTTTCCCTTTTAGCATGTCTGACCTGTATGGGTTCAGTTTGGTGGGCCTAAACTGACCTGGTTTTATCTAGTGCCACCCAATTTCTTCCCTAAAGATCTCTCATTACATTGGTCTATTTCATCACTCGATTTGGCCCATCTGATTGTGTTTACCTTGCTCGATTTAAGCAATGCATCTCAGGATTCACAAACTTTTGCACATACAACAGTTGGCAAATAATTTGTTTGATCTGTTTTACAATTGATTTCTGGAAAAGAAACATTTTGAATTGATAAACAAACATGTTATTTAATATAAAAAATACTGGTATTGATAAAAATGTATTAAGTATGGTTAAAATAAATAAAATTCCAGAAGGTTCAAGGGGTTCACAAACTTTCACAGCACTGTAAATGAAATTGTTCACAACATAATAAGCAAAATCCTTTTATATTCAGCTTTTTGTTAATAACTAAAGTTTGTTTCCTGTATTACATTTAATGTTTACTTTCAGATATAAACTTGATCACATCCATTTAACCTTAGAAAGGGAAGCTAAAGCTGTCCACAAACAGTCCTAAGATTATTGTACAGAGATACATAATAAGAAACATTCTTAATAAAAAATTTAAAAAGACAAATGGGTGACCATTAACAGCTGGAACGACGGCAGCATAAACAGGCCAAAACATAACAATGAGACCTTCACACCATTATCAAAGATTGTTTATTTGAGAAGAGTGTAAATGTATACAGTTCATCTGCTGAAAATAACACATTAATAAACTGATCAAATTTGACAGGATACTTGAGGGATGTACAATATAATTTGACATAGTCAAGGCAAGGGTCATGTTTGTGAAGGCCATTGGACGACCAGCACAAGGCAAATTTAACATAATGTCAATACGTCCTATTTGTACTGCTTCTTCTTCCTCACGAGTGCATCCCGTAGAGCAATCTGGTCAAGACAAAAAGGAAAATATAATTATTATTTAAATTTACAAAAATCATTTGATCCATATAATAATACAGTAGCTCAATTCTGACTCACCTGTTTGTCTCTGAAGGAGCGTTTGCCTTTGGTTCTGACCGAGGCACTGTGTCTCATCATCATGAAGTTCTTGGTCTTCCTCTTCTCCTTGTTGCTGGTGCTGGCGTGTGGGTTCAGCTTGTGGTGCTTCCTGACAAAGTCCTTCCGGTCTCCCCGTCCCGCCTGGAAACATCGCAACACAATCATTAAGAGCTGAAATGACTAGCCGAACAAAAAATTTATATCCTGGAAAAGTCCATTCAAAAAGAGAAACTTTCCTGTATTCTAGATTCATTAAACAAAGTGGTTAATTTAGACGATTACGGCTTAAAAATCATGGCATGAAAAGAACAGTATTAGAATAATACATAAAACCAATCAAACAAAGGGATTTATAATACATAAATGTCAAACTTCCAAAAAGCATATTTATTCTAGATTCATTTCACTGTGTGTGTAATTAATCTAGAATATATGAAAGTTTTACTTTTCAAATTAGAAGAAAGAAAATGTTTTACTTTTCATTGATATTCTAATCTTTCTTAGATGCACCTGTATAAGTGCCAATTAATGACATTCCAAAGTCAGCAGTGTTACAGCTTTGTTTTACTGGACAGGTATCTCCAATCATAGTTCAAACCACCCTACAGTTATCGTAAAGTTTTACCATTGCTGTCGCCAGCCGAGTTTCCTTGTCGTCTTTCGGTCTCTTGTGCAGTTTCTCGATATTCCTCAGGGTCAGCAGCTCCCCTCTGAAAAAGATTTGGGAAAATAAAATAAACAGAAATCTTAGTAAGATCATTTATCTGTATTGTCACAGTCATTGCTCAGACCTGAGAGTTAATGCTCGAAACTCAAAAGAAGTTTCTGACCTGTTGTCACCCTCTTCCTCAATGTCCACCATCTTCCTCTTCTGTCCCTTGCCCTGTGCTCCGTCCACCTCCTTGGCCATCTGCACCAAGCGGATCTTCTTGAAGTCGTCCTGTGTTAGGAGCCTGCTGCCACTGACCGCTGCAGCTTTAGCTTTTCTCTCCTCAGCCGGCATAGCCTGCGACTTCTCCGCCTTTACACAAACACGGGCAACTCTTACATTAACAACAAAGGCAACTCTAACCTTGAAGGTGAACTATGCGGTTTCAGAGGAGAGCGATTTGTTAACATTTGCAGAGCCTGCAGTCAGTTTGCAAGACATATTTACTCTACATGTAATTCTTAGTATTGAATAATTCTATCATCATAATTCAAACCAAAATAATTTTGAGGCACCTTGAACCAAACGGAAAACTAGAATATGTTTGTAAACAAAACTGTGGGTCCTTCTGCTGTTAACAACATTGAAAACGTGACTTTTCAGGAGGCTTCTAACCTTCAAACAGTGCTCCAGGGATCATATTTTACCGTGAGGAAAGTTTATTTATTCAGTTATGAGAATATACCTTAGAAAAATGTTCTCTTCTCTGACACACATAAAGTTACATAATGCACCTTTAACACAATATGTAATTGACTACGGGGCAGTTTAATGATCTTTTAACGCAATTTGTTTACGCTCACCACTCCGGTTGTGTCTTCATCAGACGAGTGGTGTACGTCTATCCACTCGCCGTCTTCGTCGTCACTGACGCTGCTGGCACTCTCCCAGCCGTCTGTTGAGCAATAGAAAAAAAAAAAAACATAGCCACGTTAGCATGATCCAACAATCACACAGAGTGCTATATGAAACTGGATTCTGTATTATGGATCAATTCAGCCAAAGTAATCCAATCTCATTGGTTCAATAATGCAATAAGACGGCTCACCTTGGTCGTCTTCTCCCACTTCGTCGTCCAGGACTTCCGCTCCGGGGATGTAGTCTTTAGCCTCCGACTCTCCGTAGTCCTTGATCTTGGCCTCCACTGACGCCTCTGTGGGTCTCCCCTGGAACAACAACAGGCACGGTTTACAATTAAATACATTTTTATATAAATAAACGTAAATGTAGTGCTGTGTTTGCATTTTATTTTTGGATGTACCTTTTACTATACAAACTATAACGCTGTTGTTCAAAGTGAAGACACTTTCTCAGTTATTTAGTGATTTGTTTTTGGTTGACTCACCCTGTCCCTCTTGTGCAGCATCTTTGGATCAATACTCCTGAACAGCTGGATTATCCCTCTGGCAGACATCATCACGTCTAAGGCAAAATACAGACATTAAACACATGAACTAGCGCCTTCAGGATTTTGAGTTAAAAAACCAGACGTGCAGTCACTCACTCTTGTCTTTGTGCAGCTTGTACTGGGCCAGGTCCTGCAGCAGGTCTTCAGTGATGGCGAGTGGACAGCGAGCCGTCACTTCCTTGATGGCATTGATACTTGGGTACAAAAAGAAAGTGTCAAATTTACTATAACGTAAATATTAGTATTAACTAGCATTTTAATCCATGTAATTATTGGATAACTAAAAACCAAATAGACTTTGGCTGCCTCTCACCCCACAGTCATGACCTCCCCGGAGTTTCTTTCCGTCACAAAGTTGTTGGCGATGGTCTTGATTACGGGTTCGATGATCTGCACAAGCGGGAAATGCACAGAAAGGTGTTACACTAGAATTCTTATGTTAAGTCCATTTGTGTTGAAACAACAGAATAAACCAGCAGATGATTAACCTACCTCTGGTGGGACCAGTTGATGGGAAGACTGGGCAGCACACAGGAGAATCTTTGTCACCTCTAGAAAGACCAGAAAGTTTGTTTGAAATATATCGAAATGACACGTTGTTTTAAGAGATTGATTTATTTACTTAATTGGTGAGTTTCCATTACCTCTTTGGTGGGGCTGTAGAAACCTCTGGATGAAGGGATAGAAATTGAAGAGGAAGAGCTGGAAAACAACAGAGTATTTTACTCACATTTTTATCGATTATAGGCACAATCCAAGCCATGCATCAAATTATCCAGGCACAATTGTTTGATTATTTTCACAAAAAAAAAATGGGTGTGCTCTGTGATGCAACAAAAATATTTGACACTAACAAAAGATGAGGAAAAGTGATTTCAGTATGTTTTAGAGCATGTAGGGTCTTTGGAATATTTTGATGATAGAAATTGACATGGGATAATATAATCTCTATCAACTATGATTGAGTTTCCAAGGTAACTAATATTCATGATGTCCAGTTTGCCATCATGCTGAAAATGCGTGTATGAACTGAGTGGATGAGAGGCATGATCTCTTACCTCATGGATTCCAACCAGTCTGGAGATGAGATCCATCATCATGATCTTCACCTCAAAGCGCTCTTTAGAGGCCTCCAACTGCTTCAAGAGTTTCTCTGAGAAATCTGAATTAAATTAAGAAAGATTTGATGGTTTGCAGTTGTGTAAATGATAGCACAAATGACCTTAAGATGAGTCTTTTGTTTTTCGTATTGGAGAAAACATACCTTGAGGGTCATGAATGAGGTGAATAGCAGAGAAATTGAAGACTTCCACTTTCCCCTTCTTCTTGTGTTTCTGCCCAAAGAGATAAAAACAACAAACTCATTTCATTGGAACAACAAATGTAACTGTACTGGTCATGGCTGTGTGGGATAGTGACATCATACACGTACCTTGAGGACTTTCATGGCCTTTTCCATCTTCTTCTTGTTCTTGACGGTTTTCTTTCCGGTGTTGTATCTCACCTTCAGGTCTCTGGCTGAGGGACCCTCATTCTGAAAGATAAGATTGGATTCTTAACAACAATTTAAAACACATTTGTCTATCCAACAATTGCATCAGTACTTTTTTTAAATGGCTCTGGAGTACTGTAACACTTTGGTAGGGGAAACCAAGGTTTGATGACCCGGTCAGGGCAGGGCAAGTCTAGTGAGGGCCCTTACGCAAAACCCTTGATGCTAATTGCCTACCTCCAGTTGTAAGTCGCTTGGGGAAAAAGCATCTGCTAAATGACATCTAAATGTAACGTAGAATAAAAAAAAAAATCATCTTCTAGACTTGAGACAAGTCCATTTTCTGTCACTGCTTTGTATCTTTGGTGCTTGCCTCTGATTCGGACTCATCGCTGTTTTTCTCATCTTCATCTTTGCCCAGGAAGAATTTAAGACCGGCGACAACAATCTGAACAGAAAGAGGAGAGGCAGCAGGTGAGAGAGGGGGGGGGGGGGGGAATCTATTGTGCACGGCCACTTGTACAATACAAATAGAAAAGCATTACATTTGCACAAAGTGACATACCTTTGTCACCTTGGAGAAACACGCTGTCGTGATGACATTGACTGTTTTGGCGTCATTCCTGTGACACAAACCAATCAGGTTAAAGCAGCAAAAAAATTATAACAAAAGCTCTTGTAACATAAGATATTTTTGAATAAAGTCTAGCAGTACAAATAAACCCACCAGACGTTTCTTTTGTACAGTTCAACCATTACATCTAAGGAGATCTTTGCTGCCGTGGGATTGCTGTCTCTCAGCATGGTGTACATGAAGTTCTGTAACATCTGAAATACAACAGCACAGCAGGCGACTGTTTAAAGCCCCTGTACCACACAATCTCACACTCGAGTCAAACATGATGCACGCTTACTTACTGTGTTAACCTTGTTGTTTTTGTGCTTAGAGTTGATGTTTTTGATATCTGCCACAATGTGAGTGTACAGGGTCTGTGGAGAGACAGAGAGATGGAGAGAGAGAGAGAAAAACAGAGAGAGAGAAAAAGCAATTGTTTACTTCTAAAAGGTGAAGAGGAAAACAACAAAAACTTCCTTACATTTAAACTGAATTAAATATGCAACAAAACACTAAAGATTCCTACAGAATACCATACCTCCATATGCTCTAATAATTTCATGGCAAAAATGAAATACAATGCAATCACGACATGGGAGGAGGGTTGTGGAAAATGCATAGATATTTTTTTAAATATATATATCCAAAAGTGCCGAGTGTTCCGACCTTTCTGAGAAGTTTGTCGTGACATCGCAGCAGCTCGAAGAACAGCTCCAGGAGGCCGGTGGGGTCGATGAGATTTTTATTCCTCAGAAGAATCAGAGATTTGCAGAATGTCTGGGGAAAGACGCCAAATGAACAAATAACAACACACACACACAATGGTGCTGCCAGTACAACCAGCTACTTATTATAGATGAGAGAAGAAGCTCCTGTGCTGATGAGGACAGATGCGCTTACCATTCTGAGGTCATGCTCCAGGATTGTGTGGTGACTCAGTAATAACTCAGACAGCTCTTGTGGAAAGGTGGACAGTTCCTGCTTGTAACAGTGAGCAACCTAAAAGGACCAGAGTTATTTGAGTAACTGATCAGAAACACACAGGATCACTATGCTTAAAACACACAGTCATCCCACAGGCCATAATACTGTTGAACTCTCAAGCTCATCTCTGTCACTTTTTACACACTAAAATGGTTTGCATCTGTTTAAGATTACACCTAAACACATGAGGTCACAAATGTCTATCATGTTTCTACCCGCATATAACTTATGATTTAGATGTGTACATTTTGCATACACCTATTTCCCTTTTAATTATATTTACGTTAAATGTTTTTAGCATTCTATTGTATGTGTATTGATACATAATACCCTATCGCTATTTTGTTTTTTTTCACTGACAGTCTTATGTATTATTATGCTCTCAGATAGTCCGTTCCTCTTCATACATTTTTCTTTCACATTTATTTTATGTCGCATAGCAGAAGTGAACGGAACGGAGACGAAAAATGTAATTTCCAACGTCTGTTCGTGTTGTGCACATGACAAACAAACAATGTTGAATCGTAGCCTACTGTACCTGAGCAAGAAACATGACCAGATCTGCCAGCTCCTTGTTGGACTTGTCCGGCTGCAGTTTGAAGATCTGTACATTGGACTGGTAGTGTCTGTACTGCTGCTGAAACTATTGGAGGCAAAAAAGAAAGCAACTAGTAAACATTGCTCCGACATACATTTGCTAACAACATTAGCTCCTACAGGCAGGAACTTTAGCAACCTCGGCTAAAAACACTTACCTCTTCTACGTACGACTGTGGGTCTCTTTTAATGAGATTCTGCAGTTGTGGCAGGTTGTTCGGCAGTTTGTTGCCTGTTCGTCCGGACATGGTTTCAGGTGGATTTTACGAGACAATTATAAAAAACGGCAGATTTTACAATACAAGCGTGGCAAATATGCAGGCTACCATTTAACTTGCAGTGGAAAGTCAGAACGTCACATCCGGTGTCGTTCACAAAACTGCGCGCGCAACCTGTTACAGCCGTACGTCTACAGCTACTTTCAGCTCCATCAGTCATCATGGGTGCAAAAGTGCAATTTATTGGTGAGCTAGGCTTTACTCTGTCATATAGGCTGTTAGGTCTATTCCATAGATAGTATATAATAGTCTATTCCCTTTGACTAACGAATGAAATCAAGTAATTTGAGGCATATTAACCTTTCAATATGGGGCTGTATTCACTTTTTGGCATGTGCTAAAGTTATGGGTTGTATTGATTCCTTTAAAGTAATTTTAAAGTTAAACATTTTACACAATTTTCCCACAGGAATAAATTATGATACCTTTATAAAATTGGTCTTTAATTTCATTCCGAGGAATTAAAAAAGTCTTGAGACAGCTTCAACCCAACTTGTTTAAACTCTAAAGAACCCTGTAAACCCTGTATGAGTGAGCTTAAATAGTCTCGGTATAAATGTAGCGTTTGGCGAATTCTACAGGATTTTGCATATCAATGAAATCTTGTGCCAGTGTGAGTGTCTAACTAACTGCAGTGTAAGGAAACATAAAAAAAAAAAATGTTATCCAACACAGTGAGCAATATGATATTTATTTTGTTTCACAGGGCAACTGAACAGTCCATGAAACTATGATGAAAGCTTTTTTTGGACACATGGTAATGTTTGCAGAATTTTGTTTACAGTGATACGATAATGAATTTTGGCACCACATGGTGGTGAAACTGGTATAAGACAACCCATCAGTGAAGCACAGCCCACTGCTTTCTGCTACATTGCAGAGCTCCATCAGATAGCTCAATTCATTC
Organism: Ammodytes marinus; assembly: GCF_949987685.1. NCBI lineage: Eukaryota > Metazoa > Chordata > Actinopteri > Uranoscopiformes > Ammodytidae > Ammodytes > Ammodytes marinus. The sequence continues at coordinate 8,121,492 of NC_137222.1, forward strand.
AGGCCTATTAAGTTTAATGACTTCATTCAGGGAAAAGAAACAGTAACAGCACCTGTGAAAATATGGATTCCAATGCAATAGACAGGCAAAAAAAGTAGACTGTAACTGTGTTTATTCAAAAGTTAGGTCAATTTTGAGCCCAACGTTTGTGGTTTTCTGCAGCATTACTAAGATTTTGGATCAAGCCCTTTCAAAATAATGCAGACAATCATTACAAACTATATATCTTCCAAGGTAGCACTTATTACACATTATACGCTTCATTATGGCATTACCGCAGTGACTTATATAATGTATATAAACTGAAGTAATTTTCAATTCATTAAGTGCACACGTTGTAGCTTCTCTTCCTCGTGGTTTTGTTAGTCAGCAAGCTTGGAAAAGTTTTATTTAGGTTAGCGTTTCTATAAATGAAGTTTTGAATGGGATGCCAACCTTCTTCAACAGCATGAATGATAACAATAAGGCTAACAGAGCGTGTTGTTTTCAAAGATATGCACTTAAAAAGAAAAAGAAAATATTTGATTCTTATATTAAAAAAAAAGAAAAAGAAAAGAAAAGAAACTTTCCTCTACATAACATTTAAAATGTATCCAGTTTAATCTTCAGGAGATGAATATGTACACTTTTAATTTCATCATTTACCCTCAGGCAGTGAGCAATTACTGTATAATAAGATTTACAAAGCAAATACTGACATAGTATTTTGTCAAGGCATGTTCCAGCATCAACATAGGATTCAAAATACACAAAGTACAATTTTGTTGCACATAAAATACGAAATCGTTGATCACTTTCATAATTATTTTAAAATATCCAAGATTGTGTGTGTGTGTGTGGGTGTGTGTGTGTGTGGGGGGGGGACATTAAGACATACAATCAGCAGTTCTCGTAGATGCATGGAAAGGGAGTAGCAGCCAAAGAGAGAGAACTTAAAGAGCAAAACATAAAAATATAGACTTCTTTAAAAGGATTTACTCTCAAGGAACTAAATATTTTAAAGGCATTTTTTAAAAACGTGTAGTGTAAATTTGGCAATGTCTGCCATCCGAACTCTCCTCCATGTTTGCTTATGTTCTTGTGTGAAACAGTCACTCGGCCTCTAACACCACGGCGATATGTGGTTTCTCTACTATCCTGAGATGTTTTCCTCTGCTTGAAGGCATCTGAGGACATAGAGGATCACTTGATAGCAGAAAATATATTGTTCCTGTAAAAAAAAAGAGAAAAAAAAGGGAATTTGTGAGAAAAAGTGAACCAGGATAAAAAGAACATTTAAAGAGTCAAGCTATTTGTTGCTCTATAATCATTAAAATTCACCTCTGTCTGGACCATTCCCTGTCTCTGTAGTCTCATGTTCCTTACGACATCTGAAATATCAAACTACAAAGAAATGTGTGTTAGATTGTGAGCAGACTGAAAAAAAAAATCAAAAATCAAATAAAAAGGATAAGTAATTGTTCAGCTACTTACATCTGCATCTTTGCTGATGAGACCCAGAACCACATCTATACATATGAGGGTCCCCGATCTACCGATGCCCGCGCTGCAGTGTGTGATGATGGGCCCCGTTCGGTGGACATGCCTCATGTAGGAAATGAATGTGAGCAGTTGATCGGGTTGTGACGGCGTCCCGTGGTCCGGCCATCCCGTGTAGTTCAGATGAGTCACACGCTGGATTTCATTCGTCTGAGGAGGAAAGGTACTCTTATTTTAAATGTGTCTTCATTAAAAATGTGTAGTCAGCGATTCTGGAGACAGCTTTTTGTCAAAATCAGAGAATATCTCCTCACGATCCACTACATGCACAGACTGTATGAGTATGTGCACAGGTTGCGAATCGTGAGGAGATATTCACTGATTTTGACAAAGTGATTTTCTACCTGTACATACACAAAAAAATTAATAATTCAGTGTTAATACAAAGCCTAGGCTCTGGAAACAGGCGTGTTGCTACACCACACCAGTTTACAGAGCCTAGGCTGTGTATTCAACACCAGCTTTTTTTCAGCGCACACACAGTATGGACAGGTAGCGGATCGTGAGGAGATAGCCAATGATTTTCACAAAAAGTAATTTTGACAAAAAACATTCTCCAGAATCGCTGACTTACACCTTTAACAAAAGAATTAATAGAAAAACATTCAGTATCTACATATGTCCATTTACCTGGACATCTTTGACCTCAATAAGTCTGATGACAAAGTTGTCCAGATACTGGTCCTTGATCAGTGTGATCTGCAACCTGTCGTCCACCATCTCTGCCGTCCTTGGCGTGTCTGGCCAGTACCGCTGACATTTGACTTTGCCTCCCTCTACTTCCTGGGTCATCATGGCGATGACGTTGGACTTCTGCTCCCACACCATCTGCCAGAAGTCTCCCAGAGTGGTGGGCAGAGGACCCTGACAGGCGATGTACAGGTAGCTCTCGTCCTTTACCGGCATCTTGATGAAGTTGGCGTTGATGTAGCCGCCGTCTTTGCCCAGCACCACTCGAGTTGTGTCGACTAGATGAGAAATGGTTGAAGAAAAAAAAAACACTGTTTGAATAAATCTCCAACATTTTAAAAGGGTACAGTGTCTACCCCTCCCTTTCAGAGAATTAACAGAAGCTACGGTGGCCTTCAAGGACAAGAAGCTAGTTATTAAAGATGGCACAATCCACAACTGACTCAGTGTTGACTGTGTTTGAGGAGCCTGTGTTTTTCCACAATATAAAGCGATGAGGTGAAGAAGTATTTAGTAATTTACTCTCTCATCTTCCTACAGGTGCATTTCCGGTGGACACCCACTATATATAAAAACGTATAGGTTAAGTTTGTCTGTTCTGTGCTCCTAAAAAAATTACGTTGCAACAAGGCAGTGCACCCAATTCCTATGTAGATATAAAACGCTCATTCTAAGGTAATACAAATAAAAACTTTATTTTCAAATGATTATACAATTATTAAATCATCCCTTTCATACAAGTCTGTTTTGAAAAAACGCCAATACATTCTACACACTGTACCTTAAAGTTTGCATAGTAGTAGGATACACAGTAGAAATATGGACCAACACATTTGTGAGGTTTCTTACAGGGGACAATATTCTTGTAGCGATTCTTCTTCTTGTTCTCCTTGGTCTGACCTATCAAACAGTCATCCAGTGGCTGGAGATTCTGAAGATTCTGCCAGGAAGGAAAACAGAAGGTTAATTTTTTTTAAATTACATAATAGAATGATTTGCAATTAATTGACAAGCAATGAAATAATAAGTAGATTCTTACTTCAAACTCCTGCAGCGGGACCTTTTGCTCCAGGAGGCCCCTCATCATGCGGACCACAGTGTTGAGTTTAGGTCCTGTGAACTGTCCGTCAGGCACCACTTTGACAAGAGGCAGAGACGTCAACTCGTCTTCTGTGATGATTGGCCCGTCTTGATTGGAAGATAGAACATTTTTGTCATTTGAGAATAACATGCCTATAAAATGAGAAATCTGAACTTCAACACATATGTTTACTGCAGCAGAGCCTTGAAACACTAAGAAGAAAAAGACACTGCCCTGTATGGAATAACATATCCATGACCTTATACTTCCTCTTTACACAGATTATATACCCCACTGCTCGCCCTAACAAGATTACAATCACCCATCTCTGTTAGAAGTCCAATACTGTACAGTCAAATTTCCAAAATCCAATTTGCGGCCTTACCGTCTCTTGAATTGGAGTTCATGGTTTCGATAGGCAGTTCATCGCTTCCCCATGTGATTTCATCTTCCTCCGGCTGTCCGGCACTCATTTGCAGATAGCTTTTGATTTTGAAAAACATAAAAACAGTGAGACTGGAAGAAAATTAAAATGGGAATATATTCAAAGTCACTTATTGTGGAAAATCTTACTTTTCGTTCCTCGGATCGTCAACACTCTCCTCACGCCATTCCACTTCCCGGGAACCCTATTATGGAAGAAGCATAAACGAAACAGAAGAGATTAAATATCAGATGTATAACCCAGCATATAGGTTCAATGTTCAATGTTTTACCTCAGGGGAATCGTCAGGTAAAGATGAGCCATCACAGTCTGTGTCCTCTGAAAGCTCCGCGCTGTTCTCTGTCTCTCTGGTCAGCCCTGGTGGATCATCTTCATAGTCTGCGACACCATGGGAGACATTTTGTTTCAAATTTACACTACATTAAATATTGTGTTACTGTGATTGTAGATATTTTTTAAGCAGTGCGTTCTTACCTATTGGGGGTATGGGAGGGAAGCTGCCAGATTTCCGCTGATTGTGGGGAGTACCCAGCTTAGTCTTGGCAACACTCTCCTCACTCAGGTCTGAAAGCAACGTGAAGAAAAATGTCACATAATTACATACCTGCAACTGATTCTAGTCCCCATTTAATTTGGTATAAGATTCAAATGAAATATTCCTAATTTATATAAAAAAAGGAAAGGGAAATGATCAGATAACTTTTATAGAAATGCAGAAAAAAATTCCCACGTTGTTTTGGCGTCTGCCTGTACCTGTGTTTCCATTGCACTTGTCTGAGTTGATGGGCAGATAGGCCAGGTATGTGTTTGGGTTCTGGTCCGGCGGTCTGGACACGACCAGATGCACCAGGCCTTTAGCTTTACGGATGGTGGTGACGGCTTTGGTGTGGGAGACGCCCGTCATTAGTTCATCATTCACCTGCAAGAAGACAGAGAAAAAGCCTTTATTGCATAATTCTAAGAACATTCTAGACACATTTTTAATACATATTGTCACAGTATCTAATACATGTGGATCGGAAACACCAAAAGTATACACAGGTTTATTTTTTCTGTTTTCAAATGCCACTCACTTTCAGCAGCCTGTCTCCCACTTGCAGTTTGCCTGTGGACTCTGCTATTCCCCCTGGCGTGACAGACTTGACAAAGATCCCCCTTTCCCCTCCGATCACAGAGAAACCCAGACCTCCCGCCTCCGGCTTATCTAGATCCAGCTTTACGATATCCTCCTTCATATTCAACCAAAAAAAAAACACTTTAATCTGTCATTCATAAACATTAGAATACAACTGTGGCTAGCAGCTGTCAGACATGAGCTTGAACTGACATGTACAGAAAGGACAGTAAATGCAACAGTTTTATTTGTGTTTTTTTTAAACAAATCAAAGTTTAAGGCAAAAAAAGATTCAAAATGTATTTCTTAAAGCTTACCTCTAATGGACAAAGTGCTTCAAGACACTCTGTATCTCTTGGATCTTCATCTTCAAGAAACCCTTCAAAATCAAGCAATGTTGAAATTATATTCAAAATAAATGACAATAAAATTTTTCACACGTGACACCTTTAAGATATTTAAGGAACATACCGTTCATGCTGGATGAAACCTTGGGACTAATGTTGTTGTTAAGGAAAGTGACACTTTTCTGCCCAGGAGAAACGGGCTTTCCATCCCTTTGAGCCAAAGAAAAAAGAAAAAGAAACATATTGAATTAATGCCACATAAAGTATCTTAAAATAATCAAAATCCAACACCGACTTGAGATTGAAAAGTATATATAAAAAAAGCTTGTTTTGTCAGGGCTACCTTGTGGCCTTGAGAGTGAGGTTATCGAGGGAGAGCTCCAGCAGTCTAGTGCTCTCACTCAGTGTCAGGTCCTGGGTGGGAGCGCCGTTGATGTAGTGGATTAGATCAAGTGGTCTAAGGCTGCCCTCCTCAAAGCCCAATGAACCCGGCACGATGTCTTTCACAAACAAGACACCGTATACACTGTCACTGCCACCGTCCAGGACCAAACCTAGTGATAGAACGAGGAGACAAATATTTTGACTTAAAACACTTATTTTGACAAGCAACATCTGGCAAAACCAACACAAAACAGTGGACATAACAATGCTTGAACTTGTTAATAAGGGCTGTTTCTTACCTAGTGGTTTTTGGCTGCCCTTAAAAGAAATGTCAGGCAGCAGGTGAGCTTCTATGGGGGGCTTGGGAGCCTCCAGGACCCTCCCCACCACCAAGTCAACCACACGGGGGGCCGCGCGCACCAGGTTGACCACCTCGGTGTGGCCCATATCGCTCACATCTGTGTTGTTCACCTGGAGATAAGAAGGTAAAAGATTAATTTATAATGGATTTAAAGGAATTGTACAAAAGTTTGGGAAATTTAGCTGAACTTATTTTAGCATAAAGGGAGAAGGGAAGGGGAAAAAGTCTAAAGGTTTCTTATTAAGTCATCTATAATTTGTTTATTTTTGACAAATGTACTTTGGACAAAGCCCGTCTAGCTGTTTCTTTCGGTTTCCAATCTGTAGACTAAGCTGAGTTAATCAGCTCCTGGCTCTAGCTCCATAGTAGAGACATGAGAGTGGTATTGGTCCTGTTATGTAACTCTTAGTAAGTCGGAGTGAATAAGCATATTTCCCAAAATGTGGAACTATTCCTTTAAATTAAAACTATTTCTGAGACTTAGTTTGAAACAATATCTCTTAGGATAGTATTAATGCACCAACAACATGGGCTGAAACCTGCTGCAGGGTATAGCCAGAATAAGGGGAATGGGGATGAATTTGTACCATAATCATTCGATCCCCGGCCCTGAGCCTTCCATCTCCTCTGGCTGGATCCTGGACGATGTCATGGATGTAACATCCGTGGTCACTGCCTTTGGTGAGGGTGAAGCCCAGGCTGCCCTTGTCTGACTTCACCAAGGAGGCCTTCAGCTCTACCTCCTGACAACAGAGAATGAATATGAGTTACGGGAACCACCATTGGTCTGAAACAATCCTTAAAACGTAGATCTAGGTTTTAATGGAAACCCCTTTATGAGTTCAACATCGGAGCTTTCTATCATCAGAGTATCCTCTTTCTCATTCCTTACCGGGACAAATTCCTCCATGTCCTGTCCATTGCTGGACATGGTGAGGTTTAAGGGCAGAGGCAGTGGAGGCGGCAGAGGGTCTGGGCTAGGGGCAGTGGGGGACACCATAGGCTGGGGGGATGACTCCAGATCAGCCCTCACAGGGGACGAAGGACTCCTGTTCAAACAACAACAAATTCAAAATTATATTATATTTCACATAATGTTAGACATATTTTGGGATTTTCATTAACACAAGCTAAAATTTGTGTAAATTATTTTTTCCCCCCAAAAGATGCAGTTAATTCCAAACCATTCCCAGGCCTGGAAAAACTTTATTTTTATTTTTTTAAGATTACATCATTTTTCTAGGAATTTCGCGACCGTTGGTAGTTGGGAACCCTGAATATTTTAATATACTCAACAGGTACCTCTTGCTGAGGTCCGACATGTTTATTGACAGGTCTGGGGAGTAGAAGACTGAGGGGTCGGTGTCGTCAAGGTGACCGGTGCTGTCATAGCGACCCAGGCCGCTGCTGGGCGTGTGGTAAACGCTCCTCTCCCAGGTTTGTCTGGTCTGCTCTGCGGCACTGGGGCTGAAGGCTTCTTCCACCTCCTCGTCTCCGTCCGTGCTGTCGCTGTAGCTGTTGCGTCGGCCGGGCGTTTTGAGCAGCAGCCTCTCCAGGGCCTCCTCCACACTGCCCTGAACCCTCGTACCCTGCAGCGTACTGGGGGAAGGAGGAGAGGGCGACCTGCCAAAGCTCACTGTGTTGGTGGTGGTGGGCTCTGCCACGGTCACCGGCTCCTTACGGGGTGACGACATGGGCGTCTGGGAAGAGGAGATAGTTTAAATTAAGTTCTCTAACAGTTACTGGAGCTTGAAATTACCACATAGAAGTAAGGTCCAAAAAAGAGGTGTGACACGGCAGGAAAATACCTGCTTTTGGCTGGCTATTAAAAAACATTAAAATAAAAAATGCTGCATCCAAATTCTGTTCTGTAAAAAAATTTGGACTCTGATATGTGGTAACAATTACAAAAAAAAGTTGAACTGTTATCCAATATCTAGACGTTTGTTTTTAAAAGAAATTCAAATGTATGCATTTGATATTGCCAAATCTGCATGTTAATTCAAACATTTCTGAAATAAATTGTTATACAAAAACATTATTGTTTTAATGTAAATAATCAACTGGCAAAGTTTCATGATGATATCTATAAGTTAAACATTTGACCCTATTCAGCTGCAATTTCTTGCCTTAAGTGACTCACCAAAGCTGAAGTGTCCATTTCAGGAAGAACCCCAGATTCAGGTCTGCAGAGGATCAACCTCACCTCCTGTCCTGTTCCTCTCAAGGCTGATATCACCTCCTAAGTGAATGCAATAAACACAAAATGAATAGTTAACACTATCAAAACAACCTTCTTTTCCATCTTGATTCCCATGTATATCCAGGTGCCACCGCGTCAGGAATAGATATCCCTCTTACATGTTGCGAGAGCCCTTTGAGTTTGGTTTGATTGACACGCATGATGACGTCGCCCACTCTGATGCGACCGCTCTCTGCAGCCGGTTGGCCAGGGAAAAGCTTTTTGACCCGCACCATGCTGGAGCCCTGGGGTTCCTCCGGGATGCTCTCCTCGCGACTGAAACTGAAGCCCAGCCCCGATGAGTTCTTCAGCAGGCACACATCAAACACATTATCTACGGGGGCAAAGAAGAAGACTTGTGTGAATTTGAACTATCTAGATTTATCAGCCGTGTGATAAATTGGCAACCTATCTATAGCGTACAACCATTATACAGGCCAACGAGACCCCCGCCAGGCCAACAGCAGCCTGACTTAAAAAAAATAAAAATAAAAGTCTACCCCTCGTCTGTCTTTACAACCTCTCGTTTGATCATCCCATCATCTGATCTGTGTGTCTGCGTGTGTGTGCATGTGTGTCTGCGCGCGGCGCGATGCGCGTGTGCATTCGGTGCGCACTTGTTAAACACGGAAGCCAATGAGCAGAAGCATGACTAGCAAGCAAACGCTGAACTAGTGGCGAAAATAAAACCAGCGCCTGCTCTATGGAGATATTAAGGTCTCAGTAACAGGGACGTTGAACAGGAAAAAGTGCTGAGAAAAACTTAGAAAGTTAAAATCGCTACTTCGCCGTGGCAACACAACCAATCTGTATCAACAGCAGAGACAGCGCAGAAAAAAACGGCATGCACTCGTTTCAGTAAGTTTACAGAAATGCCTCACTGCTACTGCCTTTGACATTCTCAGAAAAGCATTCATTTATTTTCAAGGGACATATTAATTTATTTATTGTTTTAACTGTTAAGTTATCTTGAAAACAGCAGGCTATTGTAGACCTACAAGCTTTATTTTTTTGTATTTTCAATGCTACATTATTTTTATGTTTTAAATTGAGAAATAGGCTAGATGAAATATATATGGAATAGGGAATTTGCCTTATATGTTGAAAGGCTAATCATGATGTGTAGCCTATGTTAATTAATTAATTTTCAACAAAGCAATTTGCCTAAAAAAAAATATATTTTTTTTACAGTAGGCTAGCTTCAAGGTTAGGTGATTCAGATTATTCCAGAAATGAGTCCTAGACAGGACCTGTCTATATTAGATCTGAGTGTTTATTGTTTTTTATTGAAATCCACGTGTTTTTCTTCAATAGTTTACATGGCTTGTGTCTCCAAATTATTACAGAAAATAGTTATAGGCAGGACATATGACAGTTGTTTACAGAGCACAAAATTAATCAGATTTCGCCTCTCAAAGTGCACCAGATTGATGCATTTAACTTTAAAAGGATAAGGTTTTCTTCTGCAGGGGGATGCCCCCAGAACCTCCTAGAACAGGGGTGTCAAACTCTGGCCCACGGGCCAAATCTGGCCCGTTTCAATATTTAATCTGGCCCGCGAACCAATTCGGCAATTCCATTCAATTTGGCCCGCGAAAAAAATAAATAATAATTATAATGATTTTTATTTATTTTTTTCTCATGTGGAGCCTGTGCCATGTTGGCACGTCGCACACGCTCCCAACCGTTAGGACACTCGCACAGCTTACCACTAGGAATGTCTGCTGAAAGTTCCACAGCTCAGGATTTTAAGCCATGAATTGATGAACTTGCATTGAAGAAAAGATGTCAGTTTTCTAATGGCTGTAAATAGGCCAATCTATGGGGCTAAATAGCATGCTAATATGATGATTGATTGTGTCAACTGTCTAAGGATGAATGCTAACATTATCTGGTTTCTAACTTTTGCCTAAAGTTACAATATAGCTCACTAACTAACGTTAGATAGCCGCTGATAGCCCACCCCTTTTGTTTCCAATGGTGGCTTTGCATTTCATTACCAATGTAAAGTGTCATAAATAGTTAACACTGGTGCTGGGTCATGATTCCTATAAAAAAATAAAATAAAAAAAACGTAATATGTTTTGAATGTGCAGAAAGTTTTGAAAAATCCAAGAGAAAACATATTGTGGCTCAATCCAGAATGCCTAAGAGCCTTACTGCATTATAGTCCTTTATAATTGTTTCACCAGGAACCTGAATGTTGTCTTTTCCTTTACAAAAATAAAGACATTTCCACAATAAATTGACGCAGAAAAGGCACAGAAAACCAAAACAGAAAAATCCACCAGAATACAGGAAATTAAGTGTTTGACGCACAAAAATTTCTGGGGGAGCACCCCCATACCCCCCACATATAATTTGTCCCCCAAAATATGTAAACAAAATCTAGCCTATGCCTCGTATGTACACTGGTTATATACCTAGATATGTTGTTTGAGTTTTGGATTAAAAAGAAGGCATGTCATTAAGCGACATGTCTGGCCCTTCGTGTGATTATCATGTCGTAATTCGGCCCTTTGTGAAAATGAGTTTGACACCCCTGCCCTAGAAGGTCCATTCTCACCCAGCAGGATCTAAAAATCCTGTGAGAAACACCACATGTACAAACATACTGAATGTGAAAGCACAACCCTATGCCCTCATTCTTAACGGGCTGTCAAAAGAGGCTCATCCCAAATGGGGTTCGTTTTGGTCAATTTCTTCTAGAAATTTGATACACACGCGGCACGTATACTCTTCATCAGCTCTTACCACCGGGCCTAAAAAATCTAGGGGAAACACTGGTACAACACTGTCTCTCTGTCAACATAAATGCTGGAATAGGCTCAAGCCTACCCTGTAGCTAGAATATATTCGTAGATGTTGGTGCTTCTCATCAATGAGCAAAATAAAAACATCCAGTTCTTGGAAAGCGATATAATGGGTCTTCTACATCTGGCCCAGCTGCTAGGGCTCTAAATAGGCAGCAGTGTGCAGCTAATGGGTGGTACAACCAGTCTCATTTTCTCTTCAAATGAGATTACTATTAGCAAGTTCCTTCAAAAAAAGTGTCTTAGTGAAGCAACCTCAACAAATATATATATTTACAAATACATACATTTAAATAGCACTGGGAGGGCTTAACATGTAGGAAAAAACTACCTTACGACCAAAAGATAGGGACAAAAACATTTAGATAGCACACTGATTGAGAATCCTATCCTGTCGCCTCACCTTTTGTAACAAAGCTGTACTCTGGCTTTACTTTGACCTCAAGTGGCCGCTCCTTATTTTTCCTAGTATGTTGTTGGTCGCTGTCTGCACACGGTGGCGTGCACTGAGGTGTGAGAGGAGCATGGATGCTGTCTGCAGGCGGATGGCCCTTCTCCAGCAACAAGTGCACCATCTGAGGAATGGAGGGGGGGGGGGATTGATTTACTCAGTGTTGGGACCCAGCTGGATAAGAACCAGACAGCCTGTTAGCAGGGTGCTAGTGTCTAATGTCATCTCTCACCTGCCCCGTGTCTCGGAGAGCCTCCACTGCTTGCTGATGAGTGGCTCCATCTAGACTTCTCCCATTGACAGCCATCACACGGTCGCCTGAACACAACACAGCGTGAGTGGTAAGAGGGGTGAGGAAACAGAAAGAAAAGGTCTCTGATGCACACTCTTTTCTTTATCCAATATTTCTAACTCTAACTCAGTTTTTAAAGGTGGCGTCAGTGATTTTGGAGAATGCTCGTTGTCAAAATCACATTTTGTTAAAATCAGTGAATATCTCCTCATGATCAGCTACCTGTCCATACTGTGTGCGCACTGAAAACAAAATCGGGAGTAATACACAGCCTAGGCCCTGTAAACTGGTATGTAAACAAAGGGTATGTTTACAAAGGGGCTCCATCGTAGCTAGCAACATATCCGTTTACATAGCCTAGGCAGTGTATTAAAACCAGATTTCTTTCAGCGCACACAAAATACGGACAGGTAGGGGATCGTGAGGAGATATTGACTTAATTATCCAGAATCGCGGACTCCACCTTTAATTCAGCATTTTTTCATTACCTTTCTGTATCCTTCCATCAAGCTCAGCAGCTCCTTCCGGTAAGACGGCCTTCACGTAGATGCCTCCGTGTCGAACGGTTGTGTTGACGCCCCCCTAAGAAAATCAGCACATCTCTTAGACTAATCAGCCGAGGAAGAAGTAGTTATTTATGTATTGTCCGTCTATGGGAGTGATGGGTGTGGAGGGTTGGTTTTCCCATTTCAAGTGTAATTGCTTGATAATAAATGCTTTGTCTTTACTGTGGTTTCAGAAATATAATTTTGGACCATTAGGTAATATAACTAAATTATCAACCAAACTTCACAAGATAATCATTTGTAATGAAACAATTTTTTCAATATCCTAATCTGCTACCTGAGCCGCAATGGACCATAAAGCTCCCTTTTCGCCTTGTGCTTTGGTTGAATTTATATTTTAAAATGATTCCTAATGCAAGTAAGACAAAACATTTATCATATCACAATTAGATGAATTAGTTGAAAATGAAAAAACCCTCCACTGTGATGTTATGGACAAAATCACTTTGAGGTTAAAATCTCTATAATCAAAGACTTGTTCTATTCAATGCCCATTAGGTTATGATGAAGTCTTATGATAATGGGTTTCATTGTTAAGGTGGATTTCATGGTTATTTCAATATTTGTTTTACTAATGCAAGACAAAACTCAGTATTATTTTAATAACAGGCATATTCGACAGCAACCTTGCTTTGAAGACACACAGTCAAGTCATGTGTTACTGTGTTGAAGGAGTAAATGAATCCATGCCGATCAATACGGTTTTGTCAAAAGTCCCTCAGAGAGAAATGTTATTAGTGGCACTCCAGTGAGTCAACTCTAGAGTCAGCAGCAAGCATGTAGGCAACCATAAGAAAGTTCACTAACCAGTCCTGTTCAAACCCTTTATCGTCCTTACTGTGATATATATAAAAAAGAAAAACCTTATCCATTCATAACAGAAAAACAGCATGCAAAAAAGAATTAGATATCAGTCCCACAAGAGCTTCCAGATCTGACAGCAACCAGCGTTAAGAAAGCAACCAGGCAACATGAAAACACAAAACAGACAACATGACGAGTTGATGAAGTGAGGGGAGGGACGGGGTAGGGATCAAAACAAAAAGAGGATGAAAACCTTGCCGAACAGTACCGTGACACTTATGCCCAGGCTGCTGTCTTTTTTGGACAGCTCAACGTCAAATAGTTCTCCTGGACGGAGACTATTGACCCCTGGGGCATTACCATTTAAATTTTCCATGATGTATTCCTGCAAACAGAGAACAGGGTATTAAGTTGAATTATCAACAAGCTGGAACATGCAGAGAGAGAGACAGAGGTGGATCACGGGAGAGTGAGAAAGTTGAATTGGGCAATTCTGGAGGAGAAACTGAGCAGATAATACAAAAAAAGGAATGACATGCAGTGTACGGGAAACAAACTGCCTTGCATTGACACACTTGTGAATGCAACGATAGGTGAGGGTTATGTACAACAGGCAGTTAGTGTTTGTGCCAAGCATCTGTCAGGTGATGCTTGTGGTTTTAATGCTTGCTTGTGAAAGAACTCATTCTTATCCTCTTCCAGTAACTGAAGTTGTTTTATAAACACTTAAGTGAGTTCTGATTCATAGATTTCCTAAGACGACAACTTCTATGTAGGATGACGTATAAAAGCATGGAATCCATTTACACCAATGATGCTATATCTACATTTTTCTGATGTCAATATTGTACATATTACATATTGCATATACTCTTGTTATTTCCTGTCCTGACATTGTGTAAATATTGTAGTATAATGTTCATACTTTTTATTCTGATATTACTATTAATTTTTTTTTGTTAGGCTATAGTATACCTTGTTGCATTAAGCACATACTCTTTACACTTGTTTATTTTCTACATGTTCCTATTTCTAAATTGGAACAACTTTTAAGACCCAAATATCTCCGCGGGGATCAATGAAGTATTTCTGATTCAGATTCTGGATTCATAAACACAAAAGCCGCACCTTTTTGACCTTGAGTTGCTCTTGACTACTGGAATATGTCTCCTCGTCCATGTCTGAATCCCCCCAGTCGGAATGCTCTGAGACTTTGGGAGCTTCCGACACTTTAGTTTTTCTGGTTTTGGGTGGCAGAGCCGGCGGCGTGGGTTCCAAAGCTACGTCGGCTTCTGTTCTGTCTGTATGTTGTTGGGAGATGGGTGCGGCTTTGGCAGTGGCTTTAAGTCTCTCTAGGCACTGCTGGACTCCATTAGAAGGGGGTTGGCTCATTTTTGGCGCGCTGCTTGTGCCGGAGTCCTGGGAACTGAGGCTGGCGGCCTGGTGCACTGGGGAAGAGGTGGAAGACAGTGTGCCTGGGCTGTGGAGAGGAGGAGGGCTGGGGCTCACTGTTCCCACCTGCTCCTCAGAAGAGGTGTCGTAGTCCGGCTCGCGCCTCTGGACAGAGCTAGGGGCCTTCAGCGCAGACTTGGGCTGGAAGGGAACGTATTCTGAAGAAGGGTCTGGCAAATCAAGGAGAAAGAACAGTGAGATTAGTTGTATGTCATATTCGTTTTACACAACAGCAAAATGAAGATAGATAGATAGATAGATAGATAGATAGATAGATAGATAGATAGATAGATAGATAGATAGATAGATAGATAGATAGATAGATAGATAGATAGATAGATAGATAGATAGATAGATAGATAGATAGATAGATAGATAGATAGATAGATAGATAGATAGATAGATAGATAGATAGATAGATAGATAGATAGATAGATAGATAGATAGATAGATAGATAGATAGATAGATAGATAGATAGATAGATAGATAGATAGATAGATAGATAGATAGATAGATAGATAGATAGATAGATAGATAGATAGATAGATAGATAGATAGATAGATAGATAGATAGATAGATAGATAGATAGATAGATAGATAGATAGATAGATAGATAGATAGATAGATAGATAGATAGATAGATAGATAGATAGATAGATAGATAGATAGATAGATAGATAGATAGATAGATAGATAGATAGATAGATAGATAGATAGATAGATAGATAGATAGATAGATAGATAGATAGATAGATAGATAGATAGATAGATAGATAGATAGATAGATAGATAGATAGATAGATAGATAGATAGATAGATAGATAGATAGATAGATAGATAGATAGATAGATAGATAGATAGATAGATAGATAGATAGATAGATAGATAGATAGATAGATAGATAGATAGATAGATAGATAGATAGATAGATAGATAGATAGATAGATAGATAGATAGATAGATAGATAGATAGATAGATAGATAGATAGATAGATAGATAGATAGATAGATAGATAGATAGATAGATAGATAGATAGATAGATAGATAGATAGATAGATAGATAGATAGATAGATAGATAGATAGATAGATAGATAGATAGATAGATAGATAGATAGATAGATAGATAGATAGATAGATAGATAGATAGATAGATAGATAGATAGATAGATAGATAGATAGATAGATAGATAGATAGATAGATAGATAGATAGATAGATAGATAGATAGATAGATAGATAGATAGATAGATAGATAGATAGATAGATAGATAGATAGATAGATAGATAGATAGATAGATAGATAGATAGATAGATAGATAGATAGATAGATAGATAGATAGATAGATAGATAGATAGATAGATAGATAGATAGATAGATAGATAGATAGATAGATAGATAGATAGATAGATAGATAGATAGATAGATAGATAGATAGATAGATAGATAGATAGATAGATAGATAGATAGATAGATAGATAGATAGATAGATAGATAGATAGATAGATAGATAGATAGATAGATAGATAGATAGATAGATAGATAGATAGATAGATAGATAGATAGATAGATAGATAGATAGATAGATAGATAGATAGATAGATAGATAGATAGATAGATAGATAGATAGATAGATAGATAGATAGATAGATAGATAGATAGATAGATAGATAGATAGATAGATAGATAGATAGATAGATAGATAGATAGATAGATAGATAGATAGATAGATAGATAGATAGATAGATAGATAGATAGATAGATAGATAGATAGATAGATAGATAGATAGATAGATAGATAGATAGATAGATAGATAGATAGATAGATAGATAGATAGATAGATAGATAGATAGATAGATAGATAGATAGATAGATAGATAGATAGATAGATAGATAGATAGATAGATAGATAGATAGATAGATAGATAGATAGATAGATAGATAGATAGATAGATAGATAGATAGATAGATAGATAGATAGATAGATAGATAGATAGATAGATAGATAGATAGATAGATAGATAGATAGATAGATAGATAGATAGATAGATAGATAGATAGATAGATAGATAGATAGATAGATAGATAGATAGATAGATAGATAGATAGATAGATAGATAGATAGATAGATAGATAGATAGATAGATAGATAGATAGATAGATAGATAGATAGATAGATAGATAGATAGATAGATAGATAGATAGATACATAGATATTTTTCATTGATTGAACATGTTAAAATTATACAAACACAAAATAAAACTTAGAAGCAAGACAAAAAAAGGGATAATCAGCACCTCCAATATTGTTTTTCAGAAGAGTATTTTTTAGTTTGGATTAACACTTATATCCCCACTTACCTTTATAGAGCCTCTCCTTGGGCTGGGACACCACCAGAGTGACATCATCGGGAGCATTTTGGAGGATGTCTACCGTGTTGGCATGAGAGAGCCCCTGGAGGTTCACGTCATTCACTGCAATCAGCCGGTCACCTGCGTTAACAATTACAAATGTTACACACACGAAGGACAGCCGGGTGTGACAAGACAGAGAGCTATCATTAGAGATGTACCGATCCAATTCTGATATCTGGGTTTTGGATGTCCACTGATACCGATACTGTCTGATATCACAATTAATATAAACTTCGTAAGATGCAGCGAAACTTTACACACAGTGCACGTAGATGTATTGCTTTTCTGTCAAGTCATGTCGAGTCAACTTTATTCATTTAGCACATTTATAAGTGCCAAGGCAGATCAAAGGGCTGTAGTACAAAGGGCAAAATAATATACACATATACAATAACATGTAAAAAGTAACATTAAAAGTAAACTTTAAGATGTCATAAAATATTTGTTAAGTAGAAACTGCTTGGATGAAACATTCTCATCTAGAGAGAAAAGCCAAAGAAAAGAGATTGAGTGTAAAATATTTCCAAACTTATATATAGATATATTTGCAGAACTTTTTTATTACTTTATTATGTTAACGTGTGCTATATCCCGATAGCCTGGCGCTACCAGACCATCGTACTTCATTTCATTTGTACAGAAGGTCTGGAAGTGCTGTAATTGGCAAACGTTCACTCACTTGGAGGCGGGTGTCTGTTGAAGTTTAAAACTATTGGATCTGCGCAGTGCCACTCTGGATTATCCAACCAATCGCATAACGTTTGGTCGTGAGCCGGCTGTTGACGGTGCGTTCAGGGAACTCGGAAATTTCCGACTTCACTACATATTGTAGTCTATGGATCTACCGGTACCTGGCAACGGTAACTTGCTAGAGCCTAACGTTTAGTTATTTGGATGAGAAAGGTTGTAGGCGTCCATACTTTCCCGAGCAGATGCACTGGAACACAGACAGGTCGGAACTCGGAACTAACAAGTCGGAAGTTTCCGAGTTCCGAGTGTAAGGGAACGCAGCATTCAACTGAAACTGGAGCGAGACTTCGACCCTCATCGTTCTCAGCCACTTCCTTTGTTCGCTGATTGGATACTCAGAAATCTGTTCGGAAAAATCTCACTAATACGCCCCACCACCAGACTGACTACTGAAGGGAAAATTAAATTTGGGCGGAAGTAGGTAGGCGGGCGGAGCCAGGCTAATATCCCGAAGTGTTGGTCTTAAAATTGATTTTTGTTTTTTCAAAGTACGCAAAACAAAGCTTCGCAATAAACCCATACAGGAGGAAGAGTCCAGCGAAACACTGGCTTTACCTGGTTTGAGGCAGCCGTTGACATCAGCAGGTCCCCCGGGAGTGACAGAGCTAATAATTGTGCCTAGGTCCATACGACTAGAGTTCTCCCCGCCTACAACTTGAAAGCCTAGAGAACACACACACACACACACACATACAGATGTTAACACACATGTACTGTATATACACATTCAAACACAGAAACAACAAGGGAAATAAAAATGCCTTGTGTTTAATAACTGTCAGCTCTGACAGCTGAGAAGTGGCAGCAGGGACAGTGTGAAATTGAGTTGTTTTCAGAAGAAAAAAAAAGCATTTCCTCCCTTACCTAGGCCATATTTCACATCTTTCTTCAGGTCTACAGTTGTGATTTCTCTCTCTGGAGATGGCAAAGCACTGAGCCTGTTCATGAGTGAGTCTGTGCAGCACAAGGACACATGGGCGTTTTTTGTATTTACTAGAATATACTAGATATTTCCGACCGATTCATATTATTACGTGTGATTTTGGAAAGTAATTTAACATGGACTAACAGTAGGGCAGACTGGGAGAATTAGCATATCTACACTATAACTATTAATCAGCTCAGGCAGGCATAGTCTTATCGAGGGGCCCCTACTTTAGCACTGCTGGCTAATGGGCCTGAAAAGACGGGTTAAGCTAGGATGAAAGAGAAGGTCATGGGTTCAGTGCCAAGCATGGAGCTATTAAACAGTGGGACCAGAGCCAGTTCCACACAGGCAGCAGCCCTGAGAGCACGGAGGGGCTCAATTCTGCATTATATAAGTCTGATTTAGAACACAGGACTTTTTTTCCCCGTTTTTTTTTGTATCCGTGATTTGCTGTGCCACGGTCAGCATATGTTTCCTTAGATTGAAGAGGAGGATTAATTATGTTGTAAAGATGGCTGATGGTGGAGAGGAGTCGTTTTAGCATTTCCTGCATTTTTGTAATTTAACTTAATACAGAAAGCATGGAAATCCAGTGTCTATGTATGTGGGGGAAATGAAAGATAAGAGAATGTTGATGCATACCATTAACAGAGGCTGGGGTTGAAGGCGGTCCAGAGGAACTGTGCATACTGACACCTGGGAACGGAACACAAGAGATCATCATCATGGATGGGCTTTGGCTTTAAGCATTATACAGTAACATAACTTCTTGTCTGCCTCTCTGTTCCCTCATAGGCAATTATAATATAGGAAACCATTTATAGAAGCATGTACTGTCTTCAATTAATAATTTTCAGAGGCCATATATTTAATATTAAGTTATCTAATGGCATTTTCGCTGCTGAAAAGTCTCCACAGCAGCTATATACTGTACATCTATACGAGCAGCACGGATGTAAAGTTCAGTGCAACGCTTCAACATAGAGCCGCATCGTCCTTCCCAGGTCAGCGTTCTTACCTACTACATACGCTTGGCCAGTATCCTCTATGGAAGAGGAGTCGGAATCTTTTTTGGACCTGCTGGGACTCCAGGCTCGGCTGTCGATGGACACTGTGCCAAATGATCTGAGAAGGAGAAAGAGATAGAGAGATTTAGCCGGAGGATGCAAATGTCCTCGTTGAATGGGGCCGAAAAAAGGCACCGGAATATCACAAAAAGGTGTACTTGGCTAAATTTAAACATTCAACTTCATTCTCACTAGGCTACTAATTTGGTTGTTATGCAAACACATGGGAGAATTTGTAAACGCTGACACGAAAGGGAGCAAGGTTGGTTACTAGTTATAATAGAAACACACAGTGGTAGAAACAATCTCCCAAAAACACAAACACAGACACAAGGGCGCATGAGCACCCACGCACACAGACCCCCAGAGGCTTAATTAAAGGCTGAGCTCTACGTGTCTCTCTAGCACAACTACAGTCCCAGTAACAAGTCCTCACTTTAGTAACCCAACTTTCTCCAGAAGTGAACTCGGAAGCTCTGACACGGAAGTCTTTACAGAGGGCCAGCTAATAAAAACAAGATCCAATTTCCGTATGCAAGCCTGAAATAAGACTTTAAAAAGGATAATTAGAGGGGTAAAAACGCATAAAACATTATAGTTCCTGCATAGTTTCATGGATCGTAAACTAAGGAAATACCAAAGAAATAAATGTCCGCCCCCACTATGATTTTACTTCTCTATCGGATACAACAGTATTTAGGAAAAATTCTGGCTTTTGGTTAAAGCTATAGTGTGTAACTTCGTATAAATGAATGTCGGTTCAATTCAAGCCGTCGCCAAACAAGTTGACACGAAGTTGATTAAGCCTAACAGCTCCACAAAACTGTCTCTGTATTTCTCAGTATGGCAGCGTGTACTAACTGGAGCTGTCCCCCAACACTGGCACAGGAGATCAGGAAAATCCCAAGAATCACCCAAGAAATGTTTCAGTTGTTGATTCTACTGCTAAGAAAAAAAAAAACCTGTACGTACAGCTGTTGTGTTATTGTAATTACTTCGAATTATTCATGGACGGCAACAGAAGTTACACACTATAGCTTTAACATGGCTTGTCTTTTCAACTCACCTGTCGTGTTGGTGTGAGAGGGAGTCTGTGTCTGAGCTGGCTCTCTGGTGTTGCTGGAAGAGAGAGGCCCCTTGGCTGGCTTGTGCCTGGCTCAGTCTGCTGTGCGGCTGACTCAGATAGGAGTCGGCCGGCGCCCGGTGCTCTGGAGACTCCGGCATCTGTCCCAGGTTGTGGTGGGAGCGGCTCATCATGCGCGGGTTGGACATGACCGAGGAGCCCGACGGATTGAACCCGGGAAAGTGAGGCTCGTCTTGTATTAATATTGAGCCGGAGTGGGCCTTGTTGAGGGCCACCTCTGAGTAGGATATCCTCTTCAGGTGGTCCGGGTTGGAGCGCGTGGATAAACTGGGCACCAGGCTGCCCGAGCTCACCGTCCCGTCTGCACTCCGAGGGTCAAGGGAATACTGCAAGCTGCTCAAGGGGCAGTTCTCTGATGACCAGCAAACATGTCAAAGAGAAAATAACAGGATGGTTAATAATAATAGTTATGACAGTTGTTTATTCATATAGCAAAAGTATGAGGCAAGATTGAAAAATAAACAAGGGCTTGATTTGTGTCATTAAAAGGTGCACAATGTAACTTTGGGTGTGTCAGAGAAGGGAACATTTTCTAAAGTATTTTCTCACAACTGGGAAAAAGTACTTTCCTCACAGGAAAATTGGATCCCAGGAACAATGTTGGAAGTTATAAAGCTACATGAAAAGCTACTGTTTCACTGTTGTTGTTTACAGCAGCAGGGCCCACAGTTTGGTTTACAAACTTATTCTAGTCTAACATTTGGTTCCAGGCGTTTCAAAATATTTTTTATTTGATTTATGATGATAGATTTATTCAATATTAATAATAAAACAAGTGCAAATAGGTTTTGTAAACTAGCTGCAGGCTCTGCAGATGTAAACAAATCCCCCTGCATAGTGTACCTTTAACATCCCTCAGCAGTCTGAAGTAATTATTGTCTAGACGGAAAAGGCAGGTACTGTCAATTACACTGTTAGCATTTTTGTTGTTGAGATATCCATCTTAATCATCATGATCTGGCCAGTGTTCTTGGGAGTTGTGAACTTATAAACCTAGTGTGTCTTTATTCTAACCACCTGGTGGAAGTATGGGGCGTGATCTAGACAAACAAAGTTGTTCAGCCCAAGTTGCTCAAGTGAAACAAATCAAACCAAGCAAGGCGCCAGGAAAAAGATAAATCCTCAGCTCCGGATCGCCCACATGTTTGATTGACATATTCATTGGTAATTCAGGTTCAATTCAGGTTTTCAAAACCTTTTGGGGAAAATAAGAAATATGTTGTTGAGACAAAGGGAAATTTGAAGAGAGCGGGAAATCAGTGGGCATCAGCTTTTATCCGGAGGGGATATGTGTGGGATGGCTGACGCATGCAGCTGTGTCTGGAAACACTGTAGTTACTGTAGTGTTAACCTCATCAGGAAGTTTGCCTCTTTCTGGACTCTGGGATAACTTCTTGTATGGCCAAATTCTCACATATTACGTGAACACCCCCCCCCCCCCCACACACACACTTTTCTCCTACCTAGGTCTTGAAGTTCCTGGTTGTTTTGGCGAGCCTTCATCTGCAGGTGGAACTTGTGCTGATCAGAGCAGTGCTGTAATAGATACTGACACGTCTTGTTGCTGTCTGTCTGAAACAGGTGCTTAATCCCATCTGATGTGTTCTGAAGGCAAATCTTCTTTTTCTTTAGGAGGAGGAAGGAAAACATCTTTCATATTAAGGTGATGTTTGACTGGGCGAGTTACGAGTGTTTACACATTCCTTTTAGTGTGGCAATGTTTTTTTTGTGATTAGAAAAGATGACAAGTACGTACCGTGAAGGAAATCTTCTTTGTCTCCCTCCAGGGGAACCTTAGCACCGGGGTACGGTTTCCATTAAGGACCTCAAAGATGTACACCCCCTTGGAGTAGACACCCAGCATGATGCCCGTTTGGGACCTCTTCTCGGGAAGCACTCGGTGGAAATGTACGCCATACTCCACCAGCTTCTGGCTCACCTTTAAGACAATAAATACACAGTCAAGATTGAACGCTCCTATGATAAGAGAGAGTGTGTTTGTTCATTTGATTACATACAATGCCATCAAACATACATTCAAATGTATTGCTTTTTGTTTAAACTAAATGTGTTAACCGTGTGTCACATAAACATGATTCCTAGTGTAGTGTGAAAGTTTGTGAACCCCTTGAGCCTTTTGGAATTTTATTTATTTTAACCATTATTAATTCATTTTTATCAATACCAGCATTTTTTATATGAAATAACAGATGTTTGTTTATCAATTCAAATTTTTTCTTTTCCAGAAAACTGTTAAAACAGATAAAACAAATTATTTGACAAATGTTGTATGTGCAAAAGTTTGTGAACCCTGAGCTGCATTGCTTAAATCGAGCAGGTAAACACAATCAGGTGGGCCAAATCGAGGGATGAAATAGATCAATGTAATGAGAGATCTTCAGGGAAGAAATTGGGCGGCACTAGATAAAACAAAGATAAAACCAGGTCAGTTTAGGCCCACCAAACTGAACCCATACAGGTCAGACATGCTCAAAGGGGAAAAAATCTCAGAGGATCAGGAATAGAGTTTTGATGTTGCACATTTGTCTGGGGACAGCTATAAATTCATATAAAAAAGTTTGAGCTCCATCGGTCCACCGTGAGGCAAATCATCTACAAATGGAGAGCTTTAAGAGTGACTTAACATCTGCCTAGAAGTGGACTTCCTTCAACAATATCCTCAAGCGCCACAAGAAAAGGGATTTTTCAGGTAAAAGCCAACCCAAACATTACATCTGGAGATTTGCAGACCATTTGCCACCACCATTCTTCACTTGGGAGAAGGTTCTCTTGGTGGTAGGCAGAGTTGCGTTTTTTGCCCAAACATGGCGGTTTTGGTTGTGACCAAACAGTTCAATTTTGGACAAATCTGTCCACAGAAAAGACTTCAGGTATCTCCAGGTGCTCTCTGGCAAAGTTGTGACAAGCACTTTTGTTCTTTTTTGAGAGTAGAGGCTTCTTCAGCAACCCTCCCTTGAAAGCCATGTTGACTTATTCTTATTCTTATTGTGGAACCATGCACATCTGTCCCAGATGCTGCAAGAGAGGTCTGCAAATCACTAGATGTAATGTTTGGGTTGGCTTTTAACTGAAAAATTTATTTTTTTGTGGTGCTTATGGATCTTTTTGAAGGAAGTCCACTTCTAGGCAGATATTCAGTCACTCTTAAAGCTCTCCATTTGTAGACGATTTGCCTCACGGTGGACCGATGGAGCTCAAACTTTTTTTTAATTAATTTATAGCTGTCCCCAGACAAATGTGCATCATCACAACTCTATTCCTGAGATCCTCTGAGCTTTTTTTTCGCTTTTAGCATGTCTGACCTGTATGGGTCACTTTGGTGAGCCTAAACTGACCTGGTTTGATCTCTGTTTTATCTAGTGGCGCCCAATTTCTTCCCTAAAGATCTCTCACTACATTGGTCCATTTCATCAATCAATTTGGTCCATCTGATTGTGTTTACCTGCTCCATTTAAGCAATGCAGCTCAGGGTTCACAAACTTTTGCAGATACAACATTTGTCAAATAATTTGTTTTTTCTGTTTTAACAGTTGATTTCTGGAAAGAAAAATGTTGAATTGATAAACAAACATCTGTTATTTCATAAAAAAATACTGGTATTGATAAAAATGAATTAATAATGGTTAAAATAAATAAAATTCCAAAAGGCTCAAGGGGTTCACAAACTTTCACACAGCACTGTATATGTGTGTCCTGCTGACCTTGAGAAAGTCTAATTCTGCATCTGTCTCCGATGCTCCGTAGTAGTTGCTGTGTAATTTGGGCAGGTCCTCCTTGAGGGTCGTCTGGTTGACCTTATCCAGGACGGACACAGGCAAGTAGTGCTCCAGTCTGAAATAGGTCTTCCCATGGAGCTGAGACATAGACATTAATAGTATTAATTGAATGATTAAATTGTCATTTTGAAGGAGTTTCATTGAACAAAACCACTCTTTAACTTCCCTACATTTTGGAACAAGGGAAGTTTTTACCTCACATTAAAAGGTGAAGTAAGCGGTTTATTTATGTTAATATAAGTGTAAAATCGCTCTTTATTCATACAGTGATCACTTACATAATGTGCGCGTTTCATAAAGCCGATCTCTCAGTCAGCTGCTTTGCATGTAATCGGCAAATAAACTTATTGTAGTATCCCAAAATTTTTATCCAATCAGAAGAGAGAACGCTACAAACCGACACTCGTCTCACTCAGATATAGTATATACACTCCATGGTCTCACTGCCGGTGCACGCCAGAGCAACAGATGGGTGAATGTGTATGTGCCTACAATGGCGGAGCAGGTAAAAATCCTTCCCAATGTCTGTTTTGATGGTTTTTATCATGTTTTATCACACTTAACTGAGATGATGCTAGATAACTTGCTGGTTGAAGACCGCAGTGCATTAATGTGGTGACGTAGGGATGAGCGAGGGGACTGCTAACTGCAGTAACTGACAGGAAGTTAGCTAAAAGAACCCTTCTGCTTACAGCACCTTCAAGTGATTACACAATTTAGTATTTAATTCATTTAAAAAAAGAAAAAGAAAAGGCTTCTTGTACCTCAGGTTGGTAGTCACTGAATTCTGCCTGCAGTGCCAGTGAAGCCAGCAGCATGGCATTGTCCATGTCACAGCGCATCCTCTCCTCCAAGATATCCTTCCTCAGCTGTAGGTAATATTGATGTTTGGTCATAGCGTGCCTGTTTTTACACAGAACAAAAAAAAACCACAGACATTCCTGGTTATATTCGGTGCCATGTGAATACACAGGTGCTCAGCTACGGTAGCAGAAAGGTGCACCTACTGTATGAGGTTGACGTCATCAATGAAGAATTTGATGCGCAAGAAAAGATTAAAAGCCACATCGGTTTTCCTCTTCTTAGGATCCTCCTTCCATCCCTCCGGAGCCACTTTGGACAGTTTGGCATCAGGTTCAACGAAGAAAAACTCGTTATCTGTGTGTGTGTGTTTTAAAGGGTTCAGGGGAGATGAGAGGTGACAAATAATGAATCAGTAATGTCTTTTTGGCTTGCAGCAAAACAGGCTTTGCATCTTTAATGAGACATCAGGTGTAGAAGATTGTGTTTAAATGGAAATGCCATCAACCCCTACTACCTAAAACTAATCAATCCAAATATAAATATGCTTGACGGAGGGAAACTTTTCTCCAGAAAACATTCTTAGACACTTGTCAAAGTCAACACTGGATTCCCTGAACGCTTTATCATGTAAAAAAAAAAGTTTTCAGGGTAAAACAAATAAAAGCTATGTTAAGTCAAAGGCGGAGTCAGCGATTCTGGAGAATGCTTGTTTTAAAATCAATTTGCGCAGAATAATGTGCAGCCTAGGCTCTGTAAACTGGTACCGTATTTTCCGCACTATAAGCCGCACTGGACTATAAGCCGCAGGTGTTTTAATGTTTAATTACCATAGAGTTTGTGCACAGAGGGGATTGTCGGGAAAGAGATGGCTGCTTGAGGAAGCTCCCATTTATTAACATTTCAACAAACAAGTTGCATATTTGCATAACGTATTCAAGTGTTACCATTTAGTGCAATAGTAACTAGCTACAGAACATATACTGTGCTGTGTAATTATTATATTATTAGCCGCACCGTTATATAAGCCGCAGGGTCGAAAAAGGCGCGGCTTATAGTCCGAAAATTACGGTATGTAAACAAAGGGAATGTAAACAAAGGGGGGAAAGCATAGCTAGCAACAAGTCCGTTTACAGGTTTTTCAGTGGAAACAGTAGGGACAGGAACCGGATCGTGAGGAAATATTCACTGATTTTGACACCAAGTGTTCTCTAGAATCGATGACTCCACCTTTAAGTGCACACTCAAATCTGAAAATACAGACTGATCCCCTGGCCAACATACACCTGACAGACCACAGACGTGCCCAGGAGCGCCACACAATACCTTTGAGGTATGCTAGGCCGAAGAGATGGTGCTCCACCAGCCCGATGTGGGCCACCACCATATCCAGAACGTCTTTACACACTTCCTTGATGTCACAGCTCAGCTCCAGCTTTTGGCCGTTCAGAAGCACCACGCCCACTTTCCTCTGCACTTCCTCCACCTTACCACGTTTCTTGTAAAGGAAGGTAAAGTAATGGATTATTAATGGGGAGGAAAAAAGCTGCTCTATGGATTCATTGGCTCAAACAAAAGTTGCATCCTCACCATGATTGAAGAAGGAACGGATAAGGCAACACAAGGCTCGCTGGCCATCTTCACAAACTCAGGCCCATGGAAGTTCTGCCATAGGGAGTAAAAGACAAAAGGTAATTGTCAAAGAGAGAACCTTTATTATACCAACATGATAAAAAGTGTAATTTTCAAAATGGGCCTTTAAAAAAAAAATGTTTCTGCTTTTATGACAAATGATCAACCAATCAATGATCGGACTTGGTCCAAGTGATTAACTGTGATACAAAAACATTGAAATCACTTTCAACACAAACACACTGCATGTTCACACCCTCTTTAAAAGCTCCCCTGATCATGAGATCTCAGTGACATCACCAAATGCAATGAGTTGAGCGAGCACGCACGCACACACACACACACACACACACACACACACACACACACACACACACACACACACACACACACACACACACACACACACACACACACACACACACACACACACACACACACACACACACACACACACACACACACACACACACACACACACACACACACACACACACACACACACACACACACACACACACACACACACACACACACACACACACACACACACACACACACACACACACACACACACACACACACACACACACACACACACACACACACACACACACACACACACACACACACACACACACACACACACACACACACACACACACACACACACACCTTGTGTTCTGCTGTAATGAAGTCTGACCAGATGGAACCCCACATCCAAAATCAATTCAAGACCTACTATTGACACATTACTGCAAATGATGTCTTGCCTTTGCAGAAATAACGAACCAAATGGGATTATAATTGCTATGCAGTATTTGAGGTTTACTGCCAACATCAGCATATTTGTTTCCATGTTTACCACTTGTGTTATCATATTTCTCAATCTGATGAAGCAGGTGTCAAATCAAACTGTACCCAAAACAAAAGAAACACAATCACCAACCGAATTACCAATGAGCTCATTTGAGATGTAATCTTACATCCATCATCAAATATTACAATATAAACAGCAACACCTTGGATATAGAGCTCCCTTTGCAGTGAGCATGTTAAAATAATGTATTTGAACTGTTTTCTAGAGGTGTGTGTGTGTGTGTGTGTGTGTGCGTGCGTGCGTGCGTGCGTGCGTGTGTGTGTGTGAGTCTAAAGCTGGATAGTGATAAAATCAGTTTTGCCCGTAAACAAAATGAAAGCGTTTAAAGGAAAACAAAGACAAAAGATCAGAGCAAATACCTTGGGTTTGCGAAAGGGTACAGCGGAGGTGTAGAGGGGGTCCCGAAGGTCTAGCATTGAAGTGCGGTGCGGGGCCAGGGGGTCGTCTGGCGGGTACAGGTTGGCCCGGGACAGCCTGTTGGCCAGGTGGGCCTGGAGCCGCTGCACCTCCTCCTCCTGCTTCTGGAGGAGCAGCTCTGCTCCAAGCAGGCCTTCATCAGCTGCCCCCTCATACTGCCTACAGGGAGAGAAGAGAGAGAGAGTCTAAATCCCATTTGTTCAAAATCAGTAAATATCTCCTCACGATCCACTACCTGTCTGTACTGTTGGTGTGCTCTGAAACAAAATCCAATGTTAAAACACAGCATAGGCTCTGTAAACTGGTATGTAATCAAAGGGGGCCACCATAGCTACAACATGCCCGTTCACACAGCCTAATCTGTGTATCAACACTGGATTTGTTTGTTCACACACAGTGCAGACAGATTGTGAGGAGACATCCACTGACTTTGAAAAAAAGTGTTTTTGACAAAAAGCAATCTCCAGAATCTCTGACTCCTCCTTTATTGTGTGACGCCATGTGAAATGAGAAGAATTAGATTAAGTTAAATGTATTGACTTTCTGTTTTGCTTTCTCCATAAATTAAATATTTGAAAGCAAGTTACACCTCCACACCATGTCCTTTACACACAAAAGTCACCAAATACAAGCCAATATGTTTTCTTGAAGCATCAGGGGAAAACAAGCCCTCTGTGTGCAGCGCGTTAGCGGGCATAGCAACAGCAGGCCGTAATGCCTGAGATTAGAGAGATAGAGGTTGCTGAATGTGGATGTCACATTGGATGACCTCACTAGCCAAGCATGGGACTGACCCTGCTGTGCCACACCAGCTGTGTGTGGCCCAGAGGAGCGGGACTGCTTCATCTGTGCTTTCCCTGTTCTGTGTGTGTGTACTGTTTGTAGCTTGTGTGGGCACCAGTAAAGGAGCTACCGGATACAAACACATGACATCTGATTCCACAATATTATTGCTCCATTTCCATCCAAGTTTACGCTGATTCAACAATTTGTAAAGGGAAATTGGCTTGGATGTGAGTTAGTTCTGCTGTTCCTGCATACATCAGCTTAGGGGAGAAAACACAGTACTGGCACCTTGTTGGTTAAATTGCCACCTGTATACACGTGTGTGCGTGTGTGTGTGTGTGTTACCTGAGCCTGTGTGTGTTGTGACTCGTCAGGGACAGGGCGTCGTGTTCAGAGGAAAGTGCCAGCTGGGAGCCATACCGCCTCGCCTCGCTTGGTTTCTTAGCTGGAAGAGATGTGGGAGTATTAGCTAACACACAATGGAGTCATTTCTTTTACATTTACACAATCAAACACACCTCTCCGGATGCAGACACCCACACTGCGGTGCAAATGTACTTGCATGAACATGTGTTGAAGTAAGCGGACTAGTCATAGAATACTTGACTGTGACACAGGTCAAAACAGCAGCACAAATGGGATCTCTGTTGTCCCGAGTTCAAATTGCGTACAATAGAGTGAGACCACCATGTCGTCACAACAACAGAATGTCTCAAGCACCACCCTGTTTAATACATGAAGAGCTTTTCCATTGCTCAGAAGTTATGCCTTGTTGTGTGTTTCATTTGAAACTTAATTCAAGCCGCCTTTCCTTCTTGGAACATCTTTGATATATTTTAGCCATTTCCAAGAAAAAAACTGGCACTCAGCGTGTCCAAACGCTGCACAGCTGTCTGAGTTTGATGTCAAACATTTGTGCAACACTGGAACATGTGGATATTGAGTTAAATAGACCATAGAGTGTTAGGTTGTGTTGTTTAAATTTGCTTCTGACCTTTAACAGCTCTGTCTCCGACTGCACTTACTGCAATTTGGACTATATTAATCCTAAATAGTCACTCCTATCAAATAAGAGAACATCTGAAACCACAATGCAAATAACACTTCCTATACGATTAGTGTAGACAATACTTTATATATAGGGGAGAACGGGGGAATCTGAGGCATCGGGTAATGTGAGCCATCCCCTGTATCTAGGCAACGGAAAACATTTGTGGTCATGTGAGATATATGTTTTCAAGCCCCTCTCATTTCCCCATGGCCCTGAAAGAGAGGACCTCATGGTGCTGTGGTAAGCATGTTTTTTTTCACCAAAATAGGTATTTTGCATGTAAAGATACATTTTCTTGCTGTCAACTTAATCAACTGTTGTGCCAAAGCAAATGTATTCATGTAGAAAAACTTCTATCATACGTGTTGATGAACTACAAACATATGAAACCATGTGATGCTGATAACTGAAGATTAGCCTGAAATGCTAAGAGAGGTAGTTTTTTTCTCAAATTGTGGTGGTGGGGGAAAGTGAGCCAAATGCTGTGGGGGAAAGTGAGCCACTGTCTCACTTTCCCCCACCATGAGGCACAAGTTAAGTTTAGTCTTAAACATATTTTAATGTAATATTACATGACATATGTTTTATTTTAATGTCATACACATTGTAGAAAAGCCATCATGCCAAGGAAATACACCAGGAAGACGACCTGGGGCAACCACACGGAAAGAGCACCTTCTCATCTTTCCCTGTAACCTTCAGGGCTAGAATGTAGAGTAGGCCTAGTTGTAGAGTATGACAGGCTGATGTTATAATCCAGTTGGGTCTTCTCCTGTGTTCTGAGTCCCAGGCTGTTCTCGCTGGTTCTGATTTTCCTATGCTTTGACCTCGAGACACTAGCTGGCTCTAAGGGTCCTGTGTTCTGACCCCCAGACTGTGTTCTAATCTAACTGGTTCTATCTTTAATTTGAATCTTATTAAAACCTTTTGAATTATAATATGTTGTATTTGATTTTGTTCAGAGTTACTTTCAAGCGTTTAGAAAATTTGCTTTGCTTAATTGACCAAACCCCATCATTCTTTTACTAGTCCGACATTAGTTCTGGAATGTGTGGCTATCTTTCAGGATTCTTACTGTTACAATATGTGTTGTTATGGTAGTTTTAGAGTGGAAAAAGTAAGTGGATCAGTTTACCCCACAGCTGGGGTAAAGTGAGCCACATGACAACTTTTTTTAAAACAATCATATTTTCACTGCCCTGTCTTAAAAAAAATCTTCTAATGCCCATTTCTAGGAAACATCCCGAATTAATGGGAAATGTGTACATTTGAGTGATAAATCATTTTAGCTTGCTTAGAGGGGAGCAAATGTAAAAAGTGGCTGAGATTACCCCATTCTCCCCTATACTGTATACATATACAAAATGTATGTGTAGTTAAATGTCTACTTCATCCCAAGTCTTTCACTGCTGCCTGATGTGTCTGATTTGGTTTAATGTGTTTTCTTTCTCTTATAATGTGCAACATCTCCAAAACAATGACAACTTGTACTTGACTGTCATGGTAACCTGCTGCATAATAACTCACACAGAAAAAGGGGGTTTGGGATATTTTCGTAACTCTAGTTTGGAAAGATTAAATCTAAACTGCTGAGTGTTGCTCAAACGGCTGTAGCCATAGCTGTGTTAACCACTTTAAACTTGCCATGCCAGCCAGTTTTCCACACTGTTACGATGACTGACAATTGAAGAAGTCTCGTCTGTGTTTAAGGCACAATTATCGCTTTGCTCCGACTGTGAAGGTGGATTGTCCTGTGCAATCGTTCATAGCTTTCAGACATTATCCGATTCCATCAGCGACACAACGTAAGTGACGGACAACAGCTGACGTGGCTGTTACCTGGAAACAACAAAAGGATCTTTCCAGTGCTCCTCTAAAATCATTTTTAGCCCTGTGAGCTTTGGCACTGGGACAAGCAAGGGAATCTGGCATTGAGCAGGGCAGACCACAGTCAGCGCACACAAAGAATAATTGATGTCCTTTGCCTGTACTTTTAGATCCCAGGCTACTGCTGGTTTTCTTGTTAAATGATTCACTCACCGTTCCAGGTGTAAATCAGTCTGCGATAAGATGGCTAAAGGGAAAAACCAGAAGAGGCTCTAAATCCGCTGGATCAAGACTGAAGAACTCTGGTCTGTTGTAATAGGCATGGTATTACTGCAATGGAAGAGCTCAGCCATTTTGAGAAGAAAAATAAATGTGCGTAGCCTACAAGTGGTATTTCATTTTTTACTTTCTGCTTGCATGCAAATAACCAAGATGAGTTATGTTTGTGCAGCGTCGGCCACATGGCACAGTACACGTTATAAGCCCTCCATGGAGAGACCAGCGTTGATAAAGGGTTCCTATGGAGGCGTCTTTTACCTTGCCTGTAGTCTGGATCAGAGGAGGCCACCGAGGGGCTTTCACTGGATGAGCTGTAGTCGCTGTGGTACCTCTGGTGGGTGAGGACAGGCTCTGTGGGAAGAGAAAGACCATCAGCCCCCTTATTTAAGAACAATAGAATAGAAACCATGCAGTAATGTAAGAGAGTAATGTAACATGACAAAACAGATCAAACAGAAACATCATGCACATGAGACAACTTGGGAGCAATGGTTATATGGACTCATTTGTCGTTTGTGAGGGGGATGTTAACAATGGAGGCATTTCTTTTTCAAAGTCACGCAATACAGAGATTAAGAGAACGTCATATCACTTTTTTATGAAGACTTGGACAACAGGTGAACTGACAAGCTACTGTTGCTATTTTTTAGACGACTCTCTTGACTGATGGTATCCTCAAACCATTAGACTGTACACAAAGCCCAGGTATTAGTCATGCTGTTTGTAAACACTGCTAACGAGAGACATACGTATGTAATTATGCTGAAAAGCAGCTTCTACAGGCATGCCTCCGGTCATGTTAGGGAGCTTTCCGTCTAGGATGGATAGTCTTTTGTCTTGCTTGACAGGGTGACCACTGCAAGTACAGACCACATTCCCATAGTGATTTACCTTTCTCTAAGCGGTGATTCATTAACTTGACAGCAAATTGGAAATCGGCGGTTACTCGGGATAACACAGTAAACAATACGCAACCGTGTGAACCTAAACCTTATGTGTTGTTGTGAGTTTCTCTTCCTAGTACATAGTGTATAACTTGAAAGTCCAGCTCTGCAGTATCAGCTGCATAGCTCGAATGAGTGGCATTCCCTCGTCATTGCTCACACATTATACTTCAGGGTTTCACTGTGCAACAGCTTTGTCTTTGTCATGACGTAACGTGTGTCTCCATTCTAACATAACTGAAAAGCATCAACTACTAGAGCAATACTCGGGAAGAAAAATGCTGGTCGATTTCACCCAAAATAGTTTTTCCATCTTCAGCCTTTGTAGTGAGTCATGAGTCAACGCAAGCATCTGCATTATAAAAAAGGTAAACAGAGGAGAAGTCTCTTCTTTTACAAATGACAGTGGTTTACCATCTTAGCTTCAACAAAGTTTCAGTGTCCTAAAACGGCCACATACATTCATAAACGTGTAAAGTTGCCTGTCCTGTGCTGTCTGCTATGTTGCTAAATGTAAGCTACATGTATAATGCATCTGGAGATCTGCAGAACAAATTGGAGAAAATTGTGCAGAGGGGGGAAAAAAAAGATCAATTCCCAAGAATGAATGTGGCTAGTGGAAAAACAACATTCTGTGTTCAAAACTTCTGTTTTGTGGAAAAGCCCCAGGCATCTAAAGTGGTTGTCAGTCATAATTAGCCCGAGGGGTGGCTCAGCATATTCACGAGAAATCCCCAAATAAAACCATGGGATCATCAGTTCTTGGACCTCAAAAATTTAAATAAAATAAAAAAATGCACCGCGCCTCAAACCCCTGATGGGAACGAGAGACGGAGACGGTCACGGCTCATTAGAGAGATACATGGCGATATCTTGCTGATTATGTGACTGTTTTACTAAATGAGCAAGGGAGCAGAAGGGGTGAGTCAGATAAAGACCTATCCTACACGCTCCTGCCCACTGATTCCCAGGAAATAAAATATAATAATAAAAAACAGATGAGGACAAAAGCACCATAGAATAAATCCGCTGATGGTCTGAATCCATTCCTCTTCAACCTTAAAAAGGATCACAATTGATGAGTAACACACATACACACACACACACACACACACAGAGAGAGAGACTTAAATTCACAGAAAGACAATGAAAGATATAAAAGAGTTCAGTTATTGTCAGCATGATTTAGATGTAATTAAATGCTGTGTGTGGATTTAAAAAAAAAAAAAAAAAAAAAAAAAAGGGTTCATTTTCATTCATAGTTTTAATGCTCCAACTTACTTCCCACTCAATCAGGAACAGTGTGTACACATTTTAACCTGAAAGAGCACAGTTTCCAAGGAAGAGTTGATGCAAGCCGTATTTAACTCCGCCCTATCTTCTCATTTCCTCTCCAGGAACTGGCACTTATGCACAATACCTCAAACAGCTTCTATAGGCTATAGCCTTTTGGGACCAAACTCAGACTCTAAGGTTATTCCAAGTCGGGTGGTTCCAGGCAGGAGAAGGAACATCCCTTGAAAAAGAAAAACATACCGACTGCAAGTGTGAAAAAAATGGAAACTTTCTCCTTTTAAGGGGCGCGGAAATGAGTCAGGCTGTTGATTAAAGCTATATAGTTCGTAACTTGTTTCCCCCATGAGGAATTGTGAGTAAGCACAACAAGAAAATCGGAGCTTCTACATGAGGTAAGCGTTCGGTGATCACACATGGATTTTCTATACCTTCGACTGCACGTCCAGGTTCTTTCTTTAGCAGTAGAATCAACAACTGAAACTTTTTTGGGCAATTCTTGGGATTTTTCCTGAGCTCCTGCGCCAGTGTCAGGGGCTGACAACATTTAGTAAATGCTGCCATACT
The DNA here is from genome assembly GCF_949987685.1 of Ammodytes marinus. NCBI lineage: Eukaryota > Metazoa > Chordata > Actinopteri > Uranoscopiformes > Ammodytidae > Ammodytes > Ammodytes marinus. Next base: position 8,156,653 of record NC_137222.1, read on the forward strand.
GAGAAATAAAAAGAAAGTGTTGTGGAGCTGATAGGCTAAGTCAACTTTGTGTCAACTTGTTTGCCGGTGGCTTGAATGTAATCGACATTCATTTAAATGAAAAAGTTAGACATTATATCTTTAAAACGAGACATAAATAAACCTTATGCTCATAAGTTTTTTTAATAACATCCTTACACACGTTATAATCTTTCCTAATGCATCCTTTAGAGTCAACAAACCAAACTGTTGTATAATAAATTGAATTTGGGGGCTGTACGTTTTGCGAACACCTTTCCCTGAGGCAGCAGGGTTCAGTATTGTTGTCCAAGCTGGACCCAACCCCAACCCAAAGCCACATGACCTGCTGCCAAGTGCCGGAAAAGTCCAATAATGTTTGGAATTCCCTCATCAGCTATGCATGACTCCAATTACAGCCTCTTGGTCTGCAAGGAACGTTATGACCTATTGAAGCACCTTAGCATCTAAAAGGAAAAGAAAAAATTATAAAGGAAAAGGAGGAGGGAGTTTTAGGATGCACCAGATGACACATAGGGGAACCAGGTATAAACATGCCCATGCACACACTAGCATGCTCACACACACAATGCTTTAGTCATGGTAACGTTAAAAACGTATTCAGTTGGACGGGATTTAAAAGTGCACACACACAGAAGGCATAGAAGCAGTGTGAAACCTGAGAGCACTGACCACTGCTGCGCCATCACTTTCCTGCAGAAAAGAACAGAAAAAGAGTAAGAGAGAAAGAAAGAAAAAAGGGAGCTCGCTGCCAAGTAACACATCCACGAGGCCCTGCAAATGGTCTGTGCTCAATTAGGTCCCATTCATACTATATAGCGAAACAGCTCTGGGATCATGGAATACAAAAAATATTTTTGGCTCGGCCTTCGCAGTCAAGTCAACCTCAGTCAAGTTTAGATGGGGAGCGAACATTCTCTAGCTTCGGTGTGGTGTCGAACATCTACCATGATTTAATATGAATCAGAAGGTCAACACACAAAGTTAAATCCTCTCAATCTTCTCGGGGCAAGAAGAAGCCTATATACGCACACTGTGTGAGAGGTGGGACAATAGACAGAGGCTAACCCATCATACTCATTTTTCGTGCCAGCTCAGCTTAGCTCTACTCTACACATGGGCAGATGGAATAAAAAAAAAATGCCAAGAGCTACTAATGTGATTACAATCAGCAAAAGGCAAAATAGGGGGGAGGGACGGAAAGGAAGGCAGGACTAGCTGGGGATGAAAATAAAAAAAGCCACAGTGGAGGAAAAGAATGCCCTCGGTTGGTGGCTCGCTCGGTCAGCATTAAAAATAGCTGCCAGCAAAGCAGGGAGGCTGGATTGTTGGGCATTGCGAGCTAGCGGGAGAAGGAAAGGGAAGAAGAGGTAGAAAGACAGCGCTTTATTATATGAAACCATTCATCCCTCATGCCCCTCCACTGCGCTCGAATGGCAAGCAGACCCATATCATAGCCACGTGTGACTCTCGGCCTATAGAGACTTTACTAAGAATTTCAATAAGCTCCTGAAGGAAAGTTAAAGCTCTTGGGACTGACTGTTAGACAATTGTGTTGTGTGTGCGCGCTCGGTCCAAGCATGTGATAGACGAAGATATTTTTTTTTGTTGAGTTTCTGAATACCCTGCACATACGTGTGCTTTTCTCTGTGTGTTTACACTCGTGTAAGAAAAAATAACGAAAAAAGGAAGGGATTTGGCTTCATATCATGTGTGACAGTCAGCAGCAGGCTAGAATTAAGACGGCCTGTAATTTGAATCAGCCATTTGGAAACGTCTGTACCCAGTGACTCATACGTTCTGTATAAAAAAACACTGCCGCGCAGCCACCACCACCAACGATCCTTCATTCGAGCCAGCACCCAGCTCCAAGCTAGCCCACATGGTAGTTACAGATGGGGACACACAACCTGTAACTAGTGCGGGTGTCTGTCTGTCTGTCTGCTCACGTCACCCCAATCACTGTCACATTTTCACCTCTCAAGATAGGCCTGTCAGAGGGCAACCAAACTGCTTTTTATTGCCAGATAAATTAATTTTTACCACACAGTTTGACATTTCCTATATATCTTTTTAACACAGCTGGGACGTCAAAAGGCTGTGTTTTACTGAAGATTTAATTCATTGTCTCACCAGCTGGGAACATTTTACTGTTTTTAAATGTTGGGCCACCTCAGGCATAACATCCATATATAGGGTAGCATTTTTTAACATGGAAGCAAACTCACTACGTGTTCGGACAAAGTACCTGCACGGCACATTACACAATAATGGCACGAGACCAAGCTCAGACCTGTCACCAGAATCCCATTATCCCGCAATACTTATGAGCTGGCGATTGGTGTGTGTAATCCGTCGCAATGAGGAAAAAACAAAAAAGGACGAAGACAAAAGATCTGAAGAAAGCTGTAGCTGCAAAAACAATCTTGGTTTGTACATTTTGCAAAGTGACTTTCAGGTGAGCAGCTGCCTAGCCTCATATGGGATCTTGTATTTTTTGTGTTTGATCAGCATATTTTAAACGGGCTCACGGGCTGTTAAAAAACATCTAAGATTCGATCATTATTAAAGCTGTCTTGAACGCCCACACTCAAAGGTGGGATGAAGAGATGTCGTCATAGAGCGGAGATGAAACATGATATAGTTTAAATATGGGGATAACAGCACACATTTTCAGACTCTTCTGCCTGAGGCATTGACAGTGTCGCTAGTCAAAAAGTTACAGAAATCATAGGACAGAGCCCCCCCCCCCCCTCCAAAAATAATAAAATAATTCAGACATTTGAAAAGGGGAGGGAGTTTCAAAAGCTTTTCAACCATCTGATAAGCATTTTCAATGGCGCATACTGAGCCTTCCACAAGACAAACTAAGTACCAGTTGATTTACATACTTGTAGCATATGAGTCACGATTTGAAAAGTTCTCCAGGAAATTGTCTGACATAAACACATAACATTTTACGGTCAACCCAAAACTTCCGAGCAGGTCATTTATCTCAGCCTTTGGGCTGAAAACAACCTCTCCTCTTCACTGCACCTTTATGACAAGCTAAAGTGTACTCACCGTCCACTGCTTGTCTTAGCACCTGCAGTTTCCTCTGTCTCTCCTTTATCCTGTCATAGGCGTTGGCGAGGCCCGAGCCCACCGACAGGGCTGAGTGGTGGTGAGGCTTCCTACTCTTCAGCCCACCACCAAACTCAGAGTAGCGAGACTCCCTCTCCCTGGACGCCCGCACTTGCCGGCCAACCGAGTGGGTACTGATGGCACTGCTGCCCCTCCGCGCGTCCTCCAGAGCCCCAAAGCGAAGAGCCTCCGGGTCAATGTAAGCCAAGTCCACAGAGGAAGCCCAGTTCTTTCTGGCATGGGGGCTTGGGCTAGGGCCCAAGTCCCCACCGTGGAAGTGTAAAGACCGCCGGTCTAGTTCCACGGGCCGGCCCTTTTGCTGGGGGTGAAGGGGGTGCAGGTAGGGGTATGAGTGCTGTTGCGGGAGTGAGGGGGCTTTGGAGTAGAGTTCTGTGGGCGATTCAGAGTTGGGGTGATAGTCAGGCATGGAATACTGCAATGCTGTCCCGTCGTCCCCCTTCATAAGGTCCTGGATGGGCAGAGAGCCCATGGAGCGACTGAGGCCCCGGTTTAGAGAAGTCTGCTCCTGAGTCCTGGCTCTGTAGCGCTCCAAGACCCTGGGGGCCGCGCTCCTCCCTGAGAAGAAATTTAGATATTTTTTTTTTCAATTAGGTACAGTTAAAAGGTAATAAAGAAAACAAGAACTTTTTAAAGTGATTATACACTAATTAAAACATTTCTTTGACTATTATATTACAGTTCTACAAAGCCTACAAAAACACCAATGTGTCGGCCTAATTACTCTAATGACACTTCCTTCCATTTTAAATTCTAAATTTCAATACTTTTAAATCATGGCCAAAATAATTGTTTGATGGTTATTTGTTGGAGTAGATGGTATTTAATTAGAATGTGTAGCCACAATATGAAGCTGCTTTTACACAGCCCCAGGTGTGGAAATATAGAAGCCATTAATGGCAAATTAAAGTAATTGAATTGGTAAGTAAACAAATTACTGTACAAAGAAAAGCACAGAAAGAAACGTGCCTGACCTTAAGCGGTACCAACAATTTCTGCAGAAGGTCTGTTTTTGTCTAGTAGCAAAAATGTTACCCATTATTTTAGGACAAACAACATAAAATACTGTCCCACAATAACGAACCATTTCTGGCCCAGGCATCCAGCCCATGTATCACTCTGTCTTTCTTAAAATGTAATAATGAATGTTGCTTTTTTTATTTTTAAAACTGTCCATAAATTTTTAGTCTGCCTTTCCAGACAAGACAGACATATAAACTGTGCCAGTGACGGCTCCTGTTTGAGAGAGAAAGACATACACAGAAGGCAAACATGTGCACGAGCAAGAGCAATAACAAGGGGAAGAGACGCAGAAATGAAAGAGCAGAGAGGGAGACGTTAAGTCCTGTAAAAAAACGCTGCATGTGGTGGTTTAATCTACAAAGCATATGCTTGGTCTTAACAGAGAAACACATCAAAGACGGGCAGGCAGTCTTCCTGGGACTTGGGGAATCACACAAGGACTAGATTGAGAGAAAACATCCTGTTTTCTCAACGGGATGTATTTTATTCTTTCAAAGAAATCTATTGTTGGCACGAGTTTTCAGCAAAACTAGTGTGGTGTAGCCGTCATATGGTGCACGGCGAGGAAAAATTGGCGGTATAAAATAGCCAACATGAAATGAGACAATGACCGAGTTTCCCTCGCAGCAATTTCAACTTGGAACCACTGGCATACAGGAGAAAGAGAGAGTGGCTGCTTCACAACACTAAGACACTTAAGAAGCGAGTTATACCCTTTGCATGTACTTTCCCTAGGGCTGACTGGTGCTCAAGCAGCAAAACAAAGCACTGATACAAACAGCAGACGGGCCTGCTTCACTGGTGACTCCGGAGTATGCATCTGTAATCAATGCCATGCCATGCTTACATAATCGGGGACGACGAAGCCATGTTTGTGCTCCGCTCTCCTTTCCATGGCCTGGAAACGTGCCCGAGTTCTCTCGGAAACCACTGGGAAGATTTGCTCATATTTTCCTGAATTAAATCCCGTTTCAAGGTTGCAGTGTGTTGCTCCTCATCTACTTTACAGTCTTTCCCACAAACTCCCAAAGCGAGGATGTAACTTAATCGAGGAATCATTTGGATTTATATCTAAATCCCTGATTAAAAACTTCCAACACATAAACAGTAAGTCCAACTACGCTCCGTCACAAGCTTGGTTTATCATTCCAAAGTGAGAAAAGATAAGACACTCTCTCTTGACCTGATTTTAACAAACATTCTCATCATTGTTATCTTGACAGAACCTACTAATCTTAAAATCTGGTGATTTGTCCTGGTTCCAGACCTTGCGCCTACTCGCATGAATAATACAGAGAATAGGATAACTAGAAAGTCTTTCTGAAGACTAATAGAAACCAGAGCCCATTATCACCAACTGTTTGGCAGCCAAGAAATCTGTATCACAGTGTAAATTAATCACTCCTCTCTACGCCACATAAGTTCCTCTGACAAACACGCTAAGCAAATACAGCTCTAGTTGCAATGTGTTCGGTGTGTGTGCGCAAATGTGTGTGCGTGTGTGCATGTGTGTGTGTGTGTGTGTGCGTGCGTGCGTGTGTGTGTCAGTGCAGCTCATCTTACCTGCAGGTAGGCCTTTACCCCTCAACCTCTCCCGAATCTCCTTACTGCGCTCCGGAAGAGACTCTCTATCGGTCAGCAGACCGTCCAGCTGAGAGAAAGAGGGAGTGAGAGTGGATTTAAAGGTTGAAAGAAAAACAAAGAGTGGGGTTGAAAAAACAGGAGAGAGTGAAGAGGGAGGGAGGAGAAAAAAAACACGAGTTAACGGGTCATTCATTCTGGGAGTCTTCCATCATGAAATCATGTCCTAACAGCATGAGCCTCACCATCTGTTGTCTTATTGAACAATCCTACTGTTATTTGGCAGAGAGGGTTTTCACTAACAGTTAAAAGGTGGATTCAGCAATTCTGGAGAACGTTTGCTGTCATAATCAAAAAATCCGTTAATATATCCTCACTATCTCTCCATGTTGTGTGTGTTCACTGGAGAGAAAATAAACAGTGTTAATACACAGCCTGGGCTCTGTAAACGTACCAGTTTACAGAGCATAGGCTGTGTTTGAAGACCAGATATTTTTTTTATCAGGGCACAGTACATACAGGTTGTGGATTGTGAGGATATATTAACTTATTTTGACAAAAAGTGATTTTGTCAGGGCACTCTAACCGCTTCACCACGAGCAGAACAATGTTTTTGACCTCCATAAAAAAAGACATGCCTACCTGGGAAAGGCTGCCCAGTACCAAGCGGACCAGTTTTCTGATATAGGAGAAGGGAGGGTCACAGCTGGAGTTTCTAATGTGTTTACTGCAGATGTCCAGCACCGTGCGCAACGACATTCGACTCAGTGTAACATCATCACACATGTTGAGAAGCAGGCTGTTCAGGTGTTCCCCCAACTTCATAGGCTGCAAAGCAAACACAATAAAAAAAGACAAGTTCACATACTGTACAAACAGGGACAACAGCGGTATGTTATTATAGAGTTATTAGGAACACAATCTATTCTTCCTCCATCTCTCTCTCCCTCCTGTGCTTGGTGCCGCTTTTAGTTTGCCTCACTCTTGTAACATCACGTAGCCTACTACAGCTGATATCACCGGTTGCGCAAAGGGCAGCGGCCAACTAGGTCAAAGTTCAAATAATTCGATAATATATTTTAAATGAACGTCTAATTTGTATTTTACAATTGTTTTATAACTTGTGTATCCAAATATTATTTGCTGACAAAATATACTGCAGTTTGAGCTACCTTTGCAAAAAAATTAAAAAAACACGAATATCCCGAATACTGAATTGAGCTCCGAATACTAATTTAACAAACGAATACTCGGATATTCAAATAATTCGGGCCAGCCCTAATTAGATTATGTGAATTTTGTTCACGTGATGCCATTTTTGCACACTAGATTGAAAGAAGCAGTCAGTACATACATGGCACATCCTTTTATGACATGTTGTAGTTCGCCAATGTTTGTTAGGTTATTTTGCAACTGTGCAATACTAGTACTTGAATGTGCAATATGACTTGTCACCCTCCATCACGGGCTATCTGTTCTTCAATTAAACACTTTTCTTTGCATTTACTTCACACTCTGTATTTTTTTAATCCTACTTTGTTTATTTCATATTTCACTTATTTTGTATTCTTTGTTTTTGTTTCTGTCATTTTGGAGCAACCTGGCAAAAGCATTTCCTATTATCTGGGATGAATACAGTAGTATAATCTTATTGCAGCTCCTCCTTAGTGGATGAGTGAAAGGACATGGAGTGGGTGGAGCCCTTCAGTGATGCAGAAATGGATGACTCGATTGTGAGTCTAACCTGTGACTTTCTCATCAATGTGCAAACCATTTTTACACCTGACTGACTATTCGCTGAGATATGAACGCACTGCGCGCCAGAACACTTCCAGCGGTCTCTCGTCTCAGATACAAACACATTCCAGAGTGAGCTTAGAGCTTGGCCCATTTTTCATATCCGGACGAAATATTCAGATACAGATTTCATTTCTTAAAAAAAAAAAAAATCTAAGAAATGTAATGTCTGCCCTCACTGTAGTTCCTGCAAGTATACCTTCTCATTGTTTCAATGTGACTGGCTTGCGTAACTAGAGCTACTGTTAATCCCAGAGAAAAATGTTCTTTCGGTGTGACTTTCCCAGTAAACAACAATGTTGACTGTTTCAACTCTTATTAAACTTTATCCACTGATGTCATACATTTGTTTAAAAAAAACAACATTGTTCCAACATTTTATTGAAGAAACTGAGACAGTTTCGGCATTGTCTGCGATACACAATGTAATGAAAAAGGATTTTCTTTGTAAGCCTTTGTAAATTTACTTCAATTATAAACACAGTTATCAACATGACATGAGGGTGAATGTTCATCCCACTTCTCCTTAATGTTTTACCTGACTTTGGGGAATTTCGTAGTCCGCTCCCCAGAACAGGGTCATCCCCAGAGAGTACATGTGCATCTGTGGAAACAAAGACATCTCTTAAACTACATAAGCAGCATTATAACTAATCCAATCTAGGTTTGACAAGAATCGGAAAAAAACAAGACGAGTAAATCAATAGTGAGCGCATACAAAAATAAGTAATACCAAATATTTTGATTCAGTCAAATCAACTAGGCCCTGAACCTTATTCAAAATAAAGTGTGACAGACAGAGGGACAGAATAAAAACTCAGTAATTGCTGGAGTGTAATAAAAAGTTGAATTCATTCTTATTTGGAAAGGAAAAAGACGGAGGGCTTTGAGCCTAAATCCAAAAGCCTTTTTCCATTTCCCTCTCCTTATTACTCTGCACTCATTGCTTGGGACGAGAAATCACTTCCTCTGTATGTTGGGCTTGGTGGAGGAAAGAATAATTCAGGGATTGCCAAAGAATGCAACATAGCCTTCAAGGTCTTTCAGGAACCGAAGCTCGGGTACACCGCTTAAAGACACACTCACACTCTCGGGGAAATGTGGATATTTAAAAAATCCACCCCACTATAAAGAAAGTGACGATGCCACCTCAAATGTTGAAAGAGTGAGAGGAAAATGGTGGCATTCGCAGCTGCTGACGTATGTTTAGCCGCAGTCTCTTGATGATGAGAGAAACAGATTATATTTTCTACACTGAAATAACTCAGCTGGGGAGGCGGGGAGCAGGGCTGGAAAACTGACTCAGCACAAAACTGTGTTGAGGTCTGTGGGGCCGTGCCAGAGACGGGAATCCAGTCATGCAGGATTTTTTCGCTCTTGAGAGCAGAGTCGAATGGAGGAAGGCAGAGTTCTGTGCATATGTGAAGCAAGTTCTGCACTAGAGGAGAGAATACAGTTGCTCTCCAATTCACTTCTGAATGTTTCCACTGCACAACAATTTCAGATTCTCCAAAAAAATTTATGAATGAGTTTAGTGGTTTTATGTTACTGAAGGTGATCTCATTAAAACAACACCTGATCACAACAACGGAGGAATCTGCACCCACCATTTGACCGATAGTAGTTCAAAACAAATGAACAAAGTTATTGCCCGTTTTAAGTGTCAATAAATAAAAGGACACAGCAGCTCAACAACACAACACTGTTGTTATACAATAAACGTAATGGGTAGATGGCAGACACAACACAACACAAAAGGGACTCCTTGCTTACTCTATCATTTGTCCTACCCTTGAATCTTTGAACACTAGGTAAATTAAAGCATAATTTATGGTACAGAGTTGTGCCATAAGTATCAAGCTAAATACAAAAGTGATTTGAGAGAAAATAAAACTCAGTGAAACAAATTAAATAATGTTAAAGGCGAAACGTATCAATATTTATGTAAACTGTTGGTCTGATAACATATTTTGTTTACAGTTCCCTCTGCTTCTTTCTCACTGATCAAACTGTTACTAGTACATGTTTTTTTTAAAGATATGTTATCAAAAAGACTAACAGTTCATACATAGATATGTTTTGATTTTGAGTTTATTCATTTTTGTTTTGAGTTTTCTATTTATTAATTGTTTGCTTGATAATATGGCAAAAAACTGTTTCCATAAAAAGTGGCACAAACTTGCCAAGTTTAAATTCAAAGTTATCCCTAGGATTTTACCTGAAAATACAAGAGCCTTAACAGATTTGTTTGATGAAGTTGATCAAACTCAAACCATTGGCACAGTTTTTTTTAAGGATGTGTCACCACATGGGCGTTACAAAAGGTTTCATACCTTCTCTATGTCCGAGACTGAAGTCAAGGAGAGCCCTTCCAGGACCTCTGGAGCTGTGAAGGCTCTCAGGTCCTGCTGGGTGACATACTCGTCTGTGAAGGAGATGTTTCCAGAGGGCATGAGCAGCAGGGACCAGGGGGAGATGATGAAGCCCATGGCTGAGGGGTCTGGAGAGGGGGAAAAAGACAATTCAACCAGTGGAGATGTGATCAGGGAAAAATAGCACAACCATTTTGATTTGTATTATTTAACAGGACACATAATGTGCTATATGTACTTTTTCATGGTAATTCAACATTAATATGGTATTCCAGTGTCACTAGAGACTCTTTCTCCATTTCTCCACCTCCATCTTTCTGAACACCTGTGTTCAAAAACCCCAGTGAGATGTCTCTTCCCTTATGACATCACAAGGGAGAAGCCACACCCCCTCATTAGCACTACCTCCACCTCTGATAAGCAGTCCCAAAGCTACCCCAGACTCTAACCGGCAGTTAGATTCAAACCGGCAGTTAAATTCAGGGCCAATCAGAGCAGACCGGGCTTTTTGGAAGGCGGGGCTTAAAGAGACACACTCTAAAATAGAGCGTTTGAGACACAGGCTGAAAGGAGGAGATTCAACAATAGCACTGTGAGACATATGAATGTTTTATTGGACACTACAACACAAAAACTTTTTCTAGTCGAAACCCAAATCTCAATTTTGAACTTGAGAATGAGCTTAATATGTGACCTTTAAATTCCTTGACAGTGGAATATGAAGGGCTGGGTTTTCAAGCATAACTCTAGCATCACATTTGTCTAATCACTCACAGCCTGACTGCAGCAATCGTAGACATATCTGTTGTTTCTCGCTAAAAGGCGTTTGTAGTTTATGGAAACTCAAGATGACTGAAGTAAACAAAAACACATGTTGCTTTCTTAGCCTGCAAGAAAATAACAGTTGAGGCATAGAAGCAAGAAAGGAATGGCTACGAGGCCGCAGCCAGCGCTATGGTCAGAGAAAACGTTTTAAAAATATACAGAGGAATGTTTGAGCAGCGCTGCAAAATTCTTTTCTTTGCTGATACTTAAACGCTGAGAGGAGCAGCGAAGCGAAACAGAGGAGCTGGATTTGAGGCACCAAATATCTGCTTTCAAACGCTGGAATTTACTAAGTAAATACCAGTTTCCTGTTTAAAACTCAAGTGACCATTTGGAGATCCTCAAACTCAAAAGTAGAATGGGTCAGTAGGTGTAACACACACACACACACACACACACACACACACACACACACACACACACACACACACACACACACACACACACACACACACACACACACACACACACACACACACACACACACACACACACACACACACACACACACACACACACACACACACACACACACACACACACACACACACACACACACACACACACACACACAGGATAAGCAATATTAGAGCAGAGCAGAAGTGCATGACTCAGACTGAGCAAACACATGTTGTTGATGGATGGTAAATAAATCATCTGCTAAAACAAAGATGAAAACTGACTGCTCAAACAGAAAAAATCCAAAACGTGACCTCGGGATGCTCCTACTCCCTTCAAAGGACGGCAAAACGCACAACTCTAAGTTCTTCATCCTTTAAAAATGTAGCCTGTCAGTCTGATAAGCTGCTATCTCTGATAGGGGGCAGGGGATAACCATTATACTAACAGGCTGTGTAGATTATTGCAGACTGTACGGTGTAGCATGCATTCAATTTGAAAGCCAACATGCCAGTAGATAGGCAAACTCTTTAGGTAAATCTGATTTCTATTTCCTCCCTAATATTCATTGGACAAAAAAACACAAGGACGAAATCGGAAATATTTACACGCGTCACCGCATTATTAAAACAAATCACTGTTGTACAAACACTAACTGAGCGCTACTGTTCATACACCGGGGAGTAAAAGAAAAACTGTGCAGGTGGTTTAGTGTTTGACAATGAGAGTCCATTCACAATGTCTGAGTGTGTGAAAAGCCTTGTGACATGTTTGCCAAGTCAAGTACATTGGCCCTCTCGATACATTAGGTAACAGTAACACCCTGGCATTCACTTCCAATGGACAAAAAGAAACAATATACATATTTCAGTATAGAATTTGCTGAAACATTTAATCCACTTGAAATGAAGACATTGACTTCCCTTGTTTTTAATGCTTTAGCCAGACATACAAATATTTAGACAACAAACTGTCCGACAAATTCGATTCGAAAACTGCTCTCATGATAAACATACTTCCTTACATAGCTCACTGACTCTATAATAGCCGGTTCCAACATCTGCTCTTCAAATTTTAGCTTCACTCAGCAGCCTAAAAGCGTACACACGGGGAGGCCGCAGTTCACTAAGTATAGCTTCACAACTACACACTGAAGGAAAAAGACCGACGTGTTAACAATGGCTGCAGCACCACACCATGCAGAGATTAAAATAGGAATCATCGGAAAACACTCCCAAGTATCCAGCCTTGCATTTTGTCCATGATGTGTTCAGAACTTTATCTCAGAAGCCTTGACGGCTGAAAGACAAGCGAGCGATCCTCATGTCATCAATGTGACCTCGGCATAACATCAGATGTGTTTTCAGGCCACGCTGATGAGGATATTCCCCCACTGCAATGGAACCAGTCAGCAAAACTGGAAGTTGCAGTCAAGCTGGTTTTCGCAGAATCACAATCACACACACACACACACACACACGCACACGCACACGCACACGCGATCTTGGTAACAGCTTTGTGGGAATTCGCAATGGCAATGACACAATAATGACCAACATCACCCAGTGCATTGGTGTTTCTTATGACACAAGGCACCACCCAAACCTTTTAATATCTCGAAGGGCACCGCAGGGCCAGCTGACTCACATCCTCTCCGCTGTAAACCCTCCCTTGAGTGACCCGCTGTTGAAGTTTACTTAAGTTACAAAGACACTCTTTGAATTAGGCAGCCTTATCTATTTTCGGTTTCAAGGACAATCATGGACACTTAGAGGAACAAGTGACTCACGACAATGATTCATACACAAGAAACAAACCTGCAATTTCAACAATTGCACTAACTATGCAGACCAGGATTTTGTCTCAATTTAATATTAAAAAAGGTCAAACATTTTGAAGGTGGAATCAGCTATTCTGGAGAAATTCTCTGATTTTGACAAAAGGTGATTTTGACAACAAGCCTTCTCCAGAATCGCTGACTCGACCCTTAAAGACAAGAAAAATAATTGCAGTCAACAATCGTACTAATGATCCAGAACAAGTATGCAGACTCTAAGTGGGACTCAAAGTTATCGTTAAAGGACACACATTGGTTTGAGTAACCAATCCACTGCCACAAGCAACACTAATAAATCATCTCAGAGAGACAGTGTCCGATCTTATTTGTCTCTCAAAATGGCAACTGTTATTCATGTGATCTGGACGCCAGATGATTTTTATTCAGCCCCATAAAAAAAAGGAAAAAAAGTAGCATGAAAATATTCAGATAACTGATTTGTGAGCTGTGTCTGTGTGAATATTCAAGACTTTCTAGGCCAATTTCTTTGCACACCTCAGTCAATGTGTTCCTCCTCATACCTTTGTGAAAGAGTTCCTGAAGGCTCTCAGCACTCTGACTGAGCACTGCCCACACCTCCTCCTCCTGGAGTGGACCTCCTCGGACCTCCAAGGCTTCTGCCAGGGACACATGCATCTTCCCTGTGTGGGAGGACAATTCAGGGGACACTGGTTAACATTGGAAAGATGATCAAGCATGCATACAAACATTAAACTTTAGCCATGACATGCTTTCATTCCTGTTACAGTATTTGACAGGGGCCCCTAAGGTGCAGTAATTTCCTTTCGTTTGGAACCTAGCTTGAATTGAGTTATATTGTGGTTCTAACGCTGTTCAGAAAAAAGTTGTATTTGGTGAAAAAAATCATTTATCGTGAGTAGTTCAATGTTATGTTGTAAAATGTAGGCTAATGTATGGCGAAAAACTAAAACAAATAGGTTATTTTCCTTATACTACCTCTCTTCTTTTTCTTAAATTTAGTTTCCAGTTGACTGGTAAAACAATTATTTGAAAAACACATAGGTATATTGTAAATAAATGATTAAAATCTTTAATTATTTATCATGGCATAAAGCAAATTATTCCTAGTCTAAAATGGCACTGAAATCTGTGCAAAAAAAATAAATAAATAGAAAAATCGAATTGTGACCTAAAAATCAAATCGTGGATATGGAGAATCGTGACGCCCCTTATTTAAAAAGGTTTCACAAATTGGATAACGCCCACTCCTGTGTCGGTGTCAGTAATGAGAATTTTCTATTAGAAGGAACAACTGAACATTGCATGCCTTGTAATTCAATTGAGAATTATAATCCTAACACAAGTCTAATCCCGTCAGAATCCGCGCCCTACTTGTCACGACAGGTCTTAACATGAAAGCAGATAAAAAGGCCCATATTGTTATAGCACTACAATAACACTCAGCAATGATGCATTCAACACTGACTTTTTTCCCCTTTTTTTTCTATCCCATGCCTTTGGGTGAACTCGTTGGGCACATACTCTAAATGTTAGCTGTTTTATCACAACGGAGGAGGTAGCGACAGGCACATGATGCACATGCAGGCACACAGACGCACTCCCTGCTTGACTTGAGTTACATTCAACAAAGTAGCAGTTCATTACTTGGAGCTTCTACCAGCTTCTGAGGGTTAAGACAGTGGCTTCATACTGAATCAGACACTAATCTAGAAAAGCAAAGCACCACTTTGTTCTCTGTGCGGTCTTGAAGCTGCTCTAAAAAAAAGAAGTAATAGCCTACCTATGTGTTTCCTGATTACACTTCATTAAACTAAAACAGGGTCAAGCTATGTCCTGTTGAGGACGGCCGCAATTGTGTAGAAAGTATACATATGTAAATATATATAAACCAACGTCACACAGCGGTGCATCTGTTTAGATTGCACGTGCGACAACACGCTATGCCTAAGGGTTGAACTTTGACTGTGCTCATGTGACCCACAAGCCTGCTGTCTCACAGGATGAATGTGTTTAAAACTGAATTTACACAAGTTAAACATGCTGTAACATGTAACATTAATTTTTTTTAAACACAACTGGGTTGTGTGGGCTTAAAACATTTTAACCAACTGAGAGTCAGTCATATGGGGACCCTGAATGAGAGAACTGTTAGGTCCATCTCTCCAAACCCTAGCTGAAGTGAAAATGATGTCAAAACAGGAATCTCCAACAGCTAAAACATAAATAGGAACACAATACTTGTTGGAACTAGAAGTGTGTGTTTGTGAGAATCAATATATTCGATTTGAAGATGTAAAAATGGCGGGCGTGAAACTCATCCTTTATGTTGTTAACATTAGCACTGCCCCTCCTTTGTTTTGATTACACCTGCAGCACAATCAACCAAACCTGCATCACCATGACAATGCAATAATGATTTCACAATCCCATGAACATTTATCCATAATGGACACCTGATTTCAGGTTTAAATTGATTTATTTTTTGTCACATGCTGATAGTGTGAGCAGTGCAAATCAGGTAGGCATTTCTCATGACATGATTCTGCACATTAATCTGATAACTAAATGAAGTGATAACACACTCCAAATTGAGTGTGGTATCAACTTGTGTTTTTCAAAGCAAAGCCAAATGAAGTGAGAAATAAACAGAGATTGGCCGAGACAATAAAGAGTTCAAAAGCAACAAATGCTAAATCTCTATCGGACTGATGTGATTTCTGCAACTTGTCGAAATTGACAATCAACGGCAGGGTTAGCAGCAGTGCTCGGACAGGTGGGTGGAAGTGAGAGAGGAAACTTTCACCAACGTTATATGTTGTTGTCTATGAACCATAAACGTCTGTCCTAAATTCTGTGCCAATCCATCCAATAGTTGTTGACCAACTGAGCGTCCAACAAAGACCTGAGTGACAGAGGAACGTTACCAAAGCAATCACCAATTATTTGCGTTTGGCATTATGAGCTAAATCTGAGCATATTAACTTACACATTAAATTAAACTCCTAGCACAAACTAGGTTGGCTGCCTCATTAGCTTGAATAGTTATTATTTTATTTCTGAAAAGTAATATGTCAAACAATGTCCTCCCTATGAATCCCAGTGTGTGTAGAAAAGAGTTAATGAGTAAGCGGGATGTCACAGGCCTAAATATTTATGCAGGAATGCCAGTTAACCATTCTGGTCAATGGGAGGCGTGAAGTCTGGGGCGAAGTGGGTTACTACCCATCTTGCTCATTACCCATGAGAATGGGGGAGAGCGGGTGCTGTGAAGACTGATTGTTTTGCGGCCCTTGTTATTTCAACAGAGACCTACAGTGGAATGTTTTTTATCCGCGGCTGAGGCTGCTGTGCAGGCCAGCAGCCTCCCCTCGCATTGGACTATGGTCCCGCTCATTATTAAAGGGGGGCTTAGGAGGCAGCGGCCCAAAACAGCCAGAGCAGACAGCCTTCGCCACTTTTGCTTTTTTCTTTTTTCTCCAAACAGTGGGGATGTTTGTTCCCAGACAGGTATTCCCACACTATAGCTAGAAAAGAAGAAAAAAAAAATTAAACATGGCTTAGTTTGCTGCTCCACTAAGCCATGTTAGCAAGTGTTAGAAAAGTCTTGGCCACAGTCACAAGGAATTTAAAGAAAATAATCCTGGAAACGTGATAGCGCTCTTTACTCTGCTGCACTTAAGGAGAAGGTTTTTTTTTCTTCCTTTTCCTCCCACCTTCCTGTCAGTGTCATCGCTACAACCCATGAAATGGATTTGGAAAACAATCCCTTTAAAAATTGCACTCCTGGTTACTACTTTCGAGTTTCTTTCTGCTTTCTTTCGGTGCTCATCCTTCTGTAGAACAAACAACATTAGAAAAACATCCATCCCTCTCATACTTTCCTTTTACCCTAAATCTTGAAACCCAGAGTAGCTGCACTTTCGAAGCAATCTTCCATTTAAAAAAAAACAAAAACAGATTCTTTTTCCAAAAGCATAACTCGTAACATAAGATACGAGAAGGAATTTGTTCATATCCTCCAAACATCAGAAGTGTGGTCTCAGCTGGCAAACACATTTGGAACAGAAGCCAGCGAGAAGAGAGGCACCCCGCGCCAGCAGTGAGGTGAAAATCTTCCTGAAGTCATCCATGCCAGGAAAATTCAACAACAAACTCTGAGTGAACCTCTGTTCCCAGAATCGTACTGTATCATGCGGCATGTGAGCGATCACACGATTCCAAACTCAAAACACACGCGGTGTGTCTCTAGGAGGCCTGGATCAGAGTATCTCCTGAAACTGACAGGACTGAATGACGTAAGGGGCTGATGTTTTTAAAACACAGAGCAAATCAAAAACACTGCATGCTATTAAACTGATACAATTAAGACAAAAAGTGAAATGCCAGCCACCTTTTAGTCCTCTTGAATATAAAGTATGTGTGTGTGTGTGTGTGTGTGTGGACAGTAGCAGGAATTTTACTCACTTAAATACAAGGAATTTAAACAAACAATGATTACTTTATGAGTGTGACACAAGTTGTGTTGATAGGACAACACACTGTCCATCACAGCACCCAACCAGTTAGCCTATACGAAGTTCTTTAACCAATGAACAGATCTCCAAATGTTGGAGCATTTTTATTTTAGTTTTTCATGAGCAGTCAGAAAAAGAGAGCCACGACTATTCCATGATTATCAGCTCGACTCTGGACCCACGGCCCTCACTTCTCATTTTGGTCTCGACCTCATCCGCTCCATTTCTGTTAATCACAGGGTTGCTATGAATACCGTGACATGCAGAGAAAAGAAAGAAAAAAATCAATCTCACCCCCCTCTCTCACACTCTTCCCTCATTTCTTTCCTATGATGATGCTCACACCATCTCCATGATAACCACTTCACCAGGGGACCTTCAATCACTCCCAACATTCCTCTCTAGTCTTGAGTGACACATTAAAATAGAAAAAAAAACTCATGACCTTTGACATTGGATTAATTTGACTACTTTTCTATGGTAATGAATGGGGGAGGGTTTTAAAAAAATGCCTTCTTACAGCCCCCCTCCAATAAAGCATTCAGTCAGCACTGACCAACGAGAAAATTAATTGTTGAAAATGTGGACAATTCTTCTTCTCACAATTACACAGAGTGCTGGTGGACGAACTTAAAACCAGTGAGCAAAGAAGGCTGACTGTATTGTTTTTCTTTGTTTTGTTTGGTAGTGACGTTTCCTCCCTCATTAACTTAAAAAATGCACGTATAGGCTACTGGTGGTGTGGTCAAAGATGCCCCGTGCGGGACACCATCGGAAGCAGCATTGTTGTAACATTAACCCCAAACCCCCTAGGTTGAGACTGCAGGCTTAACAGACACGCATCAGCGTTTGAGGCTCGACACAACTCGACTCATAACGCTGATGAAAGCTACAAGTTAACACAATAAAGTTTTTTCGAACAATAGGCTACGTTTCTGAGTGCTCGAACCGAAACTCACCAGGCGAGAAGAGCTACAAAGTCGCTTAAAAGGGGGGAAAAATGTTCGTACTCCGGCGAGGCTATGAGTGCGCACACGAACGGGACAAGAGGCCATCCCATCCACAAAGCAACATCTTGGTGAGTGTAGTTGACTATGCGCGAGTCAGGCAGGCAACAGGTTCCCACAGCGCGTTCACCTATAGAAAAAAAAATTCCACTTCACTGCTTGGTTTGTCGTTTGTTTCCCGGGCAAAGAAAAACATGGAAACAAACGTAAAAACAAATATTTTCCTAGGAAATTCGCTCAGAAGTCGTGTGTGATGGCAGCAACACAACACTGCGCTCCCTCCACACGGAGCCAAGTCACCATTACTGCTGAAGAGGCGGAATAACCCCTCCTTTAGCCCAGCTAGCTAAGCGTGGGCTGACTGGGAGTAACCAGACACCTTACTATGGCCGTCCATTGGCTCTCTGCTCAGGGGGACTGTCATCTAGCCGTTTCTATAGTAACACATACACAGCACAACTGGGAGTAAAATGTACAGTCAGCTTGCCTTGGCTTGGAGCATCCTAGAGGCGCAATTTAGTTTTATTTTATATATATATATAAGCTGCAACGCTTGTCTAAACAACAAACTCCAAAAGATGAGCTCATGTGAACTAAATGTGCTTACATTTAATTTCTTAGATAGCCTAAGCAAAGAGTCCAAGGGGGAACAGATAGGCTAGCCTAAGTGTTAATTAGTACAAAGTTGCTACAAAGTTGTTATTTTGAAATTAAAACCACACGATATGGCATGTTTAGGCAATAATAACATTATTCAAACGCTGAACATACTTCTTATAAGCCCAATCAAAATGTAGCTTACTCATTTGTGAAGCATAGATTTCATCCCCCGGAAATTTTCGAAGTCAACAAAAAATTCAAACAGCCAATATTTCAGTGTTTCCCACAACATCAAAGTTGTTTGAGAGTCATCTAAGCAGGCAGGAAGCAATTCACTGTTGAGTACTTCCTTCCTATTATTGTGCACTTCAAAGCGGCCTCATTGTTATGCTCTGTCTCGTGCCATCTAGTGGCTGTTAGTCGTCATTACACGCTGGTTTATATAAATGGGGGCTGTGGGTGAGGAAGGATTATCTCCGCCTGGCTGTGCCTGTCAGTGCTAAAAAGCCTGGTTGTTATCACCCAACAGGGGCTGCAGCGATAAGACAGGATTATTTGACTAACACCATTTTTCTCTTGGGATAGGGACAGTTTTCAGCAGCTGATGCTATTTGCACATAATGTCAGCCATACTATTGAACATGTTTTTGCACAAACATACAACATTTAGGACCTAATAATGTTATTTCTGGGTTACACGGTCTAACATAAATGTTGTGTACCAGTTGTAGCCTACTATTGGCTAGTATCAGATCTTAGATACCTGTTATACCAGTGTGCTCATCCTACTGCATTTCACAATTGCATTCAGAAGATTTTAGTGAGCAAAACTGAACACATTTATTTTATTGCATCAGCTCAGGAACACTTAACAAAACAACTTACAACTTAACAGCATAAAGTAGGTCTTTTCAAAGGGTAAACAATATGGTTTTCATATCCTCCCATCCCCCTTAAAATAAATCAAGAAAATGTACATAATCAAGGATAAATCAAACCAAAATCTACTTATGTTTTCTCATACTGTAGACATTTTGAGCAGTCTCAACATTTTAATATAAAGTTTGTTACTGCATATAGTGCATAACCTCTGCACCATAGTCAGAATCATGATGACTTTTCAAGCTTCACTGAAAGTAATTTCAATTTGAAAGAAGTTATAAAGAAGTGGGGGTGGTAGGATGGCCTAGAGGTAAGGTGGCCGACCAGTAACCATGAGGTCGCTGGTTCAATCCCCGGCACCGGACAGGAAGGTGTGAGTCGTAAAACTAGCAGAGGCTGGTATTGTGTCTACGGTGCCCACCATCTCTACCATTGTGTCCTTGAGCAAGACACTTAACCCCAAAACTGCTCCAGGGGCGCTGTACTGCGGCTGACCCTGCGCCCTGACCCCCTCCGAAGTGTGGTAACTTGAGAGGGGATATGCGAAAAGACAAGTTTCAATGTGCCTCGTGTACAACTGACAAATAAAGATAACTTAAGTTTACACAATTTCTAATTATGTCCCTCTAAGTTTCTAATGCACAGTTTATGGTCCAGATTTTGTACTGAATTTGTTTTAGCACCTTTGTCCATATATGAAGCAGGTTATTGTTGACACACTTGCTCCTGTGTAAGCTACAAAGCCTAACATATGAGAGTGATATTCATTCAGCTCCGTCCAAATACTATAAATATTTGTCAAAACTGTTAAAAGGGGCTTAAGCTAGAGCCATTGGACTTGTGTGTGTTGCTGATAGTGATAGTGTGTGACTGGCATTGTACTGCACTGTTAGCACAGTGTGAATGGTTAAAATGTAGTGAATGTTCATGGCCTCATGTACCGGGGCTGATAAGGAAATGAAAATACTTATTTTTGAAACCTCCTCCTCATTTCCAGGTCATGACATTTCCAAGGAAAAGTAGGAGAAGAATAAGTGGAATCATCGGGTTATTGCAGGTCTTATCCTTGGTGTGTGTGAGCTGTCTTGACTTTAACCGGGAATTTGGGCAACATGTGATATTTTCACTTGTGGCAAACTAAGAAACGCGTTAGTGTTTGATAAACTATTTCCACACACTGATCTGTGGAGTCAGTGATTCTGGAGAAGGCTTGTTGACAAAATAGCTTTTTGTCAAAGTCTGTGAATATCTCCTCACAATCCATACGTTTACTGTGTGTGAGCTGAAGAAAATCTGTTGTAAATACACAGCCAAGGTTCTTCAAACGGGCATGAAAACAAGGGGGAATTAAGACCAGGGCCGCTGCAAAGCTTTTTGGTGCCCTAAGCTTAAATTGTCAGTGAGGATTTAGGGTGTGTATTAACAATGGATTTTTTTTCACAGGTTCAGGTAGGTTCAGGTAGCGGATCGTGGATGTGATATTTCCAGATTTTTACCCCAACATTTTTTGACAACAAGCATTCACCAGAAAAGCTTGTCATCTCTGTACATTACCTTAGGCATAGAGGCCCCATCAGGAGAGCGATATGGGTAACACGGTCTGGGAATGTAACTTGTAATAAAGTGTAACCAAAAAAGGGCTGTGAATTGGAGATTTCCTTTTCCTTCTATTTCTGTCAGCACTATGTCCTTAATACCTCCTCATCAGTGCTGGTCTGAGCCCCGGGGGCCATTTGCAAAGCTGCCTTGAAAGAGTGGCTACTCTTGCTCTGACAGTTTTGGATATAGCCTATATGTGGGGCACCTGGTAGATTGAAGGCATGTGTTTTTTTTTCTTTCTCTGACTTGTGAGTAAAAGCCTTTTTGGTACAGCTGGAGAGCATTAAAACATTTTTCCCGGAGCTCCTTTCCACTGCCTTTGAAATGAGTTCCTCTGTCTGCCTATAGTTAAAATAAAATCTTGCCATGTCAGGCAATAAAGTCACGGACAGTCATTCAAAATGAATGTATGCATATGATTTGGAACACCAGTACAGCATCTGAATCAGTCAAAACCTAGGAGCTGATTCTGATGTAACATGTCTTGTCTGCGCAGGCTTCTGCGCTCGAGACATCCTCCCACTCTTGATGATGAATGTTGCCGAATTTAACTCAGAGGCATGTTAGGTGAGCTGACTTTATTGGCCACTGTTTTAGAAGTTTTATTTTTTTCAAGTGGCTTTTCAAGCTGGAGGATTTGCCTACAATGGATTGGAGCAAGGTAGAAACCTCTGGTTCACTGTGAGGTTGGCCCCATTGAGATGCTGACTGACTGAGTATTAACATTCATCAACCTCACCTTGGGAGTGGGTGAGTGATGGTTCTGCAGTTCTGGCAAAACACTGTTTACTGTTCTGCTCCCTCGGATCATTCTCCTCTCGATCATATAGGCTAGTTGTGGCTGAGCTGACAATTGTTCTGGTGCTAGCTTCGAGGAACATGGATCATTGCTTTTAAAGATTATATTTAGAGCCATTCCCAGGTGATGCCAAGCCCATATATGCATTATACGAGTTGTCCAATAAGGTGGGTCTGACATGTATGATTCTTGTAGCAAAATCCCAGCAAAATCCTATCCATACATAAAGGTCGGAGAAGGTCTTTGCCCTGAATGCACAGAAGACTGGTGCACATAATCTCATGTTGGGGTTAGATGCATCATGATCAGGAATTTAAATCAACATCTTAGTTGAATTTGGTCCTGAATTTGGCTAAACTTAAGACTTTCAGGCTATTGCGCACATTGCATTGCTTATTTGTGAGAAGAACATGTAGACATGTCTGTTAAAAGACATTTTGTAGACACAATGCAGCCACCAGACCAGAGTAAAGCTCACAAGCACAAAACAATCTGTTCTCAGCTTTACAGTTGAGATTTTATGAAATTATATTTTTCATTAAATAAAGGACAACAGGTGCACACAGGGGCCTTGTTGTAGTCCAGATGTGACCCAAGGCATTAAGGGCCATTGACCTGTGCATGCTGCTGTTAATCCAGGCACGTTTTCAGAAAAGATAGTATAGAGCTGGGGGGCTTGGTATTGGCAAGGACTTCATGATACAAATGATGTATTTCACAATACATTGCGATAAAATACATATCAAGATATAATGCCATATCGATTTTTTAGCAGAAGCTTATTAAGTTTACTTGTAGCCTACTCAAATTCGACTTACAAATACAAAATGTTTTAACTTCCATCACTTTCCCTTTCACAGAATGCAATTTTGTTTTTGATGCCATTGCTGGCAAAATGTAATGAGAGCTGTGAGAGGATTTGAGACAAACCTAACTTATTAACTAATAACACCATTGAGCCTCATGATCGCACTGACGCGACGTTAAGCTACAGGACGCGGGATCAGAGAGATGCTCCCACACTCCCCTTCCTACAGAGAGACAGCCTCCATGTGATGTCTCTCTATCTCCCTCTCTCGCTCTCTGCTCGGGCTCTGACGTCAGACGTGCTCCTGATCGGTTGCCATGGCAACACATTTCCCTCTCTCTCTCTCTCTCCCCCCGCCTCTCCTCTCCCCTCCCTCTCTGCTCTGGTAGGTCCACAATGGTACAGCCAGCATCTTGCAGCACAATGGTTGCAAGGTGGTGAACGGGAGGGAGAGTGATTCAGCATCAGCAAAACCTTGGTTCCGTCCATCCTGTGCTTCTTTTCGTTTCCTCATCGCCATTTTTTTCCCGGAGGGGCTTCATCTTTTGCACCTCTCCACTTTCGCCATATAGTTTATTTATGCACGTTTGAAATCTAAAGCCTTCAGCAGCCAGCAGCCATGCTCACCGCCGCAGTGTTAACCATCGGGATGTTTTGAAAAGCACTGTCACCGGACTGGGATCGTCATCAGCTGGCACGGAATGGTAAGACAGACAGGCCGGGTGCGTTTGTTTAATGTGGATGGACGCAGCTGCCTGGAGGGTGGAGTGATGAATATTGATTGGAAGGGAAGGTTAATGAAGTCCTCCTGGCCAAGCCTCCGTGGGAAAGAGACAGCAACATATATTTCCTAAAATAGTCTAAACCTCATCTTGATACTCTGCCGCGCATGTTGTTTCATAACAACTAGCAACAGCAGTGTGCGGGGATTTCATTATGGCGTTAGTCTTGACCTGCCAAAATGTTCTCTCCTTCACTATACAAACATCCTGCTTTTATAGCCTAAAATATAACAGCTTGATCATTCGTTTGTCCCTAAATGAACATTGAGAATAACATCACATAATATATAGGTTGTTATCTAGGCCAACTCCCTTGATTGAATATTTCTGACTTTAAACCCATTCTTATCATGTATTTATTTCCATGAACAACATATTCTGACTAGTTTTGAGGGTGAATAAACACTCTTGACTGCTGTGCAACCTGTATACATGTTTGATCGGAAGTGGAGGTGTGGTGCAAATGGATGTTGGGTGAATAAAGCTCTTCAAAACACAAGCCTTACATGGGGCTACGTACAGTAAAGGCCTGCATGCAGAGTTTGTCCATCCTCCCCCTTTAGAAGTCAGCTGCGCACCTTGTGCATTATGTAGACCCTCTTTACTTCACCAGGAAAAAGGGACCAGCCTCAGATCTGATCCATCAGAAGTGCTTGAGGATGGCAGTTTCATCAGTTCTGATTAAATGGTGATGTATTGATTTGTATAGGTATTGAGGGTTTGTGTTACATATTAGGGTGGTGATTTACAGAGGCTTTGTCATAAACACTGAACTCCAAAGCAATGGAGAGGGGATGGGATATTATTAAGCCTAATGTGGGCTGTTGTCTGTGCAGGACACACTGGATTATCAGAGATGAGACTACAGAGGAAGGCAAACCTATCTAAATCTGCTTTGTTTTGGGCATTCTTATGCACATGGATTATTGGAAAGATATTGCCTGTTATGCTGAATGCTGATTGCACAGGTCCAATAAACACAGAAGTGTTAGGAATGCAACACATTGAGCTGTTAGCTATTTGTG
Source organism: Ammodytes marinus (assembly GCF_949987685.1). Taxonomy (NCBI): domain Eukaryota; kingdom Metazoa; phylum Chordata; class Actinopteri; order Uranoscopiformes; family Ammodytidae; genus Ammodytes; species Ammodytes marinus. The sequence continues at coordinate 8,181,644 of NC_137222.1, forward strand.
AACCCAAACGATGGTTTAATTATGTTTTTGTATATTTTATTTGTATTCTTACCACTTAGGTTACCTGTGAGATGCATGCCCCCCCAGCAGTGGACTAATTACTGCTCTTACCGTGCAGTCAGCGAAGGCTTAAAGGTGTCACAACAAACCCTGCCAGTCAGAAAAGAGAGGAGGTTTTAGCGCTGTGACCTTGGGTGCTGAATAATTCAGGAGCAGGCTTCCATCCATGCCTGTGAAAGTGCTGCAGGGAACACGCTTAACAATTAAACAAAGCCCTGTTTTTTTATTGGATGTTTTTTGCAGTGGTTGCAAGGAACGATAGATACATTGATTCGCCTTACATCTGTTCAGAATCACGTGTCTCAAAGAGCTCTTTTATATTACTAGAGACGGGAATTACTGAAGTAACTTCAGTTTATAAAACCCTTTTATTTGAGGTGGCAGCCTTTGTAAGTCTACACAAAATGATATTCACTGATATGGATTTTTAAGTAGGCAGCGTGTTTGTGGAAAATCCTCAGTGGGAATAGCCAGCAGCAGACTAATGTTATCTTGCAGTAGATGAAGCCTGCATTTTAATTCCACTTTGTTTTTCGCAGACTTTGGAGCATCAGTGTACTAATCCTGTGTTATGCAACAAAATAAGGCAGTGTACAGTACACTGAGATAATGATGGGATTGCAGTCATGATTAATCTGCAAATTAAGGAAGTAATGATGATTTACGATCTGACGACTATTTTCCCGATGAATCGATTAATTTCTCAAAAGTTTGTCCAGTTTTGTCCAACCAACAGTCCAATCATAAATACATCCTGTTTACAGGTGTATTTGTGAGAAAAGATGCAAATCCTTCCAATCAAGAAGCTGACATAATGAGGAATGTTGGCTGTTCTTGCTTTTAAAAAATTACAGAATAAATTGATTATTTTAATTTCTGACAATTAAAGCTGGGGTGGAGGATTTGGGGAGAAAATGGCAGTTGGGAGATTTGAATCCAAATACCTCAACCGCTCCACCTATTCTCTTTGGTCCCTCCCCTATGGTCCCTCCTTGACATGCTCTACACACCAACAAAGTCGTGCCAAAGTGAATGGACAGTCCCAACAGCCAATAAGAACAGAGAATCGGAGCCTCGCTCTGATTGGTCAAAGTGTACAGCTCAAGTTAACTTTGACCAATCAGAAATCACATACCCCAGCTTTAATGATTTGATGATCGAATAGATGAATCGACTTATAGTTTCAACTCTAAAAGGACACATAAAATTGTGTATTTTATGAGAAAATATCAGGAATTACATTTATTTGGAAATTGCTCAAATTAACTTTGGTGAATTCAATTATCGTGGAAAATATGTAATGAAATCAATGTTTCAAACCCAAAAAAAATTACATATAAATAGATAACGGTCCAGGTCGGTTCACAGCTGCTATGAAAGTTGACAGTTGAGGGCTGAATGTGAAAAGTTCCGGACTTTTTCCATGACAATTCTTGCTGACCATCGCTTACTTGAATGTCCTCATCTGTCTTTGGTTTCGCCATTCTGCCACGGTGAAATGATTATATGGAAGGTCAAAGTCGTCATTTGAAGAGGATGGATTACAGGGGAAGACAGAGGCGTAGTCTATCATCACCCAATGACCCTGCTGAGTATGGCTCCTTCTGCGATGTACTGTATTTCTGCACCTTTAAAACTCCAGGGAACTCATATAAGTTCTATTCAACTGTTGTGTCATGGCACGTCACTAAAGTAGAAGGAAGATGGACAAATCATTTGGTTAAAAAAAGAGGTTGTACAAGGTAAATAAATAAGGGTTAGGGTAAGGAGATCAGGCCACCCAGCATCACTTTAGTGCTGCTAGAGCATTAGGCAAGAAGAATGAGACACCGATTCTCACTGGTTGACATGTTTGCATTGAGCAAGTGTGAGTTTCTCTTCATCACTGATGTAGTGTTGTTTGGTTAGAATGATCATGCAAACATTGACATGTGTACCAGACGAAGCAGTGACACGGTAGCCTATGATATGTTTTCATCAAGTTTTATTGACTGCGCCTGATGCCGACCCAAATGTGCTCCTTAATGCTTGTAGGATAGTATCTGTCGGCAATAAATTACATCTAACTGTTATTGCTGTATTGTTCAATTACTGTCCTTTATTACCTTGTCTGTCTACATTCCTTAGACATTTAACTTCTAAAACATTTCCCTATGAATACAATCTAATTCTCGATGCACGAAAAGTTGATCCCTTCAGGCTGCAGCGTTGTTTACCACCACAGACAAACAGAATTGTGCCTGCAGAGCGAGATGCACAGTTACATAATTGCATTTGATCTGACAAATATGCAGCTTTTTTTTTTAAGCTGTGTTAGATTCAGTCCCAAATCTCCCCTTTCAGCACATCTGTATGGGAATTAAGACTCACTGAGGGTTGGACATTGGAGCAACTGAGAGGCCATCAAAGTATTTTAGTAGCGACCATTATATAAAGACTAAGTACAGTACTGTAAACCTACCTTGGAGCACCAAACCGTCTCTCAAAGCACTCTCATTAAAGATCTTTGTTGTAAAACACTGATACAGCTAACTGTTAACGTGCAGACATAGAAGAATGATATTGATTTTGTGACGCAGGCATATGAAAGGGTTCATACTTCAAGTGCAAGGTGTGGTGAAATGATCTGTTTGAGAGAGTAGGCATACTTTTGCAGCAGTGGTCTATTTTAGAAAACCTCATCTACTTCTGTAACCATGGCACCAGATTAGCTCTGTGATCATGTCAAAGGACTGGGAGATGTTTTTACCATCAAGGTACAGCATTTTCAGCCGAGAGTGCCGTGCTGGTAAATCAGTCGAATGCACTCATGCACCTGCCAAAACTGTGCATGTTGTTACCATGCGGCTTATCAGAAAACTGCGGTGTGAGCAGTTTTTCAGCGAAACATGTCTGTTGTTTTGCTTAAAAGTGAAGCAAGGGATGTCGGAGAAGAGAGATACATGTCATTTCAGCTCCCAAAGAAACAAATCAATAGATTAGTCGGGGAAGCATTCAGATTCTAACGCAGCCTGTGGATGAGTTTCGGGAGTCAGTGCAGTCTTGTTTTTTTTCCTGGCTGTTTTGCAGTTTGAAGTACTTCCCTATCCCCTCCCCTGAGCCCACATGGGAGGATGTGCTGGGTTTGGCTATAAGGCAAAGGCAACTCGAGGCAAGGCAGGGCTGCATATACTGCAGGAGAAGGCTGAGGCTGCTGAACCAAGCATTCACAATGGAGCTCGGAGGGAGGGGGAGGGGAGACGGTTGCAGTGAGGCTGGCAGCCTGGGAGCAGGAATGGTGTGAGGCTGGGAGCGAGGGAGGGGAGGGACAAAAGACAGAAGACGGCAGGAAAAGGCTAGAATGTGGATGATGAGGATGGAGGTGAAGCGGAGAAAAGACATGTGAGAGATGTATTTGGAGGAGAAGACTGTGGTGCGCATTGTGTGACGTTGGCAACTAAAGTGTGTGTGTCAGCCCTGGGAAAAGCATGAGGATGACAGAGCGAAGGAGAGTGGCCAGAGGATGGGGAAGCAAAGATGGATACCACAGGAAACAATAACACTGCTTGTGTTTAGTGGACACATTTAGACAGGCACATTGTGTGTGTGTTTTTTTTTTCACTAGTCCTCTTCTTATGCCATAGCAGTCAATCAAGCTATTAAATGCAGACATGAGACATATATGAACCTATAAGTCATCTTTAATCCTGCGTGGTTGTAAAGATTAAAGTGACTAGAAACATAGACACCGACACGTCTTCCTGTTTATACTGCGCTGTGGGGCTACACTGAGTCAGAAGCAGCCCTGTTAAATGCCTACTGAACGCAGAGTGGATGATAGTGGGGCTTATAATTGCTGCCCAAAGATGCACCTCATCACCGTGTTTTTCCAAACACCTTCTGCTGCGACACTGTTGCCACACAGGAAATATACCTTTGTCTTTTATTAATAGTGTGGAGGTTTTTTTAACCTAACATAGGCTATAAGCTGTTGCCAAATCTGAAAAAAACGCATCACCTTTGCTGTACGAATTCCGTGCCAGATATTATATAAAGAAAATTATTATATATACTGTATACGAATATTGGTTTGCTTCATTATTGAAATAGTCCCATTTTCGTCTGATTTCATGGTGTTTCTGCAGCTCACACTTGCATTTCCATGACTTTGTTGGCTAGCATATACCTGGCTTTGTAAACTTTTTATATGGGTGGTTTGTAGACTTTTATTGTAGGCCTTCTTTCTCCTGTTGTTGCCATGTTGTGGTCGACCTGACGTGGTTAATAAGGCGTAGGGATTCATTAATGATTATGTTAATACTCACATTGGGAGTCAAGGTTTCTTCCAATGGCGTGGAAGAGAAATGTGTAATCATTACTCAAGGGATGGAGATGTGGGTGGATTAGCTCTAATTTGGTGTGTCAGATAGAGGAGTGCTCTGTTTCAGTGTCAACAAATGCTTTTTAACAATAATGGGAGCTCTTATATGCCATTGAGGCAGCTTGCAGAACCGACCTTTATCAGAGCGAACATTTTGACAATGTATAATGTTATATACACTGCCAGAAATATGGGTACAATAGGAGTCCGTTTCTGTTCCCGTCCATACATTCTACACTAACGTAACCCCAACGGCTAATTACTGAACTGTATGTATGCTTTACACATATGTTCCCAAGCATATGAATGGTTTCATCTGAATGTAAAGGTACATTACATGTGTTTTCAGGCAAAATCCCAACCAAAAAGTTACATGAAATGTTCCTGTCCCTCTTAGATGTGAAGGTTTTACTGCTTCTATTTTAATCTGTAGGCTATTGTTGAGGGGCTTTGAAATAAAATAACCACTTTGTAGCTTTTTGGATATTAAAGACAAGGGTACAAATAAGTATTTAATATCTATGGTACCTGTACCTTTTGGAGGGTACTGCCTCAGTGAAAAAACGTTGAACCCCTAAAGGAACAATTATTTAAAGTGACTACGAAGAACTTGTTGATTCTAGCGCCCTCTTTTGACAAAAGCGGCACTAGCCTTTCATAAACATCTTTGCTATTTGTTTTGAAAGAGAAGACTGCAGGATGCATCGCGATTAGGGTATGTATTTATACTTGACTATGTACTGTAAGATTAATAATGGTAATATGAAGATGGTGAACCAGATTAAACTAGAATTTGGTACAGTTGGGAAAACAGACTTTTTCCGGTTTGCCTTCCGTGTTTGTCTGAGTTGACGGTGGTTCGTACCCAAGCAAAGGCATTAATAAAAGAAAGGCATTAATTAACTAATATATAAAAATAGCGTTCTCTTTGCTGATGGTCTCGTTTGCTTTTATGGGTCATTTACAATCATCAGAGGTAAAATTAGACTGTTACATGAACATTTAAGAGTTCATTGTAGTGTCTTTAATTAACACACAGTGTGTTCTGAGGGCATTAACGTTCCCTGCTTGATATTGTGCTTCCTGACTCAGTGGTATGTCTTACAGGAGCTCTTAAATGTTATTAATTTCATCTTTGCTTAACCTGCTATAAGGTTGCTGTTTATACAGGTCCATAGCAGACCCACTATCTCCATCACACTTAAATGAGATGCAGCCATCGTTAATATTCGTGTCTAAATAAAAGCCTGTTTCCCTTGCCTGAGAAAATTCCTTAACCTTTTGGCCTATTTGATAATGCTGCATTCGAATCATCTTTCAGACCGTAAATCACGAGCAGCTGAGCGGGTTAAGCTTTTCAGCCTATAGGAGTCAAAGATGTGAGTAAAATTCCTGCTAGCAACTGTACCTGCTGCTTGGCGTATGGAACTATACAGCTGGTGTTACATCTAAATCCAATATTGACATTAATGGAATCAATTCACCTGATTTTGAAGGAGCTACACACTGTTTGTAACTGGCTTAACTTGTTGATACACTCAAAACACATAGCTTATTTAATCTATTTTAAAGCAACACAAATTGCAAGACGTTTGGTTTACTAGTGCATTGGATGATAAGTGATAGGCAGTGGCTCTGTAATCTGATCTTCCGGTCCAGTACTATGCACCTTGGCTACTAGCTATGTGGAATAAACTAGCAGGTAAAAATAGAAAAAAACAAAAGGTATCCTGCAGCAGTTCGTATGGAGGGTTAAGAGAACTACTGCTGTGCGTCAGGAGCGTGCTTTCAGTCTGCGGAGTGATCATCGGTTTGCCTCAGGCGTTGTTGTGCCCATGAGGGAGGATGTAACAGAATGCCAGGGTCCCAAATACAGAGGACCAGCCGCCATACTGCAGAGCACACACACACACACACACACACACACACACACACACACACACACACACACACACACACACACACACACACACACACACACACACACACACACACACACACACACACACTCACAGTCACCTACACGCATGCACAGTCACACACCAACACAATTCAGCATCAGCAAGGCTAGCACTGGAGATTAATGCTCTGCGGTATCAGTAATATGCATTAGCCCGTTCAGGATAATTAAAACCTCCTCTCTGTTTGGGCTCTTATTCTTTGCTTCATTCTTGATTTCCTCTTTGTTTCTTCTCAATAACACAGTCGTCTCATCAGTACTACAGACGCATACCTTTTGTAACTGTGCCATGCATTTGTGTCTGAATGATGTATGCAAGGGGGAGACTTTGTGTCTTCAGTGGCTTTTCTTTGTCAAAGTGTGTGAGACAGAGCTGAAACCGCATCTTGCGTGCAAAACATGATGCATTTTTTATGTGGATGGTGAGCTATGTTGATCACCAATCTGATTTCCAAATAAAATGGGTCAAACGTAGGCTACATCCAAAAATGGCACAGTAATTATGTATTGGAGTGGGCTTGTCTCCAATGGTCCTGGTCATGAAATGGCTTTGGCACAGGCTCTGAGTTGTGTCTTTGTTTTGAAATTCTGATCACAATCAGTTCCAGAGGAAGGGCATGCCAGCCCTACTAACGTCCCACTGACTGCTACAAAGTGGCAATTTTATACAATCTATATAGTGGAAAGAGTCCAGAGCTCCTGTACATCCTGCAGAATCGCTGTTTGCTTTTTGGAACTCTGACGCAACACAGAGCAACACTCTTGAGAAAGCCTGGAGAGAAGTACACAGGAGGGAAAACTTAAGACGAAATTGTGGTCGATGTTCATATCATGCCGAAAGTTATATTTCTCTTCCCCTTCTTGTACCTACTTGATACCGAAACGAACATTTTGTCCTTGAATCCAAATATAAAACAACGGAGAGTTGAAAAATAGGCAAATAATGGTTTTATGCACAATGTTCCTGTAATATTGGTTCAGTATTGATTCCACTGCATTTGCACTGGGATTGTACCCAAACGCAGCTATAATTTTAATCTTTCTGAGCAAAGTATTATCCCTGACAAGACTATTTTGGGACTTGGACCCACATTGAGCAGTAATACACTATGTTTCTGTCACAGCTTTTTCATTATCTGCTACTGTGCCATTGACTTACAGTTGACTGACAGTTTTGCCCTGACACCGTCTTAAGCGCCCCCACCCCTTGCCGCCTCAAAGCACTTAACAAATCTTGCCCATGTCCTGCAGGTTTTGTCTTTTCTTTAGCTCATTGGAAATTCAAAAAGGGAATTATGATTCATTATATTATTGATATACATTAATATGTATCAAACTCATCCGTTATACATAACCCTCTTAGAATAAGCTGTGTCAAACTTCAGAATTTCTTGCTTGGTCAACCTCTCAATCAGCTGGCGTTGGCTTGTGCCTATGAGACAAGTCATAGTCGGAATGATATATGGGCATTTTAAGGGAATGGTGCTGAGTATAGTCACGGCTGCAACACAAGCAACATTTCAACCAATGACCACTAGTATCAGCAGAATCAGGTCAGAGGGTTGAGCAAACAAACACTCTGCTGCCGACTTCACAAAGGGAATACATAGCTATAGTGTGATCCTTTCTTCCTTTCTGTATTTATTTACACAAATCAGTTTGTCTTCTTCATGACATGAGAGTCCAAACTCATTATTTTTGAGCATGTGGAAATTTTTCAAAAAAAGATATCGCTCCAAGGTAAATTGTTCATGGTCCTTATTCAGTTTAGATAATTCAGTTTCATGCTTCTGCTTCATATTTTCTGGTCAGACATCTACAGGGACGGACATCACATATAAATGAATGAACTAGTCCATCATGTTTTACTGAACAGGAAAGGTCCAGTCCGATTGAAATGGGAAACATAGAGAAAAACAAGTGGATTTTTAACACAACAAATAGACAGCTTAAACATCATGTGTTTCTTTCCTTCATCAGGTGTTCTTTTGTTCTCCCTATAGGAATGTCGAATCATGCCATTTTATTTTCAGCAGTTCCTCCTGGTGAACTCATACTGTATATTCACCCATATATGTGTTCTGTTGGTAATCGGAGGCCTGTGCATCCCATCAGAAAACAACACTTTATTGAACAGCTAAATAACTATTTTTTAAATGTTTAGTTTTACACTGATATAATTGATATAATATATCATAGTGATATAATAACAAATATATCTGGATTAAAATGTGGGCTGTGTCCTGTGTTGGCGTCGGTGAATGTAGCGCTAAAACCTAACTGCATGTACGTTTGCTGGCCCACACAACCCCTACCATCTTCAGAGATGATCCAGGTGGTGTTTCGATTATTACAGTGTACACTGCTGGAAGGCAAACATTTTGGCAATGTGAGAGGTTTAATATCTTATGTACACAGATGGCTAAAGATTACAGCAGCACAGATGTAGGCTAGCTCGGTTAGCAGGGGCTTATTCAGTGTTTGACCTGTTCGATTAATAGCAAATATTGCGCTGGTTAATGTGGCGGCAGTGATGTTACTCATGTCAAACATAGAGCTGTGATGTGAAATTACAATAGTGGTTTGAAGGGGATTGCAACTGCTGTGTGGATTACGCATGAAACACACATCCAGACTCTCTCTCCTCATAACCTTACCCTTCCCTTCTCTTGGCATTATTTCTCTCTCTTCATTTCATTTTACTCTGGTTCTTCCAGTAATACAGGCGCTGCAGTCAATCAACCAATAAAACGTCCACATGTAACGGCACAGACACTAAAAGCGTGACATTATTGGAGGACTGTTGGAGCCAAGTGAAAGGTTACATTTGTCTTTTATGACCACAACCTAGGTCAGCAAAATATATTTTTCAATTTCTTATCAAGTGTTAACGCCACATAGAAATGTTTGTCCAGAAGACACTAACCAATTGGGAGCTTCATTACCTGGAAAACCCTTGAAGCCAGTCATTGTCTAGCTCCTACTTAATGTGGCTACCACCATCATTCTCCCCTCTTTTTCCCCCTTTCTTGCAATCTTTTGAACCAGCCTTCGACAGAAAATAGCCCCGTATAATGTGCAAATCTTCATTTGAACCAAATTGACCAATTAGCTGCACCTTCACAGTGAAGGCATAGCAGCTTATGCAAATAGCACGCCTGATACAAGCTTGTTGAACGTTGGATTCATGTTAATAGCACTAGCAGTATTAAATATAACCTTGGGAAACTGCACGCATTATCATTCCTGTGTCTTAATAAATTCATAACTTAGGTCTGTGAAGGTTGGAGAGGTTAATGAGTGTCAAAGTGATACAATTTGAGAGCAGATAAGTGCATACAATGTCAAATAGGGATTAGATAAGAAATATGTTTTTAGTCTGGTAGTTGTAAACTGTTCAAGTTATTCCATTACTTTGGATAATCGAAAGAAGGTTAAGACATAAATGTACACTTTGAAAGGGATACATGTTACAGCTGACTGGCCTTTAAAGGGGTAATTCAAAATGTTTTGAAATAAGCTTTAGGCTTCAATATTGAGAATTGGAGGATACCACTATCACATCAACTGCCTAACGTTAGAGACAAGAACCAAAACTGGCCTAGCAGAACCTTTAAAGCTCATTGATTAACTTGTAACATCTAGTGTGTTGATTCACACAGTCACTTCCTGGAGTCTGCTGAATCTAGGGCGACAACTGTTTGTTCTCTCTTTTTTGTTGCTCTGATTAAACAATCACGCTATAATGTGATAATTAGTGGGCTTAAGAGGTGCGGTTAAGGCATATTCTTTGTATCTCTGCCTGGCTAGCTGTTTCCCACAGTTTCCAGTCTTTATGCTAAGCTAAACTGGCCAGCGTGCCGGCGGTGCCTCCGTTTTTAACAGACAGACAAAAGAGAGGTCTCAATCTCCTCGCCTAAAAAAATAAAGCGAAAGCACTGACATGATGACATCAGCCTAATTGCAGATAAAGGGGGTATATGAGGAGGAGAAATATTAGGCTCAAGCTTTCCAGGAAGTCGCCAAACAGACTTTACCATATTGTCTTTCACTCCCTCCATAGCTCCAGCTATTCCGGTCCTTTGATCCCCCCTCCCCACTCCTTGTCACACTAGCTTCTCGAAAACACAAAGACATCGGTCATTGTAGCCATGCAATGTTGTGCTACCACGAGGAATTGATCTATTGTATTGGTCAATTACTGTATTCAACTTGTTTTTCTCACTTTCTTTGAGAATGATGGGAAGAGAGCAGAGAGTGCACAGGAGTGGAAATTGTGGGATAATTCAATTCCACAGAAATGTAGATAGATAGATAGATAGATAGATAGATAGATAGATAGATAGATAGATAGATAGATAGATAGATAGATAGATAGATAGATAGATAGATAGATAGATAGATAGATAGATAGATTGATTGATTGATGTCCACACGACCACCATTGACACTCTCTCTCTTCTGTGTTTGTGTGTTGCAGGTATTTATGAGCAGACATTTCTTATATAACTGCAGCCAACCAATCCTGGATGTGAAGATAGCCTTTTGTCAGGTGTGTGTAGGTAAAAAAGGTACAGTATTCATTCACTTTCCATTTCCCCTTCATTGTTCTGTACATGTTGTGTTATATGTTGTGTTTCTTTTCGTAAAAAAAAAAAAGTGTGAGTTTCCAAACATTAATGACATGTATTTTAGGTTCATTTAATGTGTTGATGACAGTGTTTAATGTGACATCCAAAATGGTTTCCGATTGTGATAAGGCATGGGACGATTATGAGAAATTTGTGTTTTGCGATGTTACGATTTACATTTTCAAGCTAGAAAATAGTTGTGAATAAAGTGTTTATCTGACACTGGGACAAAACATTATGGCGACTTCCTAACTGAAGCTTCTTGGCCCATCCCCTTTTGATTTGTCACAGTGGGAATGCAAAACTCTTGTGGGGATGTCATTTCATATACAGTGGAGCCTATATCACACAAGTCTGTGTGAGTGAGGACTTTGGTTTGCCACGGGACAAAGGCTACGGTAGAGTGCTACTCCACTGTAGCTCAAATTATTGAGACACTTTGCATGGCAATGTATACGTTACAAATGCATGTGTTGAGTGCTGTTTATTATTCACTATAGTTACCGCAGGTTGCACAGTAAAGGCTGCAGCCCAATACATTTATATGATTAGATCATAGGTTTTGGATGACTTTGCCAGCTATTTGAATTAAATGTATTACATCACATTTATACATTTACCATAGTGATTGTGGAAAAAGTGTTTCAAACTCGTGTGACCCTCAGTAATACACGGAGGCACAGCTTTGTTTGGTTTTGTGAGATGTGTTGTAATTACACCGCTGTGTAATTAAGTGATATTTTTGTCGTGGAGCCATTTGTTTTTCGACATCTCTGTCCAAGTAATTATATCCTGACTATTGTGTTCACATTCATAACAGAATAATGTCTCTGGTCTTGTTAATACAGTCAAGACATTAGTGGCACTGATGTCATTACATGGCTATTATAGAGGTTACATTTCTGCATGGAAACAGTGGAAACTCAAATGTACTGTATGTCCTGCCCTGTCTATCCTACCTCTCCAGTCCAGTCAACACACCCTTTTTTGTTTGTCTGAATGAAACACAGTTGAGGATATAGCATTAGCTAATTACATATTGACTGTTGATTGCGGATTTATTGATAAGTTGATAATTTAACAATAATAACTTAATAAAAATATAGCAAATCAATGTTTTATCATATTAAAGTGGTGCCTTTTACTATTATTTAACAAATTAATGATTCCCTTTCAGATGTTTTATCTATTTCCAGCAAAGTTAAACACATACAATCCTCTTCATCGTCCCTAACACAGTTTTTTCTGTTGTTGCTTCACGCAGGGTTTTGGAAAACAAGTGGATGTGTCATATATTGCCCAACATTACAACATGAGCAAAAGCAAAGTGGACAACCAGTTCTACAGTGTGGAAGTGGGAGACTCCACCTTCACAGTTCTAAAACGTTACCAGAATCTAAAGCCCATTGGCTCCGGAGCCCAGGGAATTGTCTGGTAAGTAACTGGGATATTCATTTTATGTCCTGTTTGACATCACATCATGCTATTTGATGTGTTTCTTAATGTAGTATTTAATGTACAATTATCTCATTTAGCTCTCAGTTTTTTTCTTCGTCTAATTGTCGTGTAGTTTATTGCTGTGGGAGATTATTAAGGGGGGTGTGAACCTTTGCTTAATGTGTTCGCCGCTGTGGGAGTGGCGGGTTGCTAAATTAAATTTGAGAACATTTTATGGACTTCCCGTGATTAATAACGGTGTTAATTGGCAATCAGAACAGTCATATTTTCCAGCTCTCCTGAAAAAATACCCTGATGTCCTTTGGTTACGCCTGACCAATCTTAACCTCTGAAAGCTCAGCATGCCGCCATGTGACTCATCTCTGCAGAAATGTTGTGTGGAGCAATATGAAAGCAGTGGTAAAACCTGTCAATGCAGAAAACGCCTTATTTTGTTTAAGGATCATTCAGATCCACACTTGAGGTTCTAAATGTTGTAAAGAGAAACGGGAGCATATTTAAAGTTATGATCACTTTAGGGACAAAAAAACAAATTTTCTTTCATTGTAAATGAACATCTTCCATTGCAATCATCTTCATTATTACTGTGAATATGCCTTTAATTAACATGGTTATTTAGTTGAGGAATCAGTATGAGCATTGTTTTCATATTATGTGGAGCGTATGGCCGCTTATGATATTTGGGTTCTCACTTTGGCTTGACATCCTCTTCCGTACTATATATGAGCTGATGGGCATATTCATTAGAACATGGATATGTGAGCCATAAGGGCCTAACAGGACGGGCACTTAAGTGAATCCTTAATCCGGACTGCAGAGAGAGCTGGTGTTCATTGTAATTCATCTCATGCCCGCCTTGTCAGAATGCAGAGGAACCGCTGCCAAGGCTCCACTTAAAGGAATGCATCCAACAGTGTTTGTCAAATGACCAGACGGATCTATGAGTTATATTTATGTTCAAGGTGATTCGACTGGCTGCCTCACAGAAAACCCATGTTGAGATGTTTTTATTTTAGTTTCTGATATAGTGTTTGAAGAATCAACGGCACTCAACACACCAAACCTCCATGCCCTCCACTCGCCCTCTCTCATTGTCCTTCCTTTTGCTTCCCATGCCCTCGGCCCTTCTCTCTCTCTCTCTCTCTTTCTCTCTCTCTATCTCTCTATCTCTCTCTCTCCCCTCTTCCGCTCCAAAACAATTTTGCGCATTTGCAAAAGGAGCTTGGGCAGGCTGCGACCGCTAAAGGCTGGGATCGTGCCCATTTGCAGGATATAGTAAAGAGATGGATGGCAGGCAGACAGTGCAAATCTAATTGAACCTGCTCTGTAGTGTGCGCTGCTTGGCTCTGTCCACAGCTGTCATCCGGTGTCACGCGGTAACAGTAATACCCAAACCAAACTGCATAAAAAGCCCAAAGACCTATATATAATATCCTACTGAATATAAGCATCAAACGGGACACGCTATCTTACTGGTCTCGTGTAAATGTGAACTGGCACACTTTTACAACATGCTTCGATACCATGACGTTTGAATTGATGCTGGAAAAATAGTTTCGACTTGGTTACGGTGCATAATCTCTGGCATAATCCCCATCATGGATGATATAATCACGACTACAGAAGCATCTGGCTGATTTTGCACGACAGTTGAATGATTTTCTACTGACAGTTTCATGATATACATGCAGTCCCAGCGTCTGCATACAGAATGGACGTTACACTAATAATAATAATAATAATAATAATAATAATAATAATAATAATAATAATAATAATAATAATAATAATAATAATTATTATTATTATTATTATTATTATTATTATTATTATTATTATTATTATTATTATTATAATCATAATAGACTTGATTACGGACTCATGGTCCAATACCAAAGACAGCATAATACATAAAACACAAAATACATAAAAATCCCAAAGGCACAATTTTGTGATATATAAAGTATCTAAGAAGTACATGTATATATAAAGTAATACTATTCTCTTAAATATACATAAGCAGTTATCCAAAAGAAAATCATCAGAGTTCAATCGTTATTTTTTATGCAGTGCAGGAGACTCTTGCCTTTGTAAAGCCTGGCAAAATGATAATGAGAGAAACCTTGTGTAGGCGCGGTTATGACTAACTCTGCCAATGTCGCCGCCCACAAAACATGCCAATCTGTGCACATCTTCTCCGCCCTTATGACTTGTACGGATGAGCTTTCAGAAGCATCTTAGGAGGGATGAAGGCTTAAAGTAGTTTAGCCCCGTCATGACATCATCTTTCACTCAGCTACAATAAGTGATGACAGGCTCAACTCCCCATCGGATCAATGCTTTTATGAAGACTCCGCTGTTTCCATGGTCACACATCATCCCTGGCCGGCACTTCTCCAGAGATGTGACGAACCACACAGTGTATACCAACCCAGCCATCCACACACCCACCCACACACACTGTGTTGTCTTGACTATGGGCGGCAGGAAGCCTGCACACAGTTAGATGCTTTGAAACTCAATTTGTAGCCATTTTGTGTAGGGTGAATTTGTCAGAAAAGGGCAGAGTCTGAGATTTAGCCCAGAATGAGAAGTCCATGGCATCTTTATGACTGCTTTCCCTCGTCTAGGTGCTGCTTTTTTTTAAATGTATTTACTGAAAACAAACATAAATCTACACTCAGAGCTGAAGTCCCGGAGGTTTTCAGGAAAGGGTGGGATTATGTTGAGCCAGCAAAGAACTCACTCTGCTTTAATGACCTCTAACATTGGTCGAGCTATTTTGTGGAAAGGAAACCATCTATGTATAACCTACATTTCCCTATCTATTTCCTTGCATTTCTCTATTTATTGCTATTTATAATACAGCAACAACATCCATAATATAAATCACATTGTAAGTGTAAAAACATTAATGGAGATTACTTATAGTTAGAAATAGGAGAAGGCAGCTTTTACAGAAGGCTTTAGCATCTGCGTTGTTGTATGTGGAATTAAAGGAGTAATTCGACATTTTGCATTTGCTGGATTATTTTTCCTTGGAGTCTTGTGCTGCATCCACGCAATGTGGGCAGAATGGCAAAAACAGGGAACCCCCCTTTTATTGCCCCTGGGGAGTGTTCAAGGTCAAGCACTATTTCAAAATAGATACTACCACTGCTAGACCTATTGTCACATAATTTAAATACCTTCAATTAAGCTCCTTTTGCTATGTTTGCTATGTTGTGAACAGTATGTGGACCTGTTCATTGCTAAGTGAAACCCAACACCTTTAAACCTGTGTATTGCTCCTGTTAGATTGGCTGAATCCATTGCGTTAGTGTTAATATTGGATTTGACTTGGAGAGATAGCTGCCAGCGGCATTAGCATATTTCCCAAAATGTCTGAATAGGATTTCACCGTTTCTCTATTAGTTTGAGGTTTGAAACAAAGTCATCTGTCATTCATTTTCACCGGTCTTTGTTTGCTTGGGGATGACATTCAATTGGCATTGTTACACGCGGAATGATTCATCCGAAGCTATGAATACAGAATGAAAATTGTTGCTGCTGTTCTCTCCGTTTCTCCTGCAGTGCGGGCTATGACGCTGTCCTGGACCGAAATGTGGCCATCAAGAAGCTGAGCAGACCCTTCCAGAACCAGACCCATGCCAAGAGGGCGTACCGGGAGTTGGTGCTCATGAAATGTGTCAATCACAAAAATGTAAGTGACTCGTGGTTTGAGGCGTAACAGTTAGAGGAGGAAAAACAGTCAGTGTCTATTTTTGGTTCTTGTTTACCGTCAGCTACCACAACAGAGACGAGCAACTGCAATGGTGTGACCGTGCTAAATTGCATGCCTCACAGCATGCCACAGCCTAGGCTCTTTAAAACTGTTACGTAAACAAAGGGTATGTAAAGGTATGCAGCGCTGCTTTGAAGGCTCCGTTGGGGGCACAAATTTACCAAACACCGTTTACAGCCTAGGCTGTGTATTAGAGCTGGCTTCTTTTTTTTCGGAGCACACACAGTACGAACAGGTAGCAGCTCGTGAGGAGATATTCAATGTATAAAATACAAGTACAAAAAATATATTTGACAACGATATTCTCCAGATTTGCTGACTCACCCTTTAAACTTTGTGTTTTGATCTAACTTGTCTGTGTGTTGATCACCTCCATGCTCTTCTCTCTTTCAGATCATCAGTTTATTAAATGTCTTCACACAACAGAAATCATTAGAGGAATTCCAGGATGTGTGAGTATCGTAAATCCTTACAGACACCATTTAATCTTTTATATCATATGAAAAAATTATTGGTCCGATTTAATAATGCATTATGTGTTTATTACCCCCTTCACACCTGGCACAAGTTGGCATCCATCTTTGTACACACCTGTAATCGTGAGAAAAAAAATAGTCAGAGAAAGTACAGTAGAAGTAACCTGAGTCCCGCTCGATCTATCCATTTTCTCATAATGAATGCTGAATGAGCATGGGTCCACGTTTAATTTGTCTTTGAGGCACTATTCGCTAGCCTGGCATTCCCAGACCTGCCAATAGGCGCTGGCAAATTAAATTTGCTGCGCCTGTTGGTCTGGACACTCTCCATTGAAGCTTTTTCAGAAAATCCAGAAATCCAGACTCACGTTTCATTGGTTCTATCTAATATGGGCGGGCCAGAGCCCTTTGCTCTGGGGTGGACATAACCGGATGACGACAGTGACGTGCATGCGTGGTCGAAGCAGTGATAGTAAACATCAAAGATGGCTGCGGATGTTGTTTGAGTTTGAGACTGCTTTGGCCTCGTAAGTGGAATGTTCTGTTTTGCCGACCGACCAGGGCAAAAGTTTAATTTAACATTTTAACAGCTGTTCGCTAAACGAACGGGGCTTAATACGTCACCTTGTGCATCGCTCTGATTGGTTGTAGTGATATCCAACTGCGTGCAGTGACATTTGAAATACATACGTAGATGCCGCCCCTTGAGTTGGAAATTACTATTGATCGTGGCCAGACCCTCTATCGTTCAAGATATCAGGGTCTGGATTTCCAGGCTAACTATTCGCCCCTTTTCAGCCAGAAATGGTGGAAGGGCTGCAGAATGCTCAGGACAACAAACTCATCAAAAACCTCATCAGTCTCTCTCTCGAGCGATAAGTCTCCTGACGGCTTATACAAATCGATCAAACCTTTTCTCAGGTACCTCGTGATGGAGCTGATGGATGCCAACTTGTGCCAGGTGATTCAGATGGAGCTCGACCACGAGCGAATGTCCTACCTGCTCTACCAGATGCTGTGTGGTATCAAACATCTGCACTCAGCCGGCATTATTCACAGGGTAGGAAAGCAAAGACGCCTAAGTCTTCTTTTTATAGTTAATGAATGCAGCCTGTTTTTGTGGGTTTGCATTAGGGGTGATGGGGGCCGATCCGATCCAATATCGGTATCGGTTCCGATATGGCTGCAATCTATGTATTGGTAATCTGACAACTCCGATTTAACCCTCTCAGCATCCGGGGACCATTTTTGGTCATTTTGGGGTTTTACTTTACAACTGTTGAGGATGTGTTCATGCAAATGGCTTCATATTTGGTGAAGGCAAATGTTTTCTGACCAATTTATGAATTTGAACCTCAGTTCATATATTAACACTTTAACGCACTGTTTATTCGCTTTACTCACACTCTGCTTCCTTCGCCCCTGAGTGCTATTTTGATTTTCAGATTTTTGGTTCAGAGTTTTGAAAAAACTAATGTTGAGTTAATGGTCAGTAAAGATGGTAGTGTAGGAGAAATATACAGACACTAAAAGAAAAGGTGTATTAAAAAATAAACATATAAAAGTACATTTTGGACCTTTATTTATTCTAGAATGAAGATAAGTTTTAGAAGCAAAACAGAAAAAAATCTCTTAATTGACCATTGATTGAAAAAACAATGTTTCTGCCTGCAGTGTCTCGCCCTAAAACACTAAGCCTATGGTAGCAACATGATCAACAATCACCATTCTGCCTGTTCAGTTTACCAAAAATATGCTGACCATCTCATAGTGGACTGACCTGCAGCTCCATATCGACTGTCAAACACCAGAAAAAAGGCACCATTGTACATTGACACCTGTCAACCTGTCAGTCTAATACATTTTCTAAAGAGCCACAGTTTCTCATAACAGTTTGTCCCCACCCCCAGGATCTCAAACCAAGCAATATAGTGGTAAAGTCAGACTGCACCCTGAAGATCCTGGACTTTGGTCTGGCTAGGACTGCGGGCACCAGCTTCATGATGACTCCCTATGTGGTGACTAGATACTACAGAGCTCCAGAGGTCATCCTAGGAATGGGATACAAGGAGAATGGTGAGGATTCCTGGCCTGGATCAAAATTCACACATATTACAGACGGACTACGTTGACGCCTTTTTCTATTATTGTGCACACAAATTCCAATACTATCTGGTGGATTTGCCACTGTCAACTAAAAACTGCTTATAAAGATTGATTATTGGAGGTATAGCATTATTTGCTAATAATGGAGTACAAATAATTTGTTTACTTGAGCTATTTTCAGTTGTCCCAAAAACTGTACTCAGCTACTTTCTTGTAGTGGCAGTGAAGAAAGGAAACTCAATTAATACAGACTGCAACATCTACCTGGAGTCAAGTAATAATTTTTTTTGAAATCATTTAAAGAAGGGAATTACATTATACAGTAGAAGCAGCAGTATGTCTATGGCAGCTGTATTAATGTATTTTGAAACCAGTTGGGACCCAAATGACTTACCTGCAGTAAAAACCTGCTGCAGAGCACACAGCAGGAGATCGGGACTGTCACGGAAAAGGAAATTGTATTTTCTTGGGCATTCATAATCAGAGTATGAAATGATCAAATATGACATGTGTGTCATCCCTTTATGGATCCCAGATGAACATATGACAGTAATTATGGTCGAGTTGCACTTTACAGAATGAGCTAAAGTGAATTGAAGTGTTGGTAGCTATGAGTCACTGATTAAAAGCCCCCACAACATCAGACGTGTGATTGAAAGCCAGTCTATAAACTACAGTATGACTCATTAGCAATATTCCACCCGAATGGATGGAAACCTGTAGGCCCCCGAAGCTTTGAATTTCCTGCCGCTAGTTACCGGTAGTCCTTCTAAGGCTCTGCTTCCCCTGCTCCTCTTCTGCTCTCTGTCTACATCTGTATCTCATTCCAATGTATGATCTCTGTATAACATTGCTTCTTGCTAATTATTTTCTTTCTCTCTCTCACCGAATAACTAGCTAGTTTCTCATCACCGTTGCTTCCCCCTTTGCTTGATGTGTTTAACACTAACCTTTTGCCTTCCTCTCTCTCTTTCCTTTTTACTCCCTTCTTCGTCTCACCGTCACCTCTATGCGTGCAGTGGATATATGGTCGGTGGGGTGCATTATGGGAGAAATGGTGCGTCACAAAATCCTCTTCCCTGGCCGGGACTGTATCCTTGTTAACACACAGATACGTTATCTGTTGCTCAGGGATTTATATCTGCTGTATTTAATGAAACATTTATTTAAAAATCAATCTTTTTTCTGCATCCATGTTGGGTTTCAATTTTCTGACTCCAGATGCTTTTAAAAAACGCTCTTTGAGTTAAGTGCTTGGAGAATTTGGAGTTCATGAAAATAGTAGCTACAGGTGTGTAGTCCGTTATTACATGTTTAGTTAATACTACTACGAAGATTATCCTCTACCTGGCCTGATGTTCTCTGTATGTTTCAGAGGTGAACTAAACCACCATCTTTATAACAAGTGTATGCAGCAAGCGGAAGCTTCTTTTAACACTTTTAATTCAACCTGCAATAACATCATACAATAAGCATCATCACATCTTGTTCTCAAGTCAGTATGTCTGAATCTTCACTCTTCAGTCTCATATTTTGACAAGGGAAAGTTATTTCTCTCTCTCTCTCTCTCTCTCTCTCTCTCTCTCTCTCTCTCTCTCTGAATATTTAAGTGTGTGTTATTTGGAGCATTTAAGATTAGTTTGTGCAAATTTGCGCACACGTGAATTACGTCTTTCAATCTGAGGACGACCACACGTGAGTCAGACATAGTTATTGGGCATTGGGTGAAACTTAATGAAGGATTAATGCAACATGTTAATAGCAACTTAGTTTAGCTCATTTGGTGAGGAAAGTTCAAAGCTTAAAAGTGTAGAGTAGACTTTCAGCATGTTAACATATAGCTAATAAAAAAATGCCACCGCAATGATGGGGAAGTATCAACACCTGACTGATATAAGACAAAACAAACAAAAAATGAACACATCCTGATATAGCTAGTGGCATTATCCTCCATTGTGGTCCAAAATCTATTACAAATTAGCTTCATCATTGTACTGGGTGACATGGTCATTCATTTTAACATCAACATGGATGCAGTACCATAGACCATCGACAGAAACGCCTTGTTGTCTTTTGGTCTTTTAATGGAAGTTGAAAATAACACAAATATTAAATAACACCAGCCTCATTCTTTTAAAAAGAAATAAATCTTAAGCAGTGAGAAACACAAGACCGGTGTGTGTGTGCAGGTGCTTGTGGGTAATACTCTGCTCTCTACAGTACATCACTGAGCATGCAGTCCCCTGAAAGATTAATGCTCTGGAGAACTAGAAAACCCCTGCAACGAGCTCTGCAATATCTCTCTCTTTCCATCTCTGCTCTCGCAACAATCTAAACATTCCTCATCATCTAACGCTCGCTCTCTTCTCACTGCGGATCAATGGAGCGTATATAGTCATGCACGCTCTTTGTTAATCTTCTGTTTATGGATCAGATCCTTGTGTTGCTAATCTTAATTCACTTCATAGACTTTTCGACCTTGAGTATTGATCTGGTTGAAGTTATCTGATTCTGCGCCCTCCGTTCGAATGATGATATACAATAGCAGTCTGTCTGCAATGGGTCACGGGCCACAGGCGAGCCTCAGGGCCACTGTGTGTTCCAAGGCCATTTAGCACAGCATCGGGAATGATGGCAAGAGAATTGAAGTTGTATTGCATGTGTGTTTCACATGTGGCATTGCTTAATAGACAAGTGATAAGTGTTTAAATGCACAGCTATGTGAATATTAGTAATGTATTAACTCATCTTGCAGTAATACAGTATATGCCAAGACACTGCGACAAACATTAGAGTGTGTGGTATGTGTTTATCCTGTGTTTTGGCACTGCAATCAAACACTGTCACTAACAACACAATAGAGGTCTATGCTTTCAGTTTTCTTCCAGAGGATATGTATCATGGTGGTATTACCATCTGTTTCACATGGTTTAGTGTACAGTGTAGCTTCTTCAACTGGTTAACATCGTCCCTGCATCACCTTTATCTAATATCAAGCAGTGTTGTATATCTGGGGGTAATTAAATATCAGCGAGTATTCTCATCACAGCTAATACACGAACATAAAAAAACAAAACACTAACCTACATAAAGAAAGCCACGAAATGTACACCCAATAAAAAAGTAACAACAACAACAACAACAAAAAACCCTCTACATTTAACTTCACATTTGAGGATCATAAAGGAAGTGCTTTGTGACCCCATGATATAGAGATATACCTATATGTATGTAACTCAAAAGCACCCTTAAGTGGGCGCCCTTAGCTCAGTTGGTAGGGCCTCGGCCAGCAGCGAACCCGGGTTCGATTCCAGCCCGCGGTCGTTCTCTGCATGTCACTCCCCTCTCTGCCCCATTTCAACTCTGTCTCTACACTATCAATAAAGCATAAAAATGCCAAAAAATAACAGGGATACAGGATAAGAACTTGGAAAATGTATTTATATGAACTTATATGAGTCATTTAGGAGATAGAAGTGTTGATTGAGTTTTGTGCAAGTGAGTGTGTGTGTGTGTGTGTGTGTGTGTTTGTGTGTGTGTGTGGGTGCGTGCGTGCGTGCGTGTGTGTTTGTGACCCCAGTGGACATGTGGTCAGTCGGCTGCATCTTTGGTGAGGTGATAAGAGGGACAGTGCTGTTCCCTGGGACTGACCGTATCCTTCTGACCTCTCCCCCTGCTCCCTCACTCTGTTTCACATAATAAACTTTAATATCGTAGACAAAAATACAAAACGCGAGCGTTGCATTCAGGTGCATGATGCCCCTTCATTGACATGCGCTTTGGCACTGACACACACCTGGAAAAACACCTCTAGCTGTCAATGCCAATTCTAAAAAACGTGCCAAAGAGCCATGAATAAGAACCTTAGGGGATCAGAAAAATTGCTTCGCTGAGCGTCAGGTGGATCATGGCCAATGTGCAATGGAGACAAAAAGGAGGTGGAAGTGTGTGGCGTTCCAGCAGGATGAAGTAATGGGGATCTATGGTGGAGCTGGCAGCTAACTGCCTCCTTTGGCACCCTGTGTGAGAACAAGGCGAGGGGAGGGGGGTCATTCGAAGAGCTCAGAGAGGTTAGAGAGGAAATATTTCTTGTCAACAGGGAGGGGAAACACAAGCTGACACACCCCGTAGCCATATATTTGCAGACACAAACAAAAACAAACACTTGTGCTGCATGTCTCTTGTTAATTAAGAACTCATATTATATTCTCATTAGGAGGCTCATAGACACGTCTGTTCCTTCATGACCTAATTTATTGCTGTTTAGGTGAGCTCAACCTCCTGAGGGGAAGATGCAGGAGGTATTCTAATGTATTTTAAAGGGAGAGTAAGGGACTAAATGTATTTGTGTATCAAGTGAACCAAGGAATCCCAAAATCTACTCACAAAACTCGAGGTACTTTTTTGAGGAAAGAAAGAAATAGAAGAGTTGGAGAGAGTGAAACATAAAATTGGGAAACTACATTAAAAACAATGTAATAATGTGTTTTTTTTTTTTTTTACACATTTGTTCAGTATTTATCGGCAAAATAATGACAGGAAGCATACTGAGGCCCATAATTCTTACTTCACTCATTTCTAATTGATGCATCTTTTGGGGTTTGATGGGACTTTGTAATTTGGTGACACTTTTTTTTTTTTAGCTGTTTGCTTTGTTTGTATCCTTGGTGATGATAGGGAATCTAAGGCTCAGTTCTTAATTTATTTATTTTTCATTTCATTTAGTCTCACAACCTTCATTATCATTAGTCCAACACAAATACGAGTAAATCCATCAATTAGTGTTTTTTTTTTTTTAGTTAACTTGTTCTAAATGCACCTGAGTGGACACTGAGGCTTATTATAGAATGCTGCACATCCCCCCATGAGTGTTTTTACCTTGACCCCCCGCCGCCCACGTCAGACATCGACCAGTGGAACAAGGTGATCGAGCAGCTGGGCACGCCCGCACCAGAGTTCATGAAGAAGCTGCAGCCCACTGTGAGGAACTATGTGGAGAACAGGCCAAAGTACGCAGGCCTCACCTTCCCCAAGCTCTTCCCCGACTGCCTTTTCCCCGCTGACTCCGAGCACAACAAACTCAAAGGTCAGAGGAACTCTATTGTCATGCATGGTATCATGTGACCTCCATTTTATCGATTGAGTATTTGAATTTAAAACCTGTGCATGTCTATTCATATACAGTATACTGACACAATTACTTTTTCGCTGTGGTGTCGAGCACTCCAGCTGCCTGTATTTCCAGGATGATATACAGTATATATACCCTCCCAAAAAATGTATTCTTCGCTAACTACAGATTTCCTAAAACATAAGGTCTACAAAATTAAAGTCTATCCCTCGTGTAGAACATAATCACACACAAGAGTAACGTGTGAGAGAAGAATACTGGGGAGGTGCCGTTAACATCATAATGGCTGCTTTAAATCATAACAGCAACATGATGTCTGTCCATTCAAAGTCTCAATAGATTATATAGCAAGTCTCAGAGGGCTCTTGACTACCTCTGCTTCATAGCGTTTTGACACTTTGACAGGAATGCAGTCACTGCTGTGCACTGCTGTGCAGTGTTGCATTCTCACGTGAGAAAATGTGGATGTTGTTTACATGAATCTGCAGGTGCTATCGACTTTGGTGTTC
The DNA here is from genome assembly GCF_949987685.1 of Ammodytes marinus. Taxonomy (NCBI): domain Eukaryota; kingdom Metazoa; phylum Chordata; class Actinopteri; order Uranoscopiformes; family Ammodytidae; genus Ammodytes; species Ammodytes marinus. The sequence continues at coordinate 8,206,119 of NC_137222.1, forward strand.
CCATGATTTCTTGTCTAGATTAGGCTCAAGTGTAGTCTTTAGCTCAAAGCCCTGAATTGAATAAGGCTATGGAATTCTTTCATCGCTGGTTTTTAATACATGGGAAATAAAACTTTTGTCCTGGTCAACTTTTACCTTAAAAAAAACGTTATTTTACAATTTGTCTTCGGGCCTCCACATCAGGCTGAAATGAGCTCACTGAAAGATTTTTTTCAAGCCCATTCTGTGAGCCTCTGTGAATTCAATCTGTTCCTATGCAGTAACCTTCTGCATGCCCAAGACATCATTTCTTACTTCTCTCTCTCTCTTTAAAAAACATTGCAATCTCTCATCCCAGTGTTTCAAAAAGTGGAAAATCCCTCCAATGTAGATACAGCAAAATGTGCTTTTTTGTCTGTTGCCCCGCTGACTGCTACATCAAGGCTCCTGTCTGATCTCATGAATCATTTTTGTATTCTGGCTGCTGAGAGGAACATAGAGAGAGAGAGAGAGAGAGAGAGAGAGAGAGAGAGAGAGAGAGAGAGAGAGAGAGAGAGAGAGAGAGGAAGAATAAGAGAGAGAGAGAGAGAGAGAGAGAGAGAGAGAGAGAGAGAGAGAGAGAGAGAGAGAGAGAGAGAGAGAGAGAAGAGAGAGAGAGGGCGTGGGTCCTGGTTGAAGTGCTGCTGTTTTGTACGTTCTGTACCGTCACGTCACAGGGTGGGAACCGAGGTAGACATCCTTTTGGTTTCTTCTTGTTTTGAACTGTAGGAAGAAGAGACATAAAAGACTGTAGAAAAGACGGAAGGAAATAAAAGATAGATTCCAGGAGGAGTAATGAAAAGGAGTAAAGAGAGAAATAGAAGTGTAATTTCACAGATTTGCCATCCTTTTGTTATTGCTGTGTCTGTGCAGAGGCAAAACGCAGCGCTGGATCATCTCTCTCTCTCTCTCTCTCTCTCTCTCTCTCTCTCTCTGTGTTCTCGACTCAGTCTCTTCAGTCCTCTGCTGCCGTGCGTGCAGCTATTTATAGCAGGGTCAGTGTGCGTGGGAGTGGGATGGCGTGCGGTTTAAAGGGGTTCTCCATTTCAGATCAGTCCAAACAGGGCCTGAGGCCAGAGAGACTGCCCCGCTGAGCAACTGCTGATGCTGATTTTGTGTGTTGAGAAGCCAAAAAATAAAGAATGACAAAATACAGTGCATTCAACTGCATACCGAGGTCCGCATTAAGAAAGACTTCAGTGGTAGCAGGGGTCAATTCAATACATTATTTCAGTCCAATTTGATGGAATAAGCGTGTAACGATAATGCACCAGGGCCCTTTAAATTTTGCATGAATCAGGGATAAACACTAGATTTGTATGTGGGACGAGCCGCAATCTTGAATTTCAATTAGGGTGAAAGATGGAGAAATGTCTTGATGGTTGATAGAGTATTGCAGACATTATCTGTACCATAAACATATTACAAATACACGTGACCGAGTCTTTTGGAGATCCTGCTTTCCTTGGGCGAGCTGCTGTTGTTTATTATTCTCTTTAATTGCTGCATTTTCTGTCTCCCTCGTCTTCCCTTTCTGCCTTATTGTGTTTAAATTTTGCCCTCTGGCATATTAGTGGCATATTAAAGGAATATTTTGTTGGCTCATGATCTAAACCAGATGTTGTTGTTTTTTTTCCTCCCGTTTTTTCCCTGTTTTTTTTTCCTCAAACCACAGCCAGCCAAGCCAGAGACCTGCTGTCTAAGATGCTGATCATCGACCCTTCTAAACGGATATCGGTGGACGAGGCCTTGCAGCACCCCTACATCAACGTGTGGTACGATCCGGCTGAGGTGGATGCGGTAAGTGGGCCTTTGGCATGAGGTGCATATTGATAGCTACAGTATCTCACAAAAGTGAGTACACCCCTCACATTTCTTCACATTTTTCTTTATATCTTTCCATGGGACAACACTGAAGAAATGACACTTTGATACAATGTAAAGTAGTCAGTGTACAGCTTGTATAACAGTGTAAATTTACTGTCCCCTCAAAATAACTCGACACACAGCCATTAATGTCTAAACTGTTGGCAACAAAAGTGAGTACACCCCTTAGAAAAAATGTACAAATCGGGCCCAAAGTGTAAATATTTTGTGTGGCCACCATTATTTTCCAGCACTGCCTTAACCCTCTTGGGCATGTAGTTCAGTAGAGCTTCACAGGTTGCAACTGGAACCCTCTTCCACCCATTTATGACAGCATCACAGAGCTGGTGGATATTAAAGACCTTGCGCTCCTCCACCGTCTGTTTGAGGATGCCCCAAAGACGCTCAATAGGGTTTAGGTCTGGAGACATGCTTGGCCAGGCCATAACCTTTACCCTCAGCTTTTTTAGCAAGCCACTGGTCGTCTTGGAGGTGTGTTTGGGGTCGTTATCATGTTGCAATACCACCCTGCGGCCCAGTTTACGAAGGTTGAGTGCACGTGGTCGGCGTCGTACACAGAGGTTGGCTTTGGAAAATAGACGTATGAGTGCTGCCAGCATTGCTGAAGGGCTTGAAGGGGTGGGGGGTCAACCTGTCAGTGCTCAGACCATACGCCGCACTCTGCATCATACTGGTCTGCATGGCTGTCATCCCAGAAGGAAGCCTATTCTAAAGATGATGCACAAGAAACCCCACAAAAAGTTTGCTGAAGACAAACAGACTACGGACATGGATTACTGCAACCATGTCCTGTGGTCTGATGAGACCAAAATACATTTATTTGGTTCAGATGGTGTTAAGAGTGTGGAGCGGCAACCAGGTGAGGAGTACAAAGACAAGTGTGTCTTGCCTATAGTCAAGCATGGTGGTTGGAGTGTCATGGTCTGGGGCTGCATGAGTGCTGCCAGCACTGGGGATCTACAGTTCATTGAATTCTAACATGTACTGTGACATACTGAAGCAGAGCATGATCCCCTCCCTTCATAAACTGGGCCGCAGGGCAGTACTGCAACATGATAACGACCCCAAACACACCTCCGAACGACCACTGGCTTGCTAAAGAAGCTGAGGGTAAAGGTTATGGACTGGCCAAGCATGTCTCCAGTCTTAAACCCTATTGAGCATCTTTGGGGCATCCTCAAACGGGAGATGGAGGAGCGCAAGGACTCTAATATCCACCAGCTCCTTGATGTCGTCATGAATGGGTGGAAGAGGGTTCCAGTTGCAACCTGTGAAGCTCTAGTGAACTACATGCCCAAGAGGGTTAAGGCAGTGATAGAAAATAATGATGGCAAAACAAAATATTGACACTTTGGGCCCAATTTGGAAATGTTTTCTTAGGGGTGTACTCACTTTTGTTGCCAACAGTTTAGACATTAATGGCTGTGTGTCGAGTTATTTTGAGGGGACAGTAAATTTACACTGTTATACAAGCTGTACACTGACTACTTGACATTGTATCAAAGTGTCATTTATTCAGTGTTGTCGCATGGAAAGATATAATGAAATATTTGAAGAAATGTTAGGGGTGTACTCACTTTTGTGAGATACTGTATATGCCCAGCTCAATCATTCCTCCCCCCCTTGTCTTTGAATGGTCAGCACTTGTTTTACTTTGAATTTGCATTGGCGCACAAAAAGTAATAACGATGACTTCCCTCATTTTATTTTATCTTATTTTATCCAACCAAAGCAATTCTACTGGTGGAAAACTTGCTTATCGTTTTTTATTTTTTCAAAACTACAGTTTGTTCTGTATCCAGGAGAAATGCTGCATCGGTGCATTTATGATTAAATTTTAAACTTTCACATCTAATTTTTTTTTTCCCCCTCACCTTTAATAATAATAATAATAATAATAACAATAATAATAATAATAATAATAATAATAATAATAATAATAATAATAATAATAATAATAATAATAATAATAATAATAATAATAATAATAATAATAATAATAATAATAATGACTTTATTCAGGATACAATGAAAGGTTCGTAGTAATAGTTCTTAGCTTTTTGTTAACTAATTCCTGATTTTTGATACTCCTTATGTAAAGACATTTTACTGCTAATCGTTAAAGAGTGACTCAGTGCATTGTGCTGTTATGTAATGTTAGAGTGGTGGTGGTGTTTCTGGTCTATTTGGTGAAGTCAAACTTCTTCATCTGTGCCTCATTAGTATGAGGTGACAACGAGATTGGGAAAGAAGCCATCTGCCATCCACTTCTACACTTAATTAGTGCATGACCAGCTGATACATTTCAGCGTTAGTATTTCTTCTGTAAAATGTCCCCAAAGGTTAACAGTTTTAATAGCTTTTGTTAAGACGCCACGTGACACACCTCCATTGTAGCTATGTATAATTTTTTTATAGAGGGTTCCATGACTGTGCACTTGTCTGAGTTGTAGTTTTAAATGATGACATTGTTGTTAGAGTTGATGTTGTTATGTATAACTTATATGTCTGTGACTGGCATTTCAACACGTGTTCTGCTGTTTTCCCTTTCTCTTATGTCACCTCATGCTGATGAAGGCCAGAGATCTCATCCAAATATCAATGGTATTTAACAACCCCCCTACATCGAAGAAAATTCATTTTCAACTGGACTTTTGTGTTTCTAGAGAGTTTGGAATCGAGGAGACCTTTGGACATCTTTGGTTTAGCACTGTCTATCATTGAGCAAAATAAATACATAAACAAATAAAAAATCATATAGGCTACATGTTACAAAGGATAGAAAATAATCTGCGTATGGCATTGTATTAAAAATGTCATTTGTGTCTATCTGCCGGTCAGAGCAGCTACTGTATGTTAATGCAAATCACCAAAGCTGCATGTAAACAATCTTTAGCATGTTCAGATGGGTGATAACTCCTGCCCTAGGAAATAAATGTTTTATTGATTTTTTTTTTGTTTATCTTATAATTACAAAAACCTCTCTCTTTACTTGTCTTGCCATAGCGGCTGAATGCTCACCAGTAAACTGTCCCTTCAAGGTTATCTCAACGAGGATTTATTTGTTGGCAAGTGAGATTATGGTGTCAGAACCTGGGGCAGGATCGCTATAAATGGGTGATAAGCAGAGCTGACTGGATGCCAGCCAGATAGCATATTTGTGTCCTGCGATAGATGAAATGACAATCCTATGGGACAAGGACACCGGCACTTTAGCTGGACAAACCATCCAGATTGGTCCTCTTCTCGCTGTTTATTTAAACTCCAATGTATGTGAAAAAATTTGTCTGAGGACCAACAATGTATTCGTATTCAAATGATGTAAATCACTCACCATTTTATATATTTAATTATAAATGAAGCATTCTCTGTCTACTTTCCTTTGTTTTCTTAACTTTTTTGTATACCCATTAAACACATATGTCTACTTTGTTTTACGACTAGCCTTGTTTTATACTAAGTCAGTCTAGCTAACTGTGCTGATAGCTAAACTGTCACTAAAATGATCGTGCTCTCTCCCTTTTAGCCTCCGCCAGCGATCTATGACAAGGCGCTGGATGAAAGAGAACACTCCATTGATGAATGGAAAGGTGAGAATGACTCTAGACCAAAGAAAAATACTGTATGTTAACAGGAAGTCACCAAAAGTGTGTGATCGGGCAAATATTAGAAGACACTGTATACTGTGGATTTGCTTTACAGTTTATCAGACTTGATTTATTTAATGACTTCCTCTCCCATCTCTGTTTCCTGGCAGATCTAATCTACAAAGAGGTGATAAACTTTGAGGAGAGAACGAAAAATGGCGTTGTGAAGGGACAGCCTTCACCTTCAGGTACATAAGCCTAATCGCTCTGTAAGTGAATTTACTATAACCTTACTGGAGTTCATTGTAAATAGAGAAACCCATCGTGTTGTCTACCATGTGTCTCTGTTGCTTGCGTCTCCTTTTTTTATTTATTTTTTATTAAAAGTTTTGTAGTATTTTAATTTTGTGCCAAGTGTATTTGTGTAACAGTACTTGCAGGACAGCTAATAAATAATGGTTAAGAATGCTTTTTAGTGCTGAATTTTTGATGTGTGTATCTATTCATGTAGTATGTGCCATTAACCTAAGATTTGGGTCCTTTTGGGTCGATCCCAGGAAAGTTCAGTCCTCAGCGCCAGCTGACATTTCATACTGTTGTGTTCTCTGCAATGGACCAACAATTTAAATGTTGTTGTCATAGTTTGCCACATGGTGGCGGTAAGGAGACATGCAAGTACCAAAGAACATGTCGCCCAGACTCAACTGTAGTCTAAATAAAAAAATTGCATACTGCTAGGTAAAAACGGCCAATGACAATTATACAAATACATTTAAAACAATTAAAATTGAAGCTAAATCCTGCAGAGACAGTAACATGTTGTGACCAGGAGGTGTAAATCCCACATTTGAAGGTGAAGGGAAAAGAATGTGCATCCAAAACATTGTCTCTCCCAGTATCCTTCTTATGGCCAAACCTGTGTATGAAAAACATCATCTTGAAGAAGGTTTACAGGCTGTCTGCCTTGCTCAGTTGGTTCAAAATTAGAACATTTTATCATATTTAGTTTAGTTTTGTTTCAGAAATATCAAAAGATGGAAGTTCAATGAGTACAGAGGATGGCTGTACGGGACAAGTTTGAGATAATGGTTTAGACCTTATTAGCAGAATGCACAAATTATAATCTCACATGACAAATCTTACCACTAAATTTAGTCTTGATTAATGTATGATCTAAAAAGCTTTATTAATTCTATACGTACAACTTCTAGTGTTGTTTATGCTGACGATATCATTCAAGCTTTTCAAGTATACTGCAACCCCATGGTGACTTTTTAACTCTGATATATTTACTGTGGGTAGTAAAGGGACTGGCTGACTGCCTGCCAAACAGCAATCAATCCTGCTTTGTTCTGTTTTGTTTTATTTTTTGTTTTGTTGAAGTGCCCCCCCCCCCTTGTCTCCATTAAAAAATTACCTAGCACAGGGACCAGGCATAAACCAACACATTTATATATTGTGCCAACAATGTATGCAAAGGATCTCCTGTCCTTTGTAGAAAGAAATGGGATGACTGAGAAGAATATTGGCATATTGGCAACACTCCTATACTCTCATCCTTATCCTTCTTAATCAGGCTTTACTCCTTCATCCCCCGTGCCAAAAGCAGACTGTTCATTTTTTCTATTGATCTGCTCGTACACTCATTAAAGACAGCAGAACTCCCTATGTGCTGTCCAAGACACAGTGAGATGGGTCAAGCAGTGTGTGGTTTCCTTTACACTTTCTGATCATTTTTGCTTTTTGAAAAAATGGAAATAAAACGCCTTTGTCTGCTAGTGAAAGGTTCGCCCCCCCTTGAGATACACGCAACATTGCAGAGATTAAATTCAAAAAGCTTTTACATTTATGGACAAATCCGGCCCACCACAAGTGCCCTCTGTCTGAGCCTTTTACTCCGGTATCTTTATGCAATCTTTACCATTAGCACTTCAGAAAGAGTCGATCTCTATGAGAAAAATCATCAAACAGAGACGACCAGGGCTCTTAATTACATCTCAATCTAGTCATTTATGGCAAAATAGCACCGCAGTAGAAGTTCACTGTCAGCTTCTTCCACCTCTTCAAGGGAAGATCAATATAAGAAAATGGGATTGTTATTTAAAAAAAAGGGCGAAGGCCTGTGTGAATAAGTGGCATAAAAGTATTGCTGAAGATTGCTTTCCACTTATCTTCTCTGTAGCAGACCCCCTTTTGTGACGCTTCAATACTAAATTGTGTCATACCAACTGTTGCAATGTGAGCATTTATGTTTGCATTGTAAAGATAAGTTAATACTAATTTGGTGGTATAATAGATACAAGTTATTTGCATACAATAAGTCCTTCTTGAGCATCCCCGTCTGTCCAAAGCAGAAGTTACCATACCAACAACTGTAGGCCTATATACAGTATGTCATCAAACCATTTTAAGCTCTTAAGGATTTGCTGAAAAAAAAAGCTGCCGACTTTTCTTGTGAGATCCATTGGACCCAAATCTTGCTAACCCCCTGTTTCATAATAGACACTGTGATTGTGGAGTCTCTCCCCCCCCCCCCCCCCCCACACACAGGTGTTGTTGATGTTGTGGACGTCTCGATGTTGAGCTAAACCCATTTATCTTACTGTGCTAACAAAATATGTATGTGCCCATGTATTTTTTCTGTCCATGCCCTTTGCCAGGACTCTTGTACGTTGTAACCCCCTGCTGCCGTTGATTCCCTTAGCACAGGTGCAGCCGTGAACAGCAGCGAGAGCCCCCCTCCCTCTTCCTCCATCAATGACATCTCCTCCATGTCCACCGACCAGACCCTGGCCTCAGACACCGACAGCAGCCTGGAGACCTCCGCAGGACCCCTGGGGTGTTGCAGGTGACTAGCGGCCTGCCTTCGCAACCCCATGTTCTTCCGAAGATGAAGCAACAATCGCTCAATCGAAAGAAAAAAAAAACGACCAACAACTGAAAGAAAGAAAAAACACACATATGAAAAAAAAATGAGTAAAGATCGAAATTAATATATTACAAACAAAAAAACATTATGGAACGTTATGGAATCAGAGAAATCTCAAATGATGAAATCTAAAAAGCCTGTGCATTGTCATTAAAAAAAAACAGCAGTGGTATTTAAAAACTAAAGTAATGAGCTGAGATATATGTTAATGATCCTCTAGTTGCTTTGCTTACATCACCCCCTATTACATATCTTGTATATGGCATCCAAAACTAAAAATGACCAAAATGCTTTCGACTTGCATCTCCTGTAAAAGTGCATATTGGCTGGCTGCCGGTCTCCAAAAAATCCTCCCAAAAAAAAAAAGCATTTATGCTCCAATCATTGTGGCAAGGTGGGCTGCCATCTTGCTCATCACTTCTGTATGTACAATGCAGACTTCATTTTTCCCTCTTCAAACCCTAACCAACCCCTTTATGTGATGACACTGCTGTATTTTAACCTATAGGCTTATCTGTCTATAGGCACCCTCATCCCCACCCAGCACCATCCCCGGTGTGAGGTTGCCTGATTTGTGTGTTTTTATGTGGTAATTCTGCAGGGATAATGTAGTCGCTCTCACCCAATGCGGCTCTCCCCTTGCGCTACCTGTAAATAATGTAATTCTGTACAGCTGAAGGGCACAGAGTGGGACTGACGGCCAGTACACTGGGAGTTTTTTTTGTTTTGTTGGGCTAGCGCACCTTGCCACATCCATGCTTTCCACCTCAGTTGCTCCTGCCTATTGCTGTAGTCCTGCATGACTAGATTTAAACCAATGCTAATCTCACTGTATGCTAAAATTAGTCTGTATAGAGACTTTTGTTTATATACCATGTAAACTAACTCAAATCCAGACTTGAGGGGAGGGGGGGGGTCTGGTCACAGGATAGGAGGTGTAAGAGTGTAAGAGAGTGTGTGTGTGTGTGTGTGTGTGTGTGTGTGTGTGTGTGTGTGTGTGTGTGTGTGTGTGTGTGTGCGCGCGTGTGTGCACGTGTGTGTGTGTGTGTGTGGGAACCACAGGCAAGCCATTTAGACATAAGTAACATGTCAGGGCTGAGTTTCGGGACTTAAAGGGTCAGTACACTCAGTAGAGTGAATTATTTTGATTGTGCTCAGACTTCGTAAGGTTACCTTGGAGGAGTCTGATTAAGTGTGTGATATCCCTTTTATTTCTCCGCCACCTCACGGGCTGGGACCACCTGGCCCTGCATGTCATTGTGTACCATTAACCCCTTCATAGGCACGGGAGGTTGGTCCGTTTCACTGTGGCGTTACCACACGGAGACTATTCTAATGTATTTGACTGAAACATAGCAAGCTTTTACACGAGACACAAATTATACAGTAGGTTGTATGAAGGCGGGGCGATGAGTGTTAACCTTGTGGCAATGTATAATGTTGTCCTATAAACTCCTGTACATCATTTTACCACACACTACACAGAAGCTGACATGTTTTTGTTGGAGCTGGATAGAAGCTACCTTGACAGTTATGTTGACTACGTTATTTCTTAGCTGGAAGATTTATTTATTGATTTATTTATTTTGATAGGTGGAACCTGAATATGGCAAGTGCCTTTTTAGAATGAAGCATTGCGAGTGCAGAAAGTATATTATTTTGGGGGGTATTTTTTTCTGCCTTAAAATGTTCAGAATCCCCATATATGAAAACAAAAACACTGTTGGGCCAGATGTTGGCGCTTTAACTTCAGGTGTTAGCCAATGACGGTGAACTTCTGCAGTGTATAAAAAAGATTGTACGGCTTGAGACATACTTATGCTTAAGCTAGTTTTTAACACAGCATGAAAAAGTTCTCCGCCATTTTGCATATTCATTTTTTCCTAATTTCTCCTTTTTTGACATAAATCCATCTCCATTAAATCATGTGACCAGATCCAAGTTGGGACATAATACAAACCGCTTTACATGCATTGTTTGCGTATAACTTTGCAGAGGCTTGGCAGCTGTAGTACACTCTTCCCCTCGCTCCAAATGCTTTGTTTTTTAATTGAAAGATCATAGGGAAAGGAATTATCATTATCTTCATTTCCACATTGCCATATTTCATGTTCACATAGGCAAAAAGAAACAGTTTAACAAGGAATCATCTTTTACAAGCAGATAAATAATTTATGTTGCCGTGGGGATGGAATGACATTTGAGGAACTGCAAGTTTGACTTTGCGTGAACAGAACAAAACTTGCATAAAAGATTGGATTACCTGTCTCATGGTGTTTTATCACTGGACAATCAGGTTAAATCAGGTTTCTAGACAAAGGACACACCACACTCAAGGATGCTTTATACTGTACCCGGAATGAAATAAAAAGGGACAACTGAGTTGATTTCTAGCACGTCAAAAACACCAAATTTTTTATGACTATCACTGTATTTCCTTCTTATGGAAATTGCATGGCCACTAGTTTAGAATAAAAATGGCTAGAGATTCCGCCATGACATTTTGTTAAAACAGCTTTGAGGAGATGTGTGGTGACAGCACTGTGTAAGCAAACTTTTTCCCCTATTAATTTCTCACCATCGTCATTTGAGAGTTTAAACTGTATAGCCTATCTCTGTTATCTCCAGTTCAGCTGCATCAGCACAGCGGTTTAATTTTTTTGTTGTTGCATGGAGTCTACTCTAACAGCACCCTGTGGCTGTACATACATGTGTCAAAATACCAGAATTACATAGATAACTTCAATAGCTACTTTGTTAACACTCTTCCATCCTGCCTGCCTGTGGCTCATATACAGTGAACCACACACTAACAAAGTACCTGCACAGAGCTAAGTGGGTAACTGAGGGCGGCATCTCCAGAATAAGCTATAGCTTGGCTATTTTTGTTTTAGTTCAGGGTCTGGCCAGGTCAATCTTTTCCAAACAGGGTGCAACTTTGAAAATTACATTGTGTTTTTTCAAAAACGTTCAGATGAATTTCTCACAAAAGGGGGTCCAGTGTTTAAGTCGGCTCCTTCACCACCACGATACACTCACGTTACTGTTGAAGTTATTTTACAGGGCTTTTTTTTTACCATCCATTTTATTTTCCTATCTTAACATGTTCTTGTCACTTAGTACAAATACTGAAACATATTCTGTCTTCTTTTTTTTCTCTGAATGTGAACTGTTTTATAAGGCATCCCTCCAGACAATTCTGTTTAATAACATTTCAAAAGAAGGTGCTTTTTGGTCCTATTTATTGCACCTGAAGTAGATGATGATTCTAAAACAGAAAACAGCTGGGTTGTCAGCACTGAATGTAGAAAACGAAACGACTCATTGCTGCTCTGCCTATAGGTCATCAGTTTGTGTGTGTGTGTGTGCGTTATTTCAAATGAACCAGCATCAAACACAAACTGTCTGTACGGTTGAATTGCTTAAGTGGGATTATTTTTCCTTTTTTAACACAAGATCATGATTTTTATTGTGGTGCGGGATTAGCTTTTAAAAATGTCTATGGAGAGTCATTGCCGTCATGTATTTGGAAGTAGTTCATGTGTGTTATCACATTCAGTCACATAGAGTTAGAAACTTGTGTCAACTACCAATCCTGTTCCTGTTTTTAATTTTTTTATTTTGCCATGAGGAACTTCAAATGATCTCTTGTGGATTCAGGATTAGTAATTTTAGCCATTTAATTGTACGACTGGATTTTTTTGGCTGACAATTTAGCCATGCTTTTATTGCCAATATAAAGTATATATATGTTGGGATACATCTCATACTCTTTGGACTCGGTAATTGTGATCCCCAGTTCACTGATTTTCACTTTTTTTTCCCAAGTCATATTGTAAATAATAACAATCCAATCCAACAATGCAATAAACACATTATTGCACTCAGACAGGGAGGCAAGCTACTGCAAGGGGTCGGGTGATGCTGAGATGTTTCGAAACTGTGGAAATGATGAAACCCTGTATAGCTCATCTGAATCAGGTGATGTTGTTCTTCAATTCTTTTACGATTCTACTTCTCTCTCTCTCTCGTTTATTTTAACGCCGTGCTGTTTTAATGAATCATTCTTTATTGACATTGTAAGGTCGGAAAAAAAAGAACAAAAAAATAAACCTGTATCCGTTTCACGCTGATCTCAAAAGCTTCAGGCTATAGCGTTTCAAATAAAGTCAAAATAAATGCTAAAAGAAAAAGAAAAACATTACTGAAAGCTGTTACTGTAAACACAACATTTTAAAGGAACTGTGTATGTAAAAATAGTATACTGTATGTATGTGATTGAAAATAAACAAAACCTTTGATCTTGGACAAATGTGTACCTTTCTTTTTTTACTGCGATTTACAGTATACCACTGGAAGATATACATGCATTTACAGTTACAAATGATAGTGGTAGCTTTACCTTCTCTTGTTGTCTTTAAGGAAATCGTAGGCAAGGTTGTTAGTCCCTGAACACAGCTATATAAAGTGACAACATGGGATGTACTGTATGTGATTTCTCATGTGTGTTGAAATATTAAGAAATCGCACATATTTTATTTACTGGTTTCCAAAAAACGGATATTCCTGAATGATCATTTTTCAAGTAAAAGTACTAATATCACACTGAAAATCCTCCACTATAAGTAAAGTCCTGAATTCAATTTAAAACCTGACTTATCAACGAAATATACTTCATGTTTAAAAAAAATATATATTAAAGTATAACATTGTCTTTTAAAATAATAATTTATATGAGTTTTTTATTGAATATTCCTGCTGCATTAATGTGGATGTAGCACTTAATTGCTGTAAATGTTTAAGCTTGAGCTTATTTCAAATACTTTATCTACTGTTGGTAAGTTTAATGTAAAGCAACCATGTATCCCTACAAAATCCACTTTTCATGAGCTCTTAACAAAGGTCAGATTTCAGCTTTGTGACATTATGTTTTGCAATTTAAAATCGGTAATTTAACTTAAAAAGTAAAAAAAATAAAATCACTTTATCAGAAAAGGCAAAGTGAAAATCACCACATTTAGATATGCACAGCCAGGATATAAAGAAATTGTAATTTAAAAATGAACTAAAGCCATCAGTGAAATGTAATGGAGTAAGTACAATACTTCCCTCTGAGATGAAAATACTCATTCTAAAAGTAAATAACGAAGGAAGACAGACTCACATGAAAATTATTTTTTAATTCATATTTAGTCACTTTTTTGTATTTAGTTGTGTATCAAGTATCATGTCATGAAAATATTCCACTATCCCAGTCCTCCCCTCCCTCAAATGTGTCCATAATCCATCCTCTTGTGTGGAATTCACAGAACAAGTTGCCGTTGTCAGCTCGGCTTAAGCCTATTACTTCCCGGTGAAGGGTGCTAAATGAGAAGCGCTCCCTCCTTCAGTTGTTCAGGCACTTTTTCTTTCTTTCTTTCTCTGCCCCCTCCATCCATGTGCACATTCCAGATGTCCTGCATTGACCAGCAGCAGGCCTGTGCACACATACACTTCTAAGTCCAGCTCTGCTCAGTATACTCCGATGTTTTGTACCCTTTAGGAAATCCACATTGGTGTGTAGACATTTGGTTTGAAGCAACATAAATACATTTAAAGACGTCATCAATATGCAGTCACTTTACACACATTCACGTAAATACACCTGCCCCTCATGCACCATCATGCACACACCGCTTGCTACTGAATTAGGCAACCAGGCTGTTAAATGTCCTCAATGTTGACACACTTATTGGCGTAATTTCCCACTTTTTTTCTTTCACAGTTATGACCCATAAACACAACTCTGTGTTGGTACTTTGTAGCTGCAGCTTGATATTATGTGCTGGGAGGAATACAGTTGTATCAGGTGGATAAAGTGTCAGAAGAAGAATACTGGAGAGTATTTTTAAAACTGGCTCATGTGCTCACAGGCAGACTGTAAACTGCAATTCCAACGAGCCTTCATAGAGTGATAACAGCTACACAAATCTGTTTATGGGGAGAGTAGAATTTGTCCCTTGAGATTTTTTAAATTCATGACAGACATTTTTATATGATATGGGGTTTATGCCATTAACGGCGCATCGTGCAAATATTTTTTTTTACAAGCTACAAAACATTCTTCAATCAGTATCAACCACCCATATCCATCTGAATATGCATCGAACCAAACTGCCGAACAAACAAGTAGTGTCTACGATTATCTATAAAATATATACAGTACAGGCTTTTTTTTTGGTCATGGGGTAAATGAAACAGCACAGACACACAGGCACATATACAGTATATTGTCCAATTTAAATGGCACACACATTGACCAGACAGAACATTCAGTACCACCGTGCAGAGACTAAAACAAACACGTAAGTGCAAGGAAAGAAAAAAATCTCAATATAAAATATCACACATTGATAACTTTGCTTAAATATCAGATTAACATTTAAGTTGTACTTTTCATTTCTATTGTACATACATATGACACTGTGTGTTGTTCTGCAACGTTTCCCTATATGTACATGAGAAGATACAGAATTACATGGAACAATAAGATGTTTTTGGTTAGATTTTTAAAAAGTGAGTTGAGTTATTTTCATGTCCAAGGTTGGTGTCTTTAATATTTATTTTTTAACTCAATAAAACCTTCCCCGCTAAATGGCTTAAGAAGCTTAAGGACCTCCAAAGTAGTTCTGTGTATCATCATACACTTTGGTGTACTGTGCCTCTACTCCGCTTTCCAGTCAGATGAGTGATTACCACCACAATATCTGAGTAGATTGGAGAGCGTCTGTGAGTTGTTTAAATAACACTGTATTTACAGATAATGTCAGTTTTTTCATCACTCCAGGTGATTTCTAAATGTTTTACAGGTGGCTTGCATTAGCCCTACACCCCATATTTCTTAAATTAAAACATGCCATTAAACCTTTACAAATGTAACTTTCCCAACGTTGCCCTCTACAACCAGCAGCCAAATCCTGTTTGGAGCCCTCGTAATGTTTCACATCATGTAACAATAAACCACGTCCAGTCTTTCCTTTGCCTTTCCTTCACTGTATCCAGATGGGGTTGTTACGATCTGGTCGGCGGGGGTCAGTTGCCGTGGCGTTGCCGGTGGCGGTGAGGTCGCTAAACGTGGAGTAAAACTGCTCCATCTCTTTCTGTAGCATCTGGTTGCGGCGCTCGGCATCATCTTTGGCGCGCTCTGCGTTGCGCAGCTTGATCTCCGCCATGGTGTACTTCTTCCTCTCCTGGTCCAGCTCTTCGTGGAGGCTCACCATTTCAGTCTCCAGATCCAGGTTACGTTGCTCTAAGCTGCAGAGTGGGTAAACACAGGTCACAAGATTGAAATGGCCTAATGTGATGTTTGTAACGCTAAATATGAAGCTAGAGCCAGCAGCAAATTAGCATAGCATGCTACAGGCTACAGACAGGGAGACTTGAGACAGCAAGCATGACTCTGTCCAAAAGTAAAAGAAAAAAATGTTTTCTTTCTAAAGCTCAATAACTGTGCTTCTTTGTATAAATTACAATCGATACAGTTTAGTGAGCTTTCAGTCAATGAGATTTGAAGCTAGCTTCTCATGGTCACTAAAAGACAGAAATAGCAACAGATTATATTGGCATTTCAGATTTCTCACACTTACTGAGTATATTCTACCCAAGCATGTATTCAACTAAAGACTATGGTATAGATAATAGCTTTTTAATGATTATTTATTGATATTGATTTGAAACTATACTTGAACTGAAACTATACTTGGCATAAAAAATTTAGTCAACAGTAGGTTACAACAGTCAGGACGTAAATCCTAACTTGATTAAATGTAAAATGTTCAGCATTTGTTGAAACTGTTTTAGAGAAGTTTTGTCCAAATGAGTGTTACCAAGCTGTACCTACTTAACTGGCAATTAAATGTTTAATTCATTAATTTACAGTAGATACAAAGTTGCAAAGCTTTGCCAACACTGTTTTTTCAGAGATGTGACTGTACCTCTTTATCCTGGCCTCGTACTCGGTCTTCTGCTTGTGCATCTCCTGTTTGAGACTGGCCACCAAACTGTGCAGAGCGCTGTGGGTGCCGGGGCCATTGCCAACAGTGAACCCATCGCTGTTATCACTGTTGCTGGTGCCCCCACTACTACTACTTCCTTCTCCATTGCCGTTTCTGCCCTCGCCCACTACACCTCCAGTTGACTGGGTAGGCTCGATATCCCCTGCTTGTCCGTCCAGGTCTTCATAGTGTCCCCCGAAGAAGTCCTGCTCGGGGCAGGTGGTGGTGGACGAGCGACAGGAAGTGGAGTTGTCTGGGAGGGAGATTTCACAGGAGGAGGTGGACCAGGTGGCGCTGTCTACGCTCTGCTTGTCCTCACAGCTGCTGTTCAGACACGTGTTGGCGATGTGGTGCTGCTGCTGCAGGTTCTGGTGGTTTAAGTGGACGTTGTCGTACGTGGACAGACGGTTCTGATTGGATGTGTGTTCCCCGTTGTTGGTGCAGTCGCGTGGTTTGCTGTTCTCACGTAGCGTGACGCAGCCGTTTGGTACCCAAAGACCGTTGCGGCCATTCAAACTCCCCGTGACCACATCGGTGCCGGAAATGCCCATGCGCACGGTTCCGGTCCCATTCCCTCCAGTGCTGCTTCCGCCGGTCACGCCACTTGTGCCCATTTTGGTGCCTGAGCCTTTGAGCGTCCCACTGCGACGCACTGGTAAACTCCCACCTCCAGTTAAAGTCTGGCTCTTGTCTTGATTGGGGTCCGAAGAGGGTGAGGAGCTGAAGGAGCCGTTAGTCACAATGCCACTGCCTTTACTGAAAGCCGGATTCTTTTTAACAGTCATTGGTGGGCTGCGGGTGATGTCGAAGCGTCCCGTGACACCGTTACGAGGGCTCACTGATCGCGGGGAGCCACTGTTGTCTAAATGCTGGCGGTGAGAAGGAGACTCGGGCGCTTCCCAGACACACTGCCGCACCACCTGCGTGTTGTTGTTCTCTGCGTTCTGAGACACTGTAGCGAGGGCGGAGGTTGTGGTGGTGGCCTGTCGCTGTGTTTGCGGTTCGATGTTGTTGTTGACGAGCTCGAGGGCCGTTGGGCTGTCCTCACCCAGGGGGAATAGCACATCGTGGCGGCCAATCAAAACAGCCATGAGCTGCTGGACCAGAACTGTGCCTGTTGACAACATGACACCACACATCAATATCATTACTTGTTAAACTAAAACTCAACATTGAAACAAAAGGTCAGGGGCCTGTTTCAGGTAGCTGGTTTTACATACTCTGGGTTTAACCCTGCGCTCTGAGTTGGTAAACTCAGAGCGCAGGGTTGATAAGCAACTCTGGGTTTTCGGTTTCAGAACAGTGGATCAGCGTTGGGTTAATCAACTCTGAGCGTGTTCACTCTGGGTGGAGCGTGTGCATAAAAGCCATCGTCAATGGATCGCTGATAACATGATTCACCATGGAAACAGAAGAAACAAATGATTGATCCTCCCACTTCTCCACTTCTCAAAAAAGAAAAAAAGAAATCTCCGCTCCTCCCACTAGAGTTAGAAATATTAACGAATGAGCTTATGGTAGCCTATGGAGAAGAATTAACGGGATATTGTCTCATAACTCTGATCTAATCTCCTCGGCAATTCAGAAAAAAAAAACAGCAAACATTTTTTGTCAAGAGAATAATTTCGCTTCCGTATGAGAAGCCATAGTCTATTTTAAAAAGTTACGCATATCAGCTGTAAAGTAATAAAGCTGGCGCGGCACAGCATTGCTGCTGACAGTGTTTTATATTTGCTGTATAATATGTTGGCAAGCTATAGTCTAATAGCCTACTGTGCAGCAAACAGAACAGACTGTCGCTTCTTTTAAATGGGGAGTGAAAGACATTAACGTCAAGACACATTAGGTGACAGTTTCCATTGAAGAGCCTGATTGATTTATTACCAGATCCATTTTCCTCAAGTGATCACAGTTTACATTATTATATCATTTTTATATTCATATTAGGCTATTTAACGAGGCTCGTCTGTGACTTTAGGATCGCAGAAGTGAACTGTAACGATCGCGTGCAGCCGCAGCGTTACATTAATCCACCTGACATAAATCTGTTCAGTGACACAGACGTTAAAAAACATACAATACAAATAGGTTTATTAATCTGAATGTAGAGCATGTCACGATGTGTAAGGTGGCCGCCTATATGAACGGACCGAGGGCTGAGAACAAGGCTACTGATCAGATAAATGATCGGTCAAACGTAAAATCATCAGGAAATGATAAAAACATCCCGATGGAGATTTCTATAGAGTGATTTTGCTTCAAACTGTACAGGGACGCGTGTGACAGTGACACTCTTTCTTCAGTCGGAGCTGCAGCGTAAAGTGAAAACAAACTCGGGTAGGTCTAACCACCTACCCAGCAGGTTAGACCCACGGCGTATGTTGCCGCAGTAACAGACTCTCGGTTGCACTGAACCTGCTACCTGAAACGGAAAACCCAGAGTTTCCACCAACTCAGAGCGAACAAACTCTGGGTTGCCTCAAAACCAGCTACCTGAAACAGGCCCCAGAAAGCAAAAACATGACTAGCATGACTACTGACCTTCCATAATAGCTACTGGATCCTCAACCTTCGGCCTCAAGATATTTGGCCCAAAGACTGTGGCCAAGTTTTGGACGCTCATTTTGTTCACTCCTGAATATGACTGGACTTCATCTAGAAATCTGGAAAACGGGAACATATCCACTTTTAACAGCTCAACAGTTTGCAATTTGAAATATCATCCACTTTAACAAATAAAATGAATACCTGCAGATATATTTGAGAAGGTTGTAGTTCACTGGAGGTAGGCATTCCACAAGCTTTCTCAGCTCCTTTATACCCTGCAGATGATGGACATTTTTTAAGATAACAGATGTTCAATCAAAAACACTAATTCATATCAACTCATACTCTAAGTTATGATCAATCATACATTTACAGTGTAATAAATATAAAAATCCCATATTTATTGATTGACATAAAATCAGAAATCTACACAGATCTGCACACATGCATACACAAGAGGCACCGACTTGGCTATTTAGTGAAAATGGAGTAGGAGGGTTATGGAAACTTAAGATAAAAAAGACCCCTGTTGTGACACACACCTTATGGTATGAAAGAAATCCTATTTTGATGTTAAAAGTTAATACAAAGACAACAAAGTAGAGCAGGTTAGAGGATGGGTTGACCACCTGGCAAAAGACCAGAGAATGTGCAAAGAATTGGACTGATTGCGTGTCGCCTATTAGACCTAAGAGGCACACAGGACTTCATATAGGACAGCATGTTTCTTACCATTTCATCATCTTTGCCCAGGAGCTTGGCACAGGCCAGGAACTCATCATACTTGTGGAAGGGGATGACGGGCTCAGGCAGCTCTCTCAGATACAGTTTCAGTAGAGAGGCTACCGTGTGCACATCTGTGTTACTGTAGAGAAACACAAGACAAAGTAATAATGAAGTCATTTCAACACGCTCAAAACGGTTTCCAGCTTCTATGTAACGTTTGGTTGAATGCCTTAACAAAAAATGTAAATACGTTATTTGAGCTCCCTAAATAACTTTCTGTGGGATAATAAGGCAGACAGGTAATAACAAAAGCCAGAGAGGGAACAACAAGAACAACAACACTGTGGAAGCTTTGAGCTGCCAAAAGTCAAGAGGATTTCCACTGTAGGCTCAGAGACACTAATGAGCCAACAAGGAGGCAGCTGGCCCGGCAGGCAGGAGGTAACAAGGGCTTATGAGAGAATCAGCAAGGTAGGGTAGGGATGTGTCGGTGTACAGCTGACATAATGGTGGCACTTCTGGGTGATTTGGTGTCCTGTGTTTTCATGGAAGAGGTCAGATGTTGAGGGATCCTGACAGCCCCATCCAGGTTTTGTTTATGGTCCTCTGAGTGGATGGCGGGAGTGGTTGGATTATGGTAAAAGAAGGAGGAGGAGCAGAGAAGGAAAGACGTGGTGGGGGTGGAAGGTTCCATCACTCATACATTTGTCTGTCATCCTGAGTTATGGGCGAAGGTCATCACATTAAAAAACAGTCTTCAGTCTCTCAGTGCAGCCACCTACGCACAAAATAATAGGAAGGTGGATAATAATTTGCCTCACTGGTCTGTAGACATTATCGTGTAAAATGTATGAATTTAGGATTTGAATTTTTTTCCTTTTTAACAAGCCTGTTTTCTGATTAGACCTCTGCTCAAGGAGTCAATTGTCCGTCCCTTAACGCCTGGTCAGTGTCACACCATTGAACATCGATCAAATACGATTTCCACAGACCCACCTAGCCTCGAGAAGAGGATTATTTAAGCCAGAAATTGTGGAAGCTTTCTCGCCCTGACAAACAAGCCATTTTATCCCCAAACATTTGAACCTATTATTGCAGGAAAAGCACAGGTGGCGCTAATGACATAAACGACAATGTGTCACCGAGCCACACAACTACATGGAATCTAGTGGTCATTAACCTGATTAATTACACCTGCGCTTCCCTGTTATGACAGAGCAGCGTCTGTTTTGAAGAAGCCATTAATTCACCATTTTAGTACTGCTGCGTTTTACAATGTAGCGATGCACTGAAGAGGTACAATTTACCAGCCGTAAAAGCAAAACATCCATCACTATTTACCAGCTAACACACACAACACAGGAACTGTATTCAAAGGGAAAATATGAAAATCAATAGGTAAAGTGTGTAAAGATTACACAGTTATACCCAATTAGTGTTTTGTTTCAGTAGACACCACAACACATTCACACAAACTACAGAAACAGAAAATGTGTGCAAACCTGAGATTCAAATTAAATAACCATCCTTTCTATGACATGTATCCATGCATAAAATGTGTCTATTACACATTTACTGTTTAAGAAAGGAAATAGGTGAGAAAAACATTGTGTTTGTTATGTTTTAAAAAAAATTCAGAGCCAGATAAATGTTACTTTCATGATCATTGGTTTGTCGGCAAGGGATCCTTCCTAATGACTTTGTGTGAAGCAGGTTTCTGACGTAAAACAGGTATTGAGAGTCTCTATCAGTCAAGTTCCTCCAACTTGATGAATCTGAAACCTTTTGGCCACACATTCACTTTGGAACAGGAGAACCCCGAGTTGTTTCCAGAGGTGCAGACCTAGGACCAAGGTCAACTTCGCCTGAACATATCAACTTCGAGTTCAAATTCAAGCAGCTCAGGTGTTTCCTTACCAATCAAAAGAGGGTTTCTCTCCACAGTCGAAGGCATCCTGCAGCTCTTTGACCAGGTTGGCCTGTCCTGGCAACCTGAATAGGCCCTCCTCCCGAAGGCCCCACTGACGAATGAAATCCACACACTGCTCGACCAGCATAGGGGCCAGCTTGTTCCCAAACCGCCGCTCATACCGCACAGTTTCCTCCAACTTCTGACCAAAGATTCCTGAAAGACAAGACAAAGGGTTTAAGGATGGGTACCAGATCGATAAAAAAGCCAACGCTACAAGAAATCCAGCTTGGGTGTTTCTGGATTTTATCCCAATATTTCAACTTTTATTCATAATGGCCAAGCGTTTATTTCATGGCAATTTGTAGAACATTCATTTTATAATAGGAGAATACGCTGTACACCACAAGGTGCGGAGAGTGAGTTCAACATATTCAAAGAAAGAGCGGTGTCTCCAGGGTTTAATAAAGTTTGTATTACAGATATTTAATTTGGTTCTCTTTTTACAGCTGAATTATTTAGGGTATGCCTTCAAAATCAGAAAAAATAATGATCTATCTCTTGAAATATTAATGCTGTTTAATATCTCACACTTTTTTACTTTATCTCCCCAAGTAAAAGAACCTTTTTCAGAGAATTAGAAAAAAAAACTTCAGCTTTTGCAACTTAAGGCACATCAAAGAGAGCAGTTCAATCGATTGAAAAAAAAAAAGAAATTTTGATATGGCCGGCTAGACAGTCCAAGCAAAAAAAAAAATGTACACCCACAAAGCCTTAGTCTGATGATCAAATCTCTAACTTCCTGCTGCGCACCCTCTCGCCTTTTGTCCGAGGCCGGCGCTGTGGCAGGAAAAAAAAAAGGACTGATTTCCATTCGCAGCCGTTTCATGTGGATGCAACACAAGAGGGGATTAAGGCAGCCTTCCTGAGAGATTTGGACCTGCATACTTTTCCGGTCTCCAGATACAGACAGAGGCTATACTCACACACATGCACACACGTGGTACGACGAGGTACCTGGGGGTGACCGAATTAGACTGAGCTTAGCAGGACTCCTCGTGCTTTTGACAGCTTTTGACACAACGAGGAAATAGCTGAAAAACGTACTGGTGTTAATGTGAACATTTGTAGTTTCAAATCAGAAGTTTAAGGTGTAGAGGTGCATGACATAGAGTCAGAATGGGGCTTTTCTAGTAGACAAATGCTTCGATACATTTTTCTTTTTTTTTTTAAGATTTTTTTTTTGGCATTTTTATGCTTTATTGATAGTGTAGAGACAGAGTTGAAATGGGGCAGAGAGGGGAGTGACATGCAGAGAACGACCGCGGGGTGGAATCGAACCCGGGTCCGCTGCTGGCCGAGGCCCATGGGGGGGACACCCTACCAACTGAGCTAAGGGCGCCCCCTTCGATACATTTTTAATTAAAACGCAAGTGGATGCAGTTTATACATGGTTGCAATATCATGGCATTTCGTCATATACTCACCCCTCTTGAAACTGACACAACTCGTAAGCTTCCGGAAGTAATGCCTATTAATAAATTTGTGATAAGATAATACTCCAGAGGTGCAGAATTTAAAGTGCGTGCGATTGAGCATTTTCCAAAAAACAGCCTCAGTCATTTGCAGGCAGGTAAAAGACGTCTAAACGAAAAAGTCAAACTGTCTTCATTTCCATCTCCTCAGAATATGTTTTTTTAATCTTTGTGGGGAAAAGAAGCTGCTCACAAGTTAACAGTGGAGTCTTGTGTTCTTATCCTCATCGTCTGGGTGAGACGCTTCAGGGACGTTTTCCACTTCAGTCGTCACAGCAACCCAAATCAGGCAAAAAACAAGTTGCAAATTCCAGAAAATATTTGATGCCGTCCATGGAACTTTCAAACTTTAGATGTGTCCGACATGTACATAAGTCAAGCTCCACCCAAGTTAAGAATGATGAATTTCCCAATGTATCAGAGCGCCATGTAAATAGCGACTGAATGAAAAAAAACTATTTCATCCCTGCAGACATTCTGGTCATGAGTCTAGGAATGTTTTTTCCCCGGGTCACATGTAAGTGTGTGCGTGAAGCAGCTTAAACAGACTACATCATGCACGCACACACGCACACGCACACACACACACACACACACACACACACACACACAGACACAGAGGAGAGGGGTCTAGACACAACAGTGTCAGATTTTTTCCTTTCTGGGCTTCCCATTTCCTCTTCCTTGTCGGATGCTTGTTTTACTAAATATGTTACATTTTCAAAGAGCTACACAGTGAATATGTTCTGTATGTTATTGTTACAAACAATAACAATATTTGAATATTTGAATTGGAAAAAAAATAGCATTTTTTTCAGAGCAGAAATTGAATATAATATTCATAAGTATGTTTTAATTAGTGTATAATCGCTTCAAATTAAAGTTGTTTTTTTACTTACTTAATTTTTCTAAGTAAGTTTTTATGTGTAGTTTGGATAAGCTTTTATGTGTAGTTTGGATAATTACTAAGTAATGTAGGTTGAAAATGTTGTCTGTCAAATGTGGTTGAAAGCAGTCTGGGACAATTCAATTCAAGACAAGACAACCTGGAAAATCTACCACATGAGCTTTCTTTTTAAATGATCTACATTGCATAAGTCAAAGTAAAAACAGTTCAAAACAACGTTCAATTAGAAATAGAAGTATAAACTCTTTCCCAAATGACAAGTTAAAAATTGGTAGTTACCGTGAAATAAATCCCCAAAGATCCAGATGGAGAGGCCACAGCTGCACATTTCCAAAAAGGTCTGACTCCAAACTTTCTCTTGTCCAATTGTTTGTTCAAGCTGCCCATGCAGTAATTAATTCAACATCATAGTAAGTGTCCAGCACAACATGACAGCAAACTATCAGCGGCACCAAGCTCTTCTGTGGGTTAAAAAAAGGGGGCTTCGCTTTTTGGGAGCTCCCGCCCTGTCTGTCACTCTCTTAACAACATTTTTAATCACACTTCAGGGGCACTGACCAGCCAATCGGGGCTCAGTTAGACACTGCTGCTACAGCAAAATGTGAAAGCCTGTGGGTGTGTGTGTGTGTGTGTGTGTGTGTGTGTGAGAGAGAGAGAGAGACACACAGAGAGAGCCCAGCTCTGCTCCAACTTGGAGCCACCTTTCTTGTGGCATCTTTGACAAATGGCTCGTCCTTTTGAAGAGCAGTCAACTGCAATAGACATCAAACTCCCTGCACTGAAAACAGAGGGGCCAGCTCAGCCTCATCTATTCACTGTGTCACCGAGAGCTGCCTGAACAGCCCGTCCAGTTACAAACGGCGCACTTGTGCCCCACTCATACAGAATGTAGGCCAATGTCTGCCAGTGAAGTCAATAGCAGGCCATAGTGGCACAGCACGAGTGATTGGGTGATCCCACTAAAGTCAACGACTTCATGAGAACTACTTCAAAATCACACACTTAAGTTATAGATGGCATTTTATTTGATGAATACTACACTGGCATTCTTTTAATATTTCATGCAACTTTTGGTTTTAAACACATCAAATTCCACAAGCAAAAATTGCTAATGTATGACTAAATATACTAACATTGTAAACAATGTTGCTGTCAAGACAACCAAAAAGACCAGAGCGTAAAGAGACCAAGGCAAGACCAAGACTTTGAGGGGTTGAGACCAAAAGCAAGTCCCACACTACATGACACACTCAACGATAAAATGTGGAACATGCAAACCATAAGACATCTTCAAATTGATCTGAAAGATCCACAGTCCCCGTAAAAACACATACAAAATCATATAAAGATTCCTTATTTTACCTCTGTGATTGCCATATACTGTATAGGATAGAAGTGTGTATGTATTAAGTGATTTTTTCGAGTAAAGGCCTTGAAAGGTTTTGAAAAAAATTTAATTCCTCTTTGTCTGAGATTAAGACAAGACCAAGTAAGAATGTGGTCGATTCCGAGAACAAGAACGAGACATTCAAAAAGTGAGGACCGGTCTCGAGTACTACAACATAGGGAGTAAAACATGGAGAAGGAAAAATGGAGGCTTCCTGTTCCTTTACTTGTCAACTGACTGAATTTTCTTTTTACAGAATTGTGACGATACAGTCCTAAAAAAAGTAATTCAAAAATGACTGTGAAAAAATTTTTGAACCTGTAATTTGGAATCACAGTAATGGGGTTGTGCTTTTCTCAGAAGCACTTAGCAGAGATGATGGTGAGTGAGATTAGAGCCGCAACGATTAATCGACAAATCGATTATTAATCGATTATTAAAATAATCGACAACTATTTTGATAATCGATAATCGTTTCAAGTAATTTCTTAATAAAAAATTTCCAAATTCTCAGATTTCAGCTTCTCAAATGTGAATATTTTCTGGTTTCTTTAATTCTATTATGACAGTAAACTGAAATATCTTTGTGTTTTGGACATAAAAATACATTTGATGAAGTCAACATGGGCTTTGGAAAATTGATCAACATTTTTCACCATTTTAAGGGCCAAAACACTAATCGATTAATAATCGATTAATCGAGAAAATAATCGACAGATTAATTGATTATCAAAATAATCGTTAGTTGCAGCCCTAAGTGAGATGGATTGAATACACACACAAACATATCCTCCTTCCAGCGCCACTACTGGAAACTTTAAAACTCATCCAAAGTGTCTTCATGAATATCATCCACATCAGCAAGTGAACAAGTTGTTTAGCCAATGAAAACAGTTGTTGCTTTGTATATTTACCTCCACCGAAAGGTGCCCAGATGACCCTGCGGATGGTCTTCACCCAATCCTCCATGTCATTCTGGGTGCTGGCCATAAGAAGGTAGGTCTCATGGTTGGCTGTCATCCGCTCTCTGTCTCCCCCTGTTCAAATACACAAACATAGATGAGTCACAACATCCTCATTGATAGTAAATCACAAGTCTCTCTGGTGTCAAAACTTTCATTGTAAATTCATGGATAATCAAACTGTGCAAACACAAAGATAAATCATCAGCCATGTCTGATAACCTGTGCAGGTTGCATACTGCGCTCTGATTGGCTTCAAACTAGTTGTGATGGGCTAGCATCATACTCAGATTTAAAGGTGGAGTCAGCGATTCATTCTCGAGCAGACTTGTCCAAAAATGCACAGACTCTAAATGTCCTTAGATGACATGGTAATTCACTTGACCCTAACCAGTAGGTGTCTCTGAAGAAAATGTCTCAGATTTTGGAGGCACAAACTGCCCTTTTAACTCACCGGCAGTCATAATAACGCAAAAATTATGACTGAAATGTTTATATTTCTGGGCAGAACAGAAGTGTATGTTCCATTAGAGGCAGGCCCAGCCATGCTATCTCAACTTGTAGATAATGGCCACGCTGCTGTCATGTGATACTGGACAGATTGGAGTGGAGACTCTGGACCTGTTTCAAATAGCAAATCTAGTGACTGCTGTGAAAATAGGACCATTTGCATCGCTCCTTTTCAGCTTTGTTAATCTGTGACAAACAAACAACAACTCGTGGCATTTTTGCACGGATGCACCTGGTCCATCATGGGAAGAGATGAGCTATTAAGAGACAAATGGTGTGTCACACAGTGGTTGAATTATTCATGACTTTGACCACCGGGGATCCTGCTCCATTGATTTTCTCTCAGGATAAGATCTGCGTGTTGCATACGGAAATATATATTTATAGACTGCTTCAATGCAACATGACAGGCACGGGAAGGGATCAGGTTTACCCCATCCTACTGACTTGAAATAAAGCAAGTCTTGATATGTCAAATGTTTTCTGATACAACCCCCAAAAGAGAGTCATTAGTTCTATGCAAGTTCAAATTGTCAGAATAAGGGAAAACACAAAACAATGTGATGTTAAACGACAACAAAAACGCTTGCGCTTTTATTTTGAAATAAAAGCTTAAAGATTAGAAACCATGATTATGAGGTACAAGAGGTGGGTGTTTTGGGAGTCCTAACTTGCTGCAACAGATTCATTGATATAGGTCTGATTTTGTGTGTGTTTATGCATTGGATTTCATTTGCTCTACATTGAGTTTCACAATGTTCCCACATATTATCAGCATTAAAAACAAATGATATTACCAGTGAATATGTTTGGACTACGAGGTTCCTGCTACGAGTCATTTATTGGGTGAGCCCTTAAACTCGAGGTAACTATTGATAAAACCTGTACTCTATGTGAGGTTTGGCCTTGATGGCAGATACCTTTCAAAACAGCTTCATGGAACCATAACGATCCGGACTCACCGTACTATCACCAAAACTGTAATCTCGATGAAACGTTGGCCTGAAACGGTTCTGTTTGTAGCCAAACTTTGACAAAGTTTTCCAAATAGCAATTGCATTCAGTATATGCAATGCTTTCATGCATCTATTAAAGGTGGAGTCAGTCATTCTGGAGAGCTTGTTGTCAAATCCCCTCTGTCCCTGATCCAGTGATTAGTCACTACCCAATATTGACTTCCTCTTCAGTGTTAACATTAATTACGCCTCACCCCACAACATTAACAATCCCTAGCCACCATATTTAGACTTGAGTTGATAATGCAAAGCCTCGCTTGTGTTTAAGCTGCATTAAAGTCATGAAAACATGTCTACTAATAGCGTTTGCCATACGTCCATTCATGACAAGCCTATAGGCAGCGTGAGCTCATCCTAACAATCACGTGTAATTTTATCAATAGGCTACTTCCCCTCAAATCTGCAACGCGCAACAGATTTTTCAAAACAAACCGAAACGACGCGCCGGTAAATGTGTAGCAGCTCACTTACATTCGCACATGTGAGTGGTTTCTCTTCAGCCGGTGGTAAAGACCCGTCGCTCCAAATACGCGTGCGAGACAGCGCTTCACATTCAGATTTTCAACCCAAAGTCCTCCGTGTAAAAAAAAAAATCTCACGGCAGCTAATACATTAATGGATTTAAAGAGAGAAAGAAAGAGAGAGAGAGAGAGAGAGAGAGAGAGAGAGAGAGAGAGAGAGAGAGAGAGAGAGAGAGAGAGCGAGGGGGGGGGGAAGAGACTATCGACGTGTAGGCGTGTGTCCACTGCGCGAGGGAGACCGTGACTACCAGGGCCGTGCAAAGCTTTTTTAGGGTCCCAAGGACATCAGCCCCAATCCCATGTTGCAACTTTGAATAGCATAATTAAAATTTTAATAATTTAGTTAAACAGCTGGGCACTGTGATAATAAGTAAACATTCCTCACACTATAGTAAATTGTGTATGCATTTGGGACTATTTTCAGCTGCAGATTGATAAACATTTTGCACAAGTGAGTGTTCAGCATCAGGATATAGGCCTACAGTAGCCTATGTGAAAAATTAACACACACACACACACACACACACACGCACGCACGCACGCACACACACACACACACACACACACACACACACACACACACACACACACACACACACACACACACACACACACACACGCACGCACGCACACACACAAACGTTTCATTTCCTCCTGTCAAAATGTCAAATTACTCAACCCCATTACCCGATGCTCATGTTGACCACTGAAGTGGAGCTGTTGGATAGATTTCACATTGTCACCAATTAGACAGCATGGCCAACAACATGGAAGTCTCCGCCTTGACAGCATTGTTTGCATACATTGTCATGCAAAGTAATTGTGATTCCTCAGTGCTAGTCTTGTGAGTGCTTTTGACCACGTTTTAAATAAATCATCCTTTAGCGCAGCGCCTGTGTTTCCATTACTTGCATGGGAAGGCAGCATTTCCTGTAGGAAACCGGTTGTGAAGCCATTAAACAGGCGTGCAACAGGATTATATACAGCATACCATGGCTATTACTCCTGTTCCTCCTGCCATTTCCTGTTGATGCTCGGCTTTCTTACACAGAGGCTGAAATTGTCCCCATGGTTTAGAAAGACTGACGATACGTCAAACTCACTTTGCAAATGGACAACTTCCCAGACAAAACATGTTAGAGAGCTGTTGCTGAGATTCCTTCATGACAGAAGGAGCACATACAGTATGCAGCTCTAGAAAAAATTAAGAGACCACTCAAATGTTCAGTGTCTCTCGTTTTACTATTTATAGGCATATGTTTGAGTAGAATGAACATTTTGGTTTTATAATATAAACTACTGACAACATTTCTACCAAATTCCAAACCATAGTTTGTCATTAAGAGCATTTTCAATAAGTTATGTAGAGATGAAGATTTAAGAAAAATCCAGACTGTCTCTTAATTTTTTCCGGAGTTGTATGTCATTTTCCATCTGAAGCCATGTAACCTATAAAGTATTGGTATATTCATCTTGTGCAAATAGAGTTGCATACCACCTCGAATGAAACGCGTATAGGAGGATGAATGGACATCTATTCTCAGGCTGTTGACTAGCAAACCTAATCCAGAGTTACTTCAGAACATAACAGTACAAGTGATAACAAAATAATATTGTCTGTGTATTTGTATGTAGATCTAGACGGCTGCTTTTACAGTCTGGCACAGATGTGTCAGTCAGCTTTCCGCCGGCTGCCTCACAATGTGTTTGTGACTAAGAGCAGAGGACTTGAAATTAAAAACAGACTCAGATGCGGCAGCTGCAACGATTGAGTCATCGCTTTGCAAATGACAAAGGTTCTGCCAACTGCTCAAGGCATCAATGAATACTGTTGCATTTGCATGACTTTGCAAAGATGATTTGTTTCATCTTTCGTCTATGCAACTTCTTTTTTTTTATGCCAAATGCCATAAAAGCAAACTTTCAGTGAAGAAGTGCAAACTTTTTAGTCCAATCATAGACACACAGCTTTCCCTGAAAACTCAAGCATTGTCTCCTGACCTCGGACACACAAAGGCGAATGAATGATTCAAACCGGGTTAAAACCACCATCAGATAAACAGACAATCAGAGAAAAGCGAAGCCACACCTCTGTGAAGCACAAATATTAGCTTTTCAAGTCTGCAACTTTCACAGTCTCCACGATGTTTGTCAGTTAAGCTTTAGCTGCAGAAAGATAAAAAAAGAGCTCAACTTGTCGCTTGTGAGTAAATTCTGCCCATCTGTCCACTAAATTAAATGACTAGAGGCTCCCCTTTGACAGATTTTCAATCGGCTGTGGTTAAGCCGCCTGCCAGTATTATTCTCAGACTCACAATCCTCAGACTCAAACCCTCAATCATTGTGTCTTCAATGAGACCAATCCTAGCAGGAGTTCCCTGCAGGAGACATTTCCAGTTTCTTCACGTATTGCACGACTGTACCTGAAGAGACAACCGTGACAGCTGTCACAATTCACCCCGATTCACTACGCTTCGGTACACCGCTGCAAAGTTTTAGAAACTCAGCAGATTATCTTTTTACAGAGAGGCACGCAGACTGCAGTATATACTTTAGAGTATGGCTTGTATTATAGGAAGCACACACATCCAGATTCTTCATTCACCTTGAGGCTCAGACCTTGGAGAATAAGAATGCAGCACCCTTTCACTTTACTACTGTAACTGCACTGACAGTATTTGCTGCAGTGGAGCGCCTATAAAACGACAACATAGTTTAAACCTCTATTTATATACAGGAAACACATACTATAACTGCACCATGCTACACCATAACCACAGACAGGTGGTTAATACAATCAACCTCAAAATTGTAGACAGCACCAAACAAAGGAAGTACACCAATAAAACGAACCACACACGTCCTATTCTATTACATGAATTAAGTTACTAACACCCCTACACTGAGTAAATGCACATCCTCTTTTCATATCAACATATCTCTTGCCTCACATTAAATGATCTCTTCCTTTATTTATAGTTGCCCCCTGTGCATGTGCTAATTACCATCTGTGTTGGGTAACAACTGTTCATTCCAGCTTTGACCACTGGCCTTAATAAGTGGCCAAACCCCAGCTGCAGACTAGTCTTTAACTTATGGCTCAAAAACAGGTGTGGGACACAACAAAGGATCCCACTGTGCTGTAATTGCTCCCAAATACCTGGAGCCCCGAAAAACACTACCCCCTGTCCTGTACCTCTGTAAGTAAGTCCCGTAAAAAGAAAACACTCGGATTGCATAACATTGGATTCATCTTTTACAATCGCCACATGATGCTAGCATTATTCGAGTACTATAAAATGTTTTGGTATGAAAATAATAAAGTGTACATTTATTAGATTAGATTATTCCTTTTTTTTAAGAATAGTTGGGAAAAACACCTACGCCTGTTATCGTCCTTACAACAAATATTCCACATCTTTTAGATAAATGTGAAACTAAAGACGAAAGATGGTTAGCTTGGTTTAGCTAAGCACAAAGGCTACAGGAAGTCACTGGGTCTCATTTATATGTGTTTAATGTGTAATTTATTTTTTGCCGGGTTAGGCGTCTTTATGCTTTTTATGTTTAATGAAGAGATACCTCATCATACTCTTAACTTTAGTTGTACACATGTTTGAAAATGTTTAATTTCCTTTAATTTGACCATTTTCAAAAATAATGTATTGTAGGGCAGATTATAGAACTGGAACTTTACAAAAATAAAGTGTCTCCGTAAAGCGGCTTAGTGGTTCCAACAATGTAACAAATTCAGAAAATGTCAAATTCATTGCAAAGGTCTAACGATAAAAATGCAAACCTTGCTTTGAAATTACCCCAAAAGGGATTGAGTGTAAAAATCACCACAACATATTCCATATGCTCATGAGTGGAATACTTTTTGTGGGAGATCTGTTGAGAAAATGTTAAGCTCCTCCAGACTTTGATTGCGCTTCTTGCCAAGTGGAGGAAGCAGCTGCTGCTGGCCAGGAAAACAATGCAGACACTGTAACTACCTTGTATAGCTTCAAATGACAAAAATATGTGTCCTAATTCTCCCACTGTGCACAGTATGTGTGTGTGTGTGTGTGTGTGTGTGTGTGTGTGTGTGTGTGTGTGTGTGTGTGTGTGTGTGCGAGCACATTGGTAGATTGAATGAATGCATCAGTGTCTGTATTCTCTTGTCTGCATGAGTCTTCTTGTTTGCAAGCAAGCAGGGGCAAGTTGAGATTCAATATTGTGTCTAATGATAGTCTTCTCAGAAGTCCACACATCATAAATACCTCCAGCAGAACAGGAAGTCACTCACTGAGCGACAACCCACACTAAAATGCAAATTGCTTGCTCACTCACATGCAGAGAAATGATGACCAGGATTAAAAAGTAAAGACACAAAAACAGCCACTATTTCCTTTGCCATCTTTCGTTTTCAAATGATGGCACCCTCAGACCCAGGGCCTGTTTCATTCATCAGTGATATCACCTCCAGATGATCTAATCCCCCTCTGCAAAGTGCAGCTGTTTCAACAAAGAAGTCTGTGGTACAGACACCAGTGTATGTCTGGAGCAACACATCAATTGAACTGCAGCAGATTGCGTGTAAGAAGCTATCAACAGGCTGAAAATAGTCAAATAACCATCTTATAATTGTTACCTTGACGCGAGGACAGTACATCAGATACTCCATACTGTGGCAAACTATGAATGGCCTGATGAACCATCTCCATGTCTCCTCCACTCTCCTGTCTCTGGCGGATCCAGAAAAGAAGCTCCCTGAGTGGGGTTACAAAGTTCCTGCCGCCTGGGTTAACTTGAGGACGGGAGTTCCCGACTGAGGAGCTGCTGTGCCAGCTTTTTGGGCCTGGCTAAGAATGAGTGAGGGAGCACAGCTGAGAGGGTGTGAAAGAGAAAGGGGAAGGGTGTGTGGGAGGTGACGGGGTGAGGTTTGAAGAGGGGGTTGGGGAGTACAAACACACACCCACACACACACACACACACGCACACACACAACCACACACACACACATATATACTCACATGCATACCTCTCTTAAGCAGTGTAATGGGAACAATAGAAGAATCTCACTGAAGGCTTGG
This sequence comes from Ammodytes marinus, assembly GCF_949987685.1. Lineage (NCBI taxonomy): Eukaryota > Metazoa > Chordata > Actinopteri > Uranoscopiformes > Ammodytidae > Ammodytes > Ammodytes marinus. Next base: position 8,239,668 of record NC_137222.1, read on the forward strand.
GGTTTTAAAAAAGGCCACTGGTTTGACACAGGGCACGACCCCATGAGCAAACATGGGATGTCCCATTCACACTGTGGTGCTTTGTTAACATCTTGAACCCCGCACTGTCATGAGCATAATGATGTAATAATATTGACCTTTTGCTCGTGGAGTCGAACAAGCTGGCAACATTAGTAGGTTTATCGTCTATATATCAATTTGTTGATACTATGTTACATGACAATACTTTTTGGTTCTGTATTGTAATATTCCTATTGCACTTTTGTTTTGCATCAACAAATGTAACTGAATTATAGAAACTATCAAACAAACTCAAATGAATAAGTTAAACTAATGTTTTAAAAAAGAAAGAAGTTACACCAATTGAGACACTCAATTTATTGTCAAATGATTTTTTACTTATTACAAGTCAAATGTAATGTTTCCGTTGCAAGTCGTTATTAACAAGAAACAAGTAAGTATAAAAGATTGGGGGTAAAAACTATTTTACATTGCAAAACCGTCAGTTGTTTAAAGCTTTCTGTGTCTCAAAATATGTTTCCAAATATTAAAGAAAAGGGGCCAAAAAATATACCAGTAGTTTTGCATCTCCAGAGTTTAATACTCCATTTTATGTAAACATTGGGTTAATCGATGCGACACATCGTAATTGAAAATAAAAATAATTAGTCGGTTAGTGGAAAAAATAAGCTCTGCCAATCGGATGCTTTTCTCACTATACTTTATGCCTTGAAGGATAACTCAATTAAGATTAATTAATAGTGTTAGTTGCCGCCCTAGACTGGTTAGTTGCAGCCCTAGATGACAATCATATATCTTCACATTATTATTATCAAAAACCATATACCATGTCCAAAGAAGAATAATCAAAAAGATACCTGAACCTTTAATATCCCAAAAAGCTTAAAGCAACATCACAGCTTCTACATTTGTCCTTCTGCCCACGGCTACATCTTCCCATGTATCTATAATAGGTGTCCCGTGTCATCTGAGCCGTGGTACGGTATCGATGGCTGATTCTTTTCCTGGTGTCACGGTGGTCCTTGCCTGTCCATCGACATAATCTGAAGGCAGACACCACAACATTAGCCGCTCCCTGAGTCCCACAAGACATTGTCTGGTGGAGAACACAGACTCCATAGAGTTACTATGGCTATCCATTACCATCTGATGCTGAATGAGTAACAAAGTGAATAGGAGTGGGGAGGTCAAAGGGGACAAGAAGGTTGTTTGGCTCCACTGTCCCAACTACAGGCGCCCATGGGGAAGAAGGTAATCATGGCTCCAAAAAATTGAGAATAATGGCCACATCAGCTCTACATTATCTGTATTATATGAGTTCTGAAAGGCAAACGTGATCCCACTACTACTTGAGCTCCAAAGCCAAGAATACAAAAAGTCTTTATAATCTTAAAAGTAAAAAAAATAAAAAAAAGGGGGCGCCCATAGCTCAGTTGGTAGTGCGTCCCCCCCCCCCCCCCCCCCCCCCGGGCCAAGGCCCCGCAGCGGACCGGGGCTCGAATCCTGCCCGGGTCGGTTCTCTGCATGTCCTCTCCTCTTTGCCCCATTTCAACACTGTCTCCCCAATCTGTCTAATAAAGCAAAAATGCCCCAAAAAAAATCTGTAAAAAAAAAAAAATCTAAATAAATCTTCCTTCCCTAAAACAAGTGATTTGGTCCCTGCATAGTCACCCCTCTGTTATCACGAGAGATAAAAAAGGGGGAGAGAAGTGCACTGGTCGAAGGCAGCTGTTGAGTAGTATGAGTGAGCAGAGGTTTAATGAGCTGTCATGAAGAGTTGTCGGTCGGTCGGTCCGTTCAGAGAGGTCAACGGGTTGTCAGAAAGCCAGAAATCGTCTCCGTTCTGATTTCATGCCAACTAAATAAAGAGCTATGTATGTCTGTGTGTCCTGCCAAGTGCTGCTGCAAATATACTGTTATGTAAGGGGAATCGATATCAACTTTCGGAAGAGGAAACACGGCTCAGTCTTAACTTAAAAGCCAGAGAGCTTGTGCTGGAACATAACTTGACGTGATCTTTATGAGGACTATGGACTAACACAGAAGTCAAAGTGAGTCGTGTGGGGTTCGCTTGTGCATTTTGAAGGATTGTACATAAAGTTTTGTATCTTTTGGTCCATTTACTACAACAAAAAACTTCATTCTATTTTTTCAATATAACTCTGGCAAAAGAAATAATGCAGTAGGCCTACTACTTCAATTTTCCCTTAAGTCCATGGCCAAATTTCTGGGCAGGGAATTTAAATCAAACACGCTCAAATAAACAATGTTTTGCCATGGAAAATGGCCGTAAGGAGTGTAAAGTATATGTGACTATAATATATGTAAAAAGGTTAACATATATCATCAAAGTACAACCCAACAACTTGGTTTCATAGTGCTGAAAGCCAAAACTGACAATTGTAAACATAAATCACAAATGACGTTTATGGAAGCTCTCTCGGCCATTGGTATGAAACCACAAACATCCTGTTCGACCTATCTATTTCTCTGGCGACTTGCAGTACATACATGAGATAAATTCTAGACTAATTCCAAACATCTTTAAAGTATGTGTGACAACACTTTGAGGTTTGTTAAAATACCAAAATTCTTACGAGTGAACCATTTAGATCACTGACAGCTTCAGTGACTATATCGACTGGGCTGGGGGATTCACATCCTGTTATGGAGTGTTGAGTTTTGGTGAGGGCTGGCAGCTGTTGTCACTTGAAAACTTGCACGCAACCCTGTGAGGCTGAAACATTACATCAGTGATGGAGGCGGACCGATACTTCATGGGAGGCTTCTGGAAAGGTGCAGCACAAACAGATACCAGAGGGAAAAAAAACCTGACACAGTCTTTTTTTCATGAACGTTTGGCCTTGTATAATCATCATGATGTCCGATAATTTGTATTTCATTCGCAGCCAGACGCACTTCAAAAACACACACTTATGCTCTCCGTCAGGTTGCAATGTGTTTGACAGGATGAGTCTCATCTCTGTATCATCTCATCTCTATGCATGTGATGTTGCGTGTGTCTATGTGGAATCCCTTCTGTAAACATATCTCATGATGACTGATCACCAATTCGACAAGTTTATATCAAGCACTCAAGGCCGTGGGACTGCAAATCTGTATGTGGTGCGCGCCAGGAATTCATACTTGTGGAGTCCCGACCCCCCCCCCCCCAAAAAAAAAATGATCTCCCATGATGTGAAGTTTGTCCAATAACACATTTTTCTTTTTTGATTTTCATACAGGATGTTATTAGTGCTAAGCCTCAAGACAAACACACATATAAACACACAGATAAGGATGCTGTTTTAACCCATAGACTGTAGATAAAAGAGTAAAAGGGGGGTGGGGGAATTAAGTAGAAATGTTTGTATTTTTTTCAGCAGTTTAACGTGTCCTCAACATCATTCTGCATCTTTGGTTTTTTCAAATGGTTTAGATATTAAAGCTTCCATCTTAATTGCTTAGAAGAACAGAAAGATCAAACATCCATAGAAAAAAACACAAGGCAAAGCAAAGGGATTGAACCTCCCTTTATCAACGCCAGAGATTAAAAACAAGGGGTAGACTTGACAAAGTACCTGTTGCTCTGCTCACTAATACCTCCTAATATCACCTTTCAGCGCTGATTAGTGCCTCGGGGCAGATGCACACCTGCACTCCCCGCAGCCAAAATTGGTAGGTTGAGTCAGCCTGGCCTTTAGGAAAAGCCCATTGAACTCTCAGCAGGGGTTACAGAAACCTGACTTCTGGTTTATTGTGTGACTACCCCCCCCCCCTCCCACCCCCCCCATGAGAACCAGATAGACCCAAGGAGGACATGACCGATAATGAAACAACGAATAGCTTGAGACTTTGGATTTTGGTTCTGGATCACTAAATCACAAATGCAAAAAAAAAGAAAAGAAAAAAAAGCTTCTCATAGTTTTCATTCACCTTTAGTAATTCCATTATGAAATGAATTCACTCCGGTTCTGTGTCGTACAATAATTAATAAAACATTTTAATTTGCTAGATTGCTTTGGGAGATTGAAGGGCCTGTCAACGGCCAACATTATTATGAGTAGAGATGAATCCACCATTCATCAATCATCACCCTGCATGATCCTTGACCACCACTTCATATTTCTACTTAGTGACAGATGAGGTAGAACATATATGACTGGGCAAACATAGCGTATATATGTGTTCCTGGAGCAAAGGCATCTGTGCTACTGTGTAATTCTGCACACATGATCTATGTGATGGCCGTCAAACTTCCTGTTTGAACCCCCCTTGTCCATTTATTTGCAAAGCCAATAGGACAACCGGCCCGTCAGCTTGGTCAAGATAAGCGTGTTTTCATTTTGGCCGTCGCAGCAGTCCTGTCTGTGTTGCCGCTCCACATCCTGGTTGTTTTCTCTGACAAAGCTGGCCAAAGCACTGCTGCCGGCCTGAGAGGGCTGCAGTCAGTGCAGGGGGAGTGAAGGCTAGCCGGGGTCAAAGGAAAAAAGATTGGTGGTGATGTAAGTGGAGAACCAGAGAAATGCTGACGAGGAGGTGGACTCTTTGTGTGTGTTGCGTGTGCGTCGCTGAACTTTTGCTGATGTTGTTCGGCCGGTTCTCTATGTTCAAAGCTGTGCTATAAATAAAGCTCTTATTTACTGCAGTAGATGGTAGGCTGCCACCTAGTTACCACACACATGTAGTGTGTGCATTAACTGCGCAGTGCTACATGGACTAACCAGAGGTGTTGCTGTATTTTGACTGTGTACAGTGTTGATGCACTCACTAGCAAAAGTGAAGTGGTCTTTAGTTGCACTGCAATTTACAATTATATTGATTACTATTCAATCGGATGATTATCTTCTCAATTCATTAATTAATCATTAGGTCTCTACAATGTCAGACACTGCCAATTGCAATTTCTCAAAACTGATGCCGATGTCTAAGACACAAAGATATTGAGGATACTGTCGTACGACAAGCAGCAAATTCCTCAAATGGTCACTCAAACAATTCATCGATTAATTTTCTGTAAATTGGTTCATTGATTATTCAACTACATCAATTTGTATCGATCATTTGATGCAGGTGGAAAGCATCCCATTTTAATATTGTAAGGTATGGCACTTAATAAGTACCCCCATAAAACAGACAATGGTTAAGATATGCTAAACTGGCAGATTTTTTAGAGACTACATTTCTGGAACTAGTTTGAATCTGTCTCCTATAATTAGACTGGTTTCACACAGGCTTGTATTCTAGTTCAGTTCAGCCAAGAGTGATTTATTTCAGAATGTGACAACTAAAGTCAAGCGTTACCATCAGCAGGGTAGTTGAGCAGATACATTAGGGGATCTGGCTTATGATTTCTACACTAGACAGTATTAATGTTGAACAATAGAATGCTCAGTTTATCAAATTCAAGTGCCATATGTCACACATGTAAAAGACCTATCTTCTGCTCTTCTCCTTCCTCCCTTTCTCTATCAACATTCCTTGAAATCTCATTTCTGCCCAAACACCCTACATGCACAGTATTTCTTCTGCCTGCTTCCTCGCCCATCTGTTGCTTCATTTTTTCTTTTTAGCATGAGAACAGCTTTTCCACCGTGGATTTACAGGCAGGCTGGGAGCCATGAATTCATGAGCGTGTTCTGTTATCTGCCTCAAGCAGCCAAGCAAAGTGAAATTTGACACAGCTATGAGAATACCTATTTTTGCTAAGCCTGATACCTTTTTCCTCCGGCAAGATTTTCAAAAGCTACGTATCTTTTGCAACCACACATTGGCAACATTTAAACTACGCATGTGGTTTAAGAGCTTACGTTGTTATACAAGTTATTCTAATAGCTCAGGTAGTGAAATACCATTCACACCATTTAAGGGGGGTTAGAGTTAGATTGCAGTTTACACTTGAGTGCAGTATAGGACAAACTTATTAGTTAACTTAGTATTTCTTCATATTTACAAGTTTTTAATAGTAATCGTCTATGTTTTCTTAGTACTGCACATGGGATAATCAGAAGTCAACAACGTACCAGGGCCATTGTAGGTAAAAACCAAATCAAAAACAATAGAGGGAGAGGGGGTAATAAGCAGAGAAGAAGCTCAGCATTTCTGAGACTAGCCCTAACCCTAAAGTCTTACATTCATGAGGAAAACACTTGGATATTCTGTAAGATTATAAAGTCATACATTTGCAAGGAACCACATCACTTCACTTTAAAAGTTTGGATCATCAGTTATCACACACAGCAAAAAAAAAGTATTTACTTTTTGCTAAATCTGCTAGCAAAGTATAATCTGATTTGGTAAGCCACCGCATATTAATATCCCTGAAATTTCAAATATTTTCTTGGGCAATGTATTTTATTATAATTATTTTTTAACCTACAATGACCCTATAGAGAGCCAACATTTAAACGTGAAATATGGGATAGAAGTGTTGGAGAGGTCCTCAATGCTCTGCTATTGTCTTGAGACATAAAATGTTGTTTATTGGTGTCACCTGAAATTGCATTTCTGTTGTTTGTGGCTCCACTCAAACAAGCGTTGATAAGGGTTGAAGACCAGTTTGGAGAATGAAATAGAATAATATCTGGGGGTGGGGAGTTAGAAAGAGGGGATGCTCTCGATGCTACAATAGCCACTACTAGCATAACACACCGGAATCTCTGACCAAACTCTGAGCAGTCCAGTTGTAATGCAATGAATACATATGGATTGATAGGCTACCTCTGATTAGCCGACTTCCAGTACTCTTTTAAAGTTTTGAATATTTTTTTCCTTTTTTCTATGTTGCGTGCAATATTTAGTGATATAAGTGAAATGTGTTATTTTTGTGGTTATACGTTGCACATGATAACAGTATATCTTGAACTGAAAAAAGTAAACTGCAGTGTGTAGAGAACGTAGTTCAAAATAAATGACCTGTCCGAGCATGAAGGAGGATTTTCAGCAAGCCCTAAGAGATTGATGGTCATTTCGAATCCTGTCAATACAGCGCCATAGAGCCTCTATAAAAATACATCACCACACATGAAATACAATAACGTTTTGTCAGAAAACAATAACTCAGATTTTGGTTTGGTGGGCAAATAAAAAGGAAGTAAGCTGTAGCGGTGCGGGAAAACCAGGAATGCAAGCATCATAAACTGCTCATCTGAAATCCCAGCTGCAATAAACATAAGCAATGAACTGTAACTTGTAAAACACCCAGCTGCTGACATGATGAATGGACGGCATATGGAAAAGACACTTTCTCAATGAGAACAGGAAGTATTTTGCAACTCATCTGCACGTCGTTTTGTCTCAAGTTAAATACATGTAAAGCTGTCTGAGAAATCCCTCCAACCCCTTTTTCCTTAGACTGAACTGACACTAAAGACAATGCAAAGTCTAATAAACCAGATGCAAACGTGTTAGTAGTCGTTACTGTTATGTAAAGAAACAGACCTGGGTTGGAGTTAAGATCCATGGGGTGCAGAGGAAGACCCTTCTCAGCTGGAGGTCGAGGGAGCAAAAGCCACAGTGTCGCTGCTGACCGCCAGCCCCCCAGTGCCACTTCTTCATCTGTTCTTCTTCTGTGCCACAGATAGATTTATCTCCCTCTGTTCCTGCTACAACACACTCCACTGCACTCACCACTGTCCTTCCCACTCTCTCTCCCCCTCCTACTCGCTTTTCTTCCAACTCATATTACTCTTTCGCCCTAAAACTTAATTTTGTTATGTCAAAGGCGGGTCAATGTGACACACAAATCAGCAGCAATACAAGCAAGGTCAGGTTAAGGCTAGTCTGTCTGCCTCTCAGGAAGCCTTTCCTCTACATATTCTTCTGTCAAAGGCGCTGAAAGAGCAGATGAAGGCTTTTTCTACACACAAAAGGCAGAGCAGACGAATGAAACCGAGCGGGAAAAGCAAGCCGAAGTCAAGAAGAGTGTGTTTGCTCCTGTCTGAAGGAAGTGAGAGGGGTGGGGTGGGAGCTGCTGTTGCTGCTGCTGGTGATGGTGGTGGAGAAGCATGGGGTGCGTCGTAAATCAAGCAGCCCTCCCCAAAGTGGGGACCTGTAAATCTGGAGAACGAAGAGTGGGCACTCGGCCAAATGACTCATCCACAGCGCTCTATAAATACAGCCGTGCGGGGTCGACAAGGCTGCTGCTACTGGTAGCCAAAAAACTCTGAGACACTGGGGTTTCTCCCTCTTTGAGGAAGGTCTTTAATAGCCCTCCTTATCGTTTTTCAAACTCGCCCAGACTTAAAGGCGAACCACACATCATTGGCTTCTGTTAAATGGCTGGGATCGCTCCTTTGAACCTGGGCTCAGAGGGCTGATTAGATTTAAGACTGACTCTACCTGCTGGATCTAAGTCGGAGGGGAAAACGGGTAGCGGGGACACATCTAAATATTTATCCTGATAGAATTCCGTTTACATACCATTGGTCTGAACATTCAAGACAAGTGTCCCAATCAGACAAACATACTGTAGTAGTCTGGCGGAAACTTCATTGGAGGCCAACATATGCCCTTGCTGAGACCTGACCAACCTGATACATGTGGGAGCAGCGGTTTTGGATTGGGGTTAGTTATGTGACATGTCAAATACCGATCCCCTCAATAGGACCGTTATGTAAGCATTCAAGCTTCCTGTCCGGGTCTACTCATTGGCCTGAGACTTGGCCTGTTTGCAGATCTCAGTGCATTTCCTCCAGGAACTGTGCTCACACACAGGGATAGTCACGCACGTACACAAGAAAGGAAGAAGAAGGCCTCGACTTCTCTTGAATGAAAATTTGATCATTTAAACAACATCTATCACATACAAAAGGTATGCAGCTTATTGTTTGGACTCACTGAATTCCCCAGTCTTCTGCTTTTTGTCCAAGAAACCATTTACCATCACAATATACAAGTTTATCATCTTTTTCATCATAAGACGTCTTCGTTAGGAGTTAATGAAGGATGCAAAAAAACACCTCTACTGTACGATATAAGTTGTTGCATCCATTGAAAAAATATGTCCAGCGCACAACCCCTATTAGGTAAAACAACTGTCACCAGTCTTTATACTAAGCTAAGCTAACTGATGCCATATGGTCAGATCTTATTTTTTTTAGTTTTCTTAACAACCTTTAGGCTACTTCAAACTTACTGATGTGAGCCATCTCAGTTGGCATGTTCCATTAAACATTGGAACTAAGAACATGATAAAAGTGAAAAGACAACTTCTTAACAAAGAGCAGATTTCACCCTTCTGTCACCGAACTAAACACTCTCCAGACATGAGAACCAGTTTGTGAAAGAGCCCCACAGAAGGGAGTATTCCTTGTCTGGGAGTCCAATGCCCCCTTTAACAAACTTGATCATTATAAAAGCCGCTTGCTGATGCAGATCTGACAGCTAAGGCTCCCACATCACCCCCTGCACGATACTTTCACAGACCTGGTCAATTACATTTTACTAATCCGCAAAAACCACATAGTGTCATTAGCAAGTCCAAACCTTTCAATGGTCTGTGAGAGGTTAAAAAGCCGTTGCATCTACTTTGAGAAACCGACAGGAGTCTGCATTGTTACTTGTATATCTATTTGACAGTCAGCCAACGTTTCCTTTCCAGCACCTTGTCACAGACTTTTAGAGGAAGGGAGTCTGAGTCGTCTTTGGTCTATTTGAGCACACAATCCCCAGAATGCTGTGCTTCCAACATCTGCCAATATAGTACAAAGGATCTTCTCCTAAATCCTGTGACACTGAAGAGTCTCTTCTATCACAGCACTGCAACATTGTCCAGACAGGTTTTATCCTTGCCCACTGCCTTGACATTAATGCATTTTCTAACTATCTCAGCAACCTCTTCCAGGGACATTTTCTCAAACTCTATAATGTTCCTTCCTTTGTCTCACGATTGAAGAATGTGTCCGCCGGTTTTCTTACTCAAACTGCTTGTTACACCTTCCAACCATTTCCCAGGTGAATAACAGCATTTCCGAGCCGCTGCAAAGACACATTGAGTAACGTTTTGTCTCCACCTTCTGGGACACTGAATGTTTTTTCCAGAGCTTGATAAGGGACTCAGAAGAATCATCCAACAATGCCTGAATGATCTGCTTCCAACCAAATGTTCTGCTTTGGAAACTATGCAGTAGCAGCCTTGCTATACACTACATGTAAAACTCCAATAAGCCACTTTCAGAGGTTGTTGAACAAGAAGGATGGTCAAATGTTGTTTGGCATGCAGCTCTGCCTATGTTTTAAATGAAATAATTTGGTTTAAATGACATGGGTACAGCTTGGATTGGTCTACAAATGGTCAATCACTTGTGTTGCTTCACATTATACATTTAAGTCTACACTTTTCCAGACATTTTACTCAAAATCCCAAATGTTGACAAGATATTTAAATGAGAAAACAAATATATGAACTTCACTAAATGAGAAGTGAAGGAATCACCAAAGTCAGGAGGATTAATCCGGGGACCGTCAATGTCTGTACAATGTCATCCAATAGTCGTAGGGGACAAGGAGTATGTTTACTGTTATATCAACAACAAATTTGCCCCCGGGGAATCAATAATATATTTCTGAACACATGATAAAGTCGCTCCCATTTAAAAAGGTCTCTTTCTTATGGGTTATAAATGCTTCATAGTTTATTCTCCAAATGAACTGTCTCAATCTCAAACACAAACATCCTTCCCTCGAGATCCTCCCTGGGGAAAATGTTACTAATGAAGCCAGTGGGTGGCTCACTGTTTCCGACACTGAATGTAGTCATAGTAAGAAACTTTTCAGTTATTGGATTGTGGGTTTATAATCATGAAACTGGTCTCATTCATTATGAAATACTTCTGTGTCATATCAGAGGAGATAACAAAAATGCCATTCTTGTTACTTAAAGCAAAACAAATGTCTCACCCTACACGCATTTTATGCAAATATAAATTCCAACATTCTCTGAGCTGATGTGTCTGGGTAGTATTTAACATTTTATGAAGCTTTTCGACTATTTTCTCACTTCAAGCTGGCAAGATACTGATATCCACTGTGTGTTTTTCTAAGATGGGCCCCTTTCTTGAAGCGGAGCGCTGGAGTTCATAAATTCAGATATCAAAAGAAAAACAACACCGAGGGATGTGACTCTCATGACGCCTCATATGAGAAAATGTCAACAGCAGCAGATTGCCAGGCCACAACTCCTCCAGGAGGCCATATACCACGGAGTCACAGACAGGAGGTTATTGACTTTATATGCAGACTGGGAAAACATGGATGTGCGTAAATATGTCTGCACACATGCACAAGAAACACGCTCACGCATATACAAACATACACAGGAAGAGAGGGACAGGGGAAAATAACGTTCAGTTTCTGACCTTTATGAAAATGTCAAAACACAAAGTGAATTCTTGATAGAGAAAAACAACATCCCACAGCCTAGCGGGAGACGTAAGCATGAAGATGGACGGCACTTTTAGCAAAAGAGATTCGTGTCACTCATGCTTATTTTGGCTTCAGAATTTTACCACAGCATGATCCCAAAACATAAATTTCTCTGCTTTCCATCTTAATGCATGCCTTGAAACGGTACTCCTGGATTTATGATGCATTAGAAGGCTGTGTGAGCACTATATATTCAACTGCTAATTAAATCAATATATCAATGTATGTAGTTCATTGAGCTGCTTCTTTATATTCTGCACGTCAGATACATTTGATCAAACCTGTGTATGGAGTAACATATTTTCTAGCTATAGGACAGTGAGGTGGTGTGTATAAGATGGTGTTTGGGTGTATTTAATTTAATTTCTTCTGGCTTTTTAATTCATCATAGCTGGGTGTGGCTTTTTCTCTTGGCTACTTGACAGTACAAAGGCTTGGGCTTCTGTGAAGAGGATTTATTTATTTTTATTTTGTTTAAATATGTTGGTATAATTTTGTATATTTGTTCTTTTTAATCTACATTTGTTTTTGTTTTGTTTCGTGGTTTCTGTGCCATTTCTGTTTTTTGATAAAGGTATCAACTATAAACATCTGTGCTTGTTACTGTTAGTATTAATGAATAAATATACAACAAAGAACAAAACGTCAAAGATTTGACGTCTGCTTGTTTTGTTTGCAAACCAGTGGCTTCACTTTGGAGCATGCCTTGAAATAGGAACTGCGAATGAAGCTGTGAGCATGATGTGGGATTAAAATAGTCTGCAGGCTTTCAGGCACTCCATTAACACCAGAAGGATATGTGCATAGTAGCTACAGATGACATGAGATGGTAAAAAAATTGATTGTTCAGCCAACGCTCTGAAATAAACATATTTACGGTATGCCTCACCAGTGGTCGCTGAACCTTCGTATATACATAGGGGCACACACATATAAACACATACAGCCAATGCCAACACTGCAAGTTATCCATGACGGATGTGACATGGGGGCCTTTTTGAAAACCCTCTCCATACATCCTGACAATAAAATGTCAACAGCACAGATTAATATGCCTCCTCAATTACTACAGGGGCGTCTTTAACCTTAAACACTGCCTAGGTACTACTGCAGTATGTTACCATCGACAAACAAGTGGAATAATTGTTTGTGTTATTGAAGCAGCACCCTGCTGGTTTAGACTTTTTTTAAATGTACTGTCTGACCATATAGGTTTAGCACATTCCAAGGCCAATCATACAATGATATTTTCTATTCAATGTTCTCATTAACCAGAATAATAAAGAAAAGAGGAGTCTCTTTAACATTCTCAAAATTCCTTTTCAGCATGCATGCCTGCAGGCTGACTTACTCTGCCTCCTTATATCTACATTGTGATGATCATAAATCAACAGAACACGTCCGACTGACTTTCCCCTCAGTGACATATGACACCCATATGCCATTGCAGAGGTCACCGAGGCGACTACCTAAGGCTACCCATCAGGAATGCATACCAGAGAAACAGTCACAGGATTGTGGTGGAAAATTGATCTCGGACGCACTAAATATCAGAAAACTAAATAATAAGAAGGCAATTTACATTGAAACCCATTAATAAAATATAACAATATAAACGTTATCGCTTACAAGATTTGTGCTGATGGCAAAGTAATATAATAAAACCAGACTGTAAATAATTGCACTAAACCAAAGGTATGAAGCATTTTCTAACTAGGTCCACTAAGCAGCTTTCAAATGCATCTCACATTCTTCCCAGTGGATAGTTTGCTCCATCTGCTTGCAAAGTAAACACTTACAAATTATGAATGTGTATGTGAAAAAGCTTATTTATAATATCATGTTAGATATATGTTGCTCTATTAACCTATGCCACCAGTACAACACCATTGGTGTATTATACATGCAAATGAAATGACTAAATGGTGCTCCACAAAGCATTTGTAAACTTAAAAATTCACTCATATTACCAATCATGTCAGCACATTTTTACAGCAGCAACTCTGTTATTATGGAAAGCTTTCCCCTTGGTACTGTAATGACTGTGAAAACCACATGATGGCACTATCGCCTCGACTTAGAGAGAGGGTCTGAGGCTTTCACCACAGTCAACCCACACTAGAAAAGAAGAAAAGCCAAACCCATTACTCTACCTAATACTATAAGCTTATGTCAAACACAGCTCTTTGATAGTGCTGAGGGGGAGACTCTTCCGCTCATCTATGGTATGTATTATATAGACTCTTTGCTCTCTGTAAACAGTATTTATGCTTGAGGTCGTCCACCTGCTCGGCAACATGATCCCAAGGACCTGTCATGAACGGAGCAATGGTGGCCTCTGGGGATAGCAGGGAAAATATTCCCATAATTTCTGGTGGGGACTTGCTGCCGCCTGAACGGCTACTCTAAAGAGGCTACTAAGAGATATTACGGAAAACAGAGAGAGAGAGAGAGAGAGAGAGAGAGAGGAAGCAAAAGACTGAGCCCGAGGCAAAGAGCAAGAGAATGACATACTGAACTCATATTGGAGCCAAAGCCTTGTGTTTATTAGAGCTTGGGGGATGGAGAGGCACACTGTTTCTCCATCAAAAACACAGCGGGGAGTGTTTCCTGTGTTGATTCTTGTTTTATAGGAGTGGGATGATTAGTCACAGTTTGACCACGGGTGTGACATTAAGCTACAGGTATTCATGCAACTCTGGGGTAAATCATAGCTTGCTAAAGGCGGGCTCTGCTTGCTGCACTGAATTGCAATAATAATAAAAAAAGATTCCAGGTGTTTCATCAAATACAGCTGTATTCAGATCCTACCTGACGTCCGTATGTGCTGCCTGTGAGAGATATACTTATAAGAGTTTTTTTCTACGATTCCTCTGGGGGACCAGAAATTAGAACAGTTTGCAGGTGCATCCAAATGTGGCAACACAGAAAAAAATGTCATAATGTAATCCCTTAAGCATAGCACAAACATGTCCTGCACTGATTAAAGTAAACCTTTAATACATAAATTGTGACAGCTGTATCCATGCAATGTTGTTGTTGTTCCTCTTGCCTTTAGCTCAGGCCCATGTGTGCTTGCACATGTTTGAACGTGTCGTGTCAGGACGATAGAAGACAACGTCACTGGTGCTTTAAGTTGTTAAGAGCAAAACAAAAGCCCCATTGTGACTGTACCCGTGTGTATCTGTCAGACACACGGTGTGATATAAGGACATGACCATGTTTCCAGTCTAAATATTGTTTGCCATGAGGTGAATCTGCTTCATAAACCCCTTCTCTTCCTCAGTTCCTGCAATATTTTAACGCACATTCCCATCCAGTTGTGCATAGCCAAAGAGACAAAGACAAGAGAGATGAAGACACAGTGTGAAGAACATAAAAAGCATCTGAGCGTGCATACAGCACAAGGGAGGAAAAAGTTGCCGGGATTTTGTTTTGAACTATTTTGCAAAAAATGTTCAAGGCGCAGAGTAAAATTTTCCAGAAAAAGCTCTAAACACATGGAGTTGTGTATTAATCTCCCTCCCTCCCTGTACAGATGTCCTGATGCTGCTCGTGTTTAAACCTCACCACCAGCCATGCAAGACAACGGACATCACTGTACAACTCTGACTTCCACCCACCCCCCAGCCCCTCCCTGTCCCCCATAGCTTCCCGTCTGTCTGTCTGCCAGGGACTGTCCGTGTGTTGTGTTCAAACCCCATTTAGACCGGTGGAATATATGTGTTGTGTTTTCCTTTCATTTGCTCTGCCTGCTCTCCTCTTAGACCTCTTTATTAGCTGTCTCATAACAAGTCACAGTCTTGTTTCCCTTCGCTACGAGGGCATGGTCGCTGCAGAATGGGTGAAGATAGTTTGGTAGGATAAAGGGTTAGTTGAGAATGCTAATAACACTCTTCAGGTCGTGTTGAGTCAACCAACAGGACCTGTTTGTAGTGAACATGCGGGTCGTCATATTCTAATCCACATGTTTTGATGTGCATGACTCATTTTAGGGCATCTTAGACACACGGTCATGACAAGCCCAGCCTCTGCTAGTTAGAAGAAGAGAGTTTACTATGGATCTAGTGGGCAGTGGAGAAAAGTGTGAGTCTATGTGTGTAACCTGGAGAAATCCTATGACGTGTGAAAAAACCTTGACATTTTGTAAAATATGCCTATTTGTTTTCTTGCTGACATGGATAACAAGACTGATACCACTCTATGATACTATGAGACTACTTGAACAAATAAAGATTATATATATTAAATCAATCCATAAGATATGAAGCTATAGTACAGCCAGCTGTTTATTTGTTAACCTATTTTAGCATTAAGAAAAGAAACAGAGGTTATATGGGGATTAAACACCCATAGAAAAATAACTTGTAGTTTTTACTATCCCGCTTGTTTGTAGTCATGTTTTCTACTTAATATTTTCTGTGGAAAAAAAATCAGATATTTTCACAGATATTCAAGAAAGAAAGGGAGACAAACAACACATGCATGAAAATGTTTTGTGTACAAGAAATAAAAGCCTCATCAATCAAGAATGACCTTGATAAATCATTGAAACAAACAAAAATAAAAAATCTGAAGGTGATCTCATTAATTAATGTCAGGCATACAACAGGGAACAGCCCTTTGAACATGCCACTAACATTCTGGATACAAGCTATTACCTTTGCTTGTCCTAATGTATGCCCTTATAGTAACTAGCAAGCTATGGTATCTAAAATTAAAAAAATACACTTAAGTAAAGCTTATCTGAACATTGCACTTGTATGTTTGTAAGCAT
Source organism: Ammodytes marinus (assembly GCF_949987685.1). NCBI lineage: Eukaryota > Metazoa > Chordata > Actinopteri > Uranoscopiformes > Ammodytidae > Ammodytes > Ammodytes marinus. The sequence goes on from NC_137222.1 coordinate 8,255,890, forward strand.
AGACTGGAAATGCACTATGGTGGGATATCAATATGTTGATTTACAGTGACTGTATTAAATAGACATGATGAAACATTTGAAACTGCTCCCTGACAGATATTGGACCACATTCTCTCTCACTAAGTGCCACAAACGAAACATAAAAACCTGCCTATCCAACTTAAGTTACCAAGATACACCAAGATATGACATGCTTTAAGGTCAGTTGAGCGTCAGTATAGGACAGTACCGGACAGTAGTGGACAAACAGAAGTAAAAGTCAAAATCTGTCAATACACCAGATAAAACAGACCACACACTATTGTACAACACGTCCCTGCAGTTAGGATATACATGTAAATAATTTGATATTTAAACTGTATAACCTGCCAAAGGGGGAACTGAAACCTGAGACTCAAATAGGGCACAATGGTTCACGAGGCATGTGATTTATTTCTTAGTGTACTCTACTGTAAAGTCTGACAAAAATATATTGCATAGGAACAGGACGGATACTACTCGAAAAGCCAAATGTTGGCTAAAATGTAGCCCAAAAAACTGATGGGACATCTGTCCAAGATGTAATCAAAACTCTGCAACATTAAAACATAAAAAAAACTGCAGACTTGCAGTTTCACTTCTCTGCTCTGTGCCCACTGTATCATGGTTCTGTCAACATAATAATAAAACGATTCTATAATTAAATCATTAATTTTTATTGTGGGTATTTTTTTATATTTTCCTGAAGAGAAGCAAAAATATAATGTTGTGTTTTTGAAACTCCCCTACTAACAGATGAATCAGCTTTTTTTTGTGCAAAAAAGCTTAATCAAGAATTGCCAGTAATTCAAAAGCCAAACTGATTATTTGGAAACTTTTTAAATCCATATGGATGATACCAAGTTATGGTATTATTGGAATTATCCCATGATCCATAAATAGATGCTGCAGGTTTGAAAACTCACAGCTGTCACTGCCACACAATACACTCACACCTGATCACCTCCCTTTTCAAATGGCATCAAAATATGTAATATCAAATGCTTTTAGTGCTGCTCTTTATTGACAAAACAACTTCTGTCCCCCTACATGTGCTGACACATCAAAATGTATTCTACCATACGCACACAACAAGCAAGTGGAAAAAAGGGTGTAACCACGAGAACTATTAATCACAAGTTGACAAGTTGACTTTGTTGCATTTCAATGTGAACACGGAAAAAGTCTGTAGCAAAAAGTAGCAGCTGAAAGATCTCCGCAGGAAGTTGTTGATCCTCATCTGATGACAAAAGCAAAAAAAGCAAAAAACCCACAAGAGTCTTTAGGGCGAAACCTGTGACACACTTGGACTTTTTCATCTGCCAACTTCCCAAAAATGACTTGTCTCAGCGTGGGCCGCCTTTAGTAACCTTTTTCCTACAAAGGTTAGGATGAACTTGCACCGCTATCTGCTGGGTCACATTGTTTTTGGGTTTGTGTGTGTTTGCATGTATCCAATTGGACCACAAACCGTGTGAGAAAATGTCACATTTTGGGTTTCCTCTGAGAGAAAACGGTTGTGGACAGACCCCGGGGGAAAAAAACAAGGATAAATACAAATAGGCCTACATGGAGTTGCTGCACACATCCTGTGTTTTCTTCAGGGTTTTGCTGTCAACGGATCAACTGGTGTTGATGCACTTTGCTACTGTATCTTCCCCCAGCTGTCTATGTTCCCCCAGTGTGCATGTGTGTTATATGTGTGTTATAAATATATATTCCATAGAATCACATTACAGTCCTGGCATTGCTCCGCCTGGGAAAATATGCAGTGATATCTTTGTGTTACATCCGACCATGTTTCCAAATAGTCTTGTGGCATCAGTTCATGTGTTTGTCTCTGAGTTTAGGTGTGTGGTCAGTGGTTTAAGTCAACTTCTGAGCCAAGCTGCTCAACCCTGTACTAAAGGCATAGTTTCACATTTTGGGAAATTAGCTTTTTCTGTATTTATTGTACAGGGAAAGTTCAGAAGATCGATACCACTGTCATATCTGTCCATCAGATATATAGTACTACAGCCATCAGAGAGTTAGCTTAGCTTATCATAAAGAAGACTATGGTTTACACAGGGGTTATATCCCTGTAAAACCAAAACATGATGTTTAAGAAAAAAATTATGTATGGATTTAACAAACAAAATACAATGTGTTAGTTACATAAGCTTTAGAGATGCTGGTGGTAGGTATATCTTTTTCCCTTTGTCAAGAGCCAGGCTAGCTGTTTCTCTAAGCTAACTACTTGCTGACTGAAGCTAAATCGTTTTTAAGAGTGCAAATGTGGTAATGGTTTTTGATCTTCTCTTCTAACTCTCAGCAAGAAAGCGAAGGAGCACATTTCCTACAAACTATTGCCTTAAAGAGAAACGAAAAGGTTTGAGTCATGAGAAAATGAAAACCCATCATTCATCAGTCTTCCCTTCGGAGGTTCTCACAGTAGTGTTTGAGACATCACCTAAATGTATTTGCTGCAGACAAGCGCGATCAAAACATCGTACTTTATTCCCTGTCCGCCCTCCACTCAACACAGGCTCATCATAACTTCGTCCTGAGTGAAGATTAATTCGATTGATTTAATCTTTTCCTACCTGGAATGACCTCGAAGAGAAATTTCCCCGCATCATCACCGTTGGTTGGATGCTCTGTAACTTTGTTTCCAGGCAAGAAAATGGTTCCCTGTGGAAGAAAGAGAACACATTTTAAACATTTGGTACATTTGGTACAAAATACTTTATTTTCACTGCATTGTTTATGTATGGCACGGATTTAAGGTCTTCCCATATTTTTTTTTTTTTACAATATCCAACATGTTAAAAGTGCACATTTGTTAAGACCACACAGTCCATGTGCGATTTATACATCAATTTCTTTTTTTTTTACTGCACATTTGCCATTGGATCCAGAATTGTTTGTTTTTTCGCAGGCATAGACAAACACAGGTCTAAAACACTGACACGTTTGTCAGAGGGTTATGCATTGTCATGTGTATCAGCACCTCTGCCCGTTGAGATGGTGTTTTTAACTGTCCCTGCGGACAAGGAATGGATGATGGAGCTGAGCTGTTACAAAATGTGGCAAAAGTGGCAGCATATTGGAGGATCACCACCTCTCTGTCCTCGGCTCTGTCCACAATGATACATCCTCTGTGGGACACTAAAGGCCACACATTCTCTGCCTTAAAGAGCGGGAGCATCAGCATTTCTTTTTCACAAGTCAACCTCACTGCAACCTTGTTTGTTAGTAAAGCTGTGGCTGTGGGGCAGATCTATGTATCTAATCTTCACATATAACATCACGTGAGAGAGACAGATCCCATGTGACTCGGCCAGGGATAGTGTTACCAGTGATAAAGCAGGATTTGTGCCTTTAATAATTCTGGACTCACATTGTGTGTCTGCGGGTGAAAGCAACTGCATTTACAATTGACTGTACTAAAGTACGTTAAATTCATACTTAAATGTATGTATTTATTTGACAGATACACTAGTTAGATTGTTACTTTGCTAATTCACATTTTACATATAAAATATGATATGATCTTATCAAATCTCAATTGACGTTTACTCCACTTTTTGACTCTACCACATCTATCAGCTGCAGCATTAAAAAAAAGTCAGTGATAATAACTTAATAATATTTTATTTTTGAACCTTATGTACAGTAAGCTGATTAATTTAACTTATGTTGGATTAACTGATAGTATCTTGTATTTGTTTGTTTTCTCTGTATTTATTGATTGCAAGCTGTATACATCTGAGGTTTAGACTGTTGATCGGATGAAACAAGAAATTGAAATATGTCAGAATAAGTTTCCGGAAAACATAATGGTCACTTTTCACAATTTCCAGATATTTTATGTGCCGAATGATAAAGCGTTTTTTTTTTTTTAAGTGATCGATAATGAAACAAATCATTAGTAACCTATTTACCTACTTAAACATATTCACATAAAGGATCTGAGTATTGGTGATGATGGATAGCCTGTGTTACTATGGATACAAAGTACTCAGCAATGTGCTTGTAACCTTTGGTAAATTACCAATTAATTGCATGTTTTAATATAAGAATGACAAGTACTTAGTATGTACTTTGCTTAGCCTTCTCGTAATCAAGGTGACTATAAAAAAGGGATTACAATACAACTAGCTGCAGGTTGACCCCTTATGCATTCAAACAGTGACTCTTCCCTTGATTAACAACTACTATAGGACATCAGTGCCACAGTGCAGCATCTGACAGTCATTAGAGAGAGCCCTCTATCTGGGTTAATGTTAATGCGGACAAGATGTGCCGCGGTGACAACATCGGTATTAAGGGACCCCCGCACATTAACAGGATCTGAAGGGGAGTCCGTTTCCTTCCTTTTGGAGAAAGAACTCTTTAATGGGCCATATCTGTGACAACCAGGATGTAGAAACCCTAACCTGAGGCCCTCCGATGAAGTGCTTCAGAAGGGGCGGTTATAGACATGGGACAGACATGCGCCCCAAAGTGGAGCAGGAATGAGGGAGAGACAGAGCGTGTTTGATGTGGTTGTCTGCAAGGGAATCTGCTCAGCTTCAGTTTCTCGGGATTAAAAAGCCTCCTTTGAAAATGTTCCTCTCAGTGCACACAGATCTGTTTGTCATGCACATTTGACTGATTCAAGGGAAACAGGAGATGACTAAAGTGAATGGTGCGTGGGTGAGATAGACTTCATAAATGTGTGTCTTCTTTAAAACGGATCCGTGTGGAGAGGACCCCCCATGCTGTGAAACCACAACACCGCTGATATTCCGTTCCTCTGTTTCAAAGCCACAGCAACACTTTCCAATCTGACATTCTCCTTGGTGGCCTGTTGTTTGCAGCAGACAAACCCAGCAGCCACAGACAAGAGTAATGTTTACCCAGCAAAGAGATCAGTTGGCCCAACCCAATGGAGGCAAACCTACTTTGTGGAGTTCTCAGCACTTTTTATATTGTCGTTAACTAGGATGAGATCACTTTTGGAAACGGCGCAATGACACAAATCCAATTATCTTTTGTTCTATAACCAAAAAGCATACCACCACATACACACACACACAAGTGGGAGAAGAAAAAAGCTCAGCAAAATCTGTTTGAGAAAAGCGACAGCAGGAGGCTCAGACTTGTATGCAGCAGCACAGCCTGTCAGAGGGGGGGTGGGGGGGATAGGGAGGGGGGAAGTGGGCTGTTTCAGAAGCTATGTGCAACAGTATGTTCTAAAATGAAATCACCTTTGGTGAGCTTTTTCAGACTACAAGCAAATACCAGAATACTGACTGTGACTCCAGGTCTGTTCTTTTGAGGGTTTTCTGACCAGCCTGTCTCAATTAAATCCAAAGGTGACGTTGTTTTTGGTCACAAACCAGACATTTTCCCTGTGTGAACACTCTGGTTAGTTTAGATTGTACTGACAGTTGTAGAGTCCATTAAATAATGGGCCTGCTTGTTCAGCCTATTGATGTTTCATTAATCATCCCTTAGGTCGGATAGACTTTCTCAATAAAATTACAGGAAGGCACTTCTGGACAATCTCATACACCAAGGCATTAATAAGCTATCTATTTTTACTGTTTTCCAAATGCTGTTTTAATGAGTTAATACCATAGACTTTCGGCTTATACCAGTAAACCTGTGTCCTCTACATGATAAAGAAGATGCTTATGAGAGTAAAGTCACAGTAAAGTCGCAGGATGGAAAACCGTGACATCAAAGATGCTAAGAAGATCCTCTGAGCTGAAGTAAACCACAGTGGGTGATTACTCTCTTAAGGTTCATCACTACCAACGATGTGATCCATTGTTAATATAAAAATATTGATTGTAGCTACTTTAAGAATTACAACTATTAGACCACAGACCTTTGGATATTCCCCAAGATAGTGTGTCCCTAGCATGATCAAGGCTAGATAAACAAATTACTCTAGCGTGAAGTTTAATTCAGGAGCTAACCTTAGCTGGTTAAATAATGATCTGGTTTAAAGAGGACCTATTATACTACTTTTCTGGTCTTAATTTCTTGTTTTACACTGCTATAGAGCAACCTGACACGAATCACATCACAAAAAACTATGTAGATTTTCGGGAAGCTCTTTCTCTTATTTTGGCGATCCAGCACGTCCTGCCAACACTTGAGTGTGTGTGCTTCGGGCATCTCCGCTGCCTCCGCCTGTGCTTCGGCAATCTCCGCTCCCCTCCCCCCCCTCCTGCAAACCCCACTCCGTTGTGATTGGTTACCTTCCTTCCGGAACACTTTCAGTGGCGGGAAGCGCGAGCATGGACCTATAAGGGCGCGAGGCAGACGCGAACAGGGAAGTGACAGCATTACCATACATGGAAACATCCGCGTGGTGACGTCACAAAGTTTTATGCGACGTCACAAATTATGAAAGGGTAGACCGCTTTGAAGACGTGACTTCTCGACTGGCTAGAATAGTGTTTAGTGCTCTGCACAGACACCCCAGACGGTCAGCAGGGAATATGTCGAAATGCATGTAAGTCATTATTTGATAATTTAGTATGGTTAAGCATGACTATGAATCATCATAACAACGTTTATAGGTCATAAAAGTCAAAAAGCATCATAGGTCCTCTTTAATGAATGAGTAAAAGAAAACAGGAGATGTGGCAAGATAATAAAATGCAGATTTCAATAGTTTGGAGAAGAAATTGATTTTAGATTGCTAACAGATTAATACTCACACTGAAGTCAATGACAGTACTGTTGTAACAGTAATCATTGGTGTGCTCATTAAACCTCGGCTGGTTCATCAGTCTTCCTTTCATCCAGTAATTACTTTTTCTCCAGCTTCCGTGACCCCTCAGACACAGGAAGTCAAACTCAGTTGGAGACCTGGAGACGGTAGGCCTACTTACCTATGCGTGCTGCCTTTGCCAACTATTGTGTAAGTGCTTCTGTTTATGTGTTTATTCTATTTCTGCTATGTTACCATTTATTTTGGCCTGTGTACCTGCTAAGAGACCTTTCTATTTAAGTGGCAAAGAGTTACTCACGGTTGTTCTACTCGGATCGCTCCACTGACTCCATCAGTCCAATAAATGTCATCATTATTTCACAGTTATAAAACAGGTAGTTCTTGTCTCTCCGACTGGCTGAGCATTGTTCAAAACAAAAGACGCTGTAAAAACATTCAATAAATGCACAGCTGTATAACATTTACTAAAATATTGATGTGCCAGTCAAATGCAATTAGGTGGAAAATACACACATCTAAGCTACACCATCCCTAAGACAAAACAAAAACGATCAACTGTGATTTATGTGAAAGCAGCTGGAAATCAGTGTCCTGTCACTTTCTTGCAAAAATGACCTGTCATTGCTGCTACTGTTGCTGCCTCCCTGACGCAGACAGCTTAAATCTTCATTCATGAAGAACTCCCCTGTATAAAGCATCATACAATATCATCTGCCCAAATCAGGGCCGCTTTTTCAAAAAAAGATACAAGTCTGAGCGTTGTCTAATCATGAAATGTAAGGAAAGTTAACAGAATGGAGGATTTTTGCACCCATCTGTTTTGGCTTCTAAGGGGACATGGAATGCCAAAGCAATTACTGTGAAATGTTATGAACATATAAAGGGTAGAGATAGAAGGGTAAAAGCTGCTTTGTGACAATGTAAAACTGAAAAAAGAGGCAGAATGTAATGGCACAAGAATGTTGAGGACTTATATTTCTATATATATTATGTATATCAGAAAAAATGTATTGTTTTTGACCTTGTGAGACACTTGTATCCACAGTCATTTTTTGACATCATAACATGCATGTTGGAATATCAACAATAAAGATTTATTATTTTCTGTATACAAACGCCAACTGTATATGTGTGGAGTATCCAAAAATCGCGTTCTGATGATACACAAAACATCTAACTAAGGTTCCTCATCGGCAGTGCAGAATTTCCCTCAATGTCTTCATTTGACCTTATTCAATATATCTATATTGTGTTACCTCATAAAAGTCACAGTGCTCCTTTGACATTATGTGCTTTGTGGATTTAACTTCTTTATAGGCCAATAGTATAAGACATGTTCAGATACAGTTATTTGAAGGACACAGTGTATCATACTGCATTGTGAAGGTGATTAGTCTGCTGAATGATGACTAATCTATGATTGCATGTATTGTATTTTTGGGACATGCTCTGCACCTATAGGTGTTTCTTGTGATAAATAGTTTATAGCTCATTCAGCTGAATTCTCAGTAACACTTTCAAAACTAGAGCACAGCTGCGGGAAGCATCACTACTTTGGCCTGCAAAGTATACACAAAAAAGAAAAGCAGAACAGGCAGGAGGAGGCATAGGCATGGACACATTTTGCGTCATCTATTTCCAAGTGAAATTAGTTTGCAGCTAGTTCAGCAGGACTGTGGGTTACAGAAAATAGTCCAACCTCTAAAACTGGAGCACAGCTGCACCTGCAAATTCCTGTCTATTTACTATATTCTTACACAGTAGTGTGGCCTTGTCCTCCTACAGTACACTGTCTGTGTTACCAATATCAAAGAATTAAACACATTAATAATACTGTGACACCTCACCAGATGCCTTAACTGCAGCAAGTCAACAACAAATAAATAAGTCCGCAGTCTGCAAATTAAACTTGACTCTTAAATCGTTGTTCTATTAAGCCAGAGAAAGGAACAGAGACATCTTAGAGCAGACTGTCTGGGGTCTTAGAAGATAAACATCCCATGGACTTCAAGATAACTGACTACCAAAAAGCCTAGAATTTAGCCTTGATGTACAGAGTATCTTCCGAATAGATAATATGATGACATTTAGCATGGCTACTCCAAAGGAAATGAACAGCAGCGATTGAAATAAGTTTACTAGTTTGTATATATGAGTCTAAACTCTGAAAACTATTCCCATCATCACATTCAGGTGATGTTTCAAGCTCGGTACATGCCTTCCATTGGGTGGCCATGAATACAGATGAGCAGATAAACACACAAGCATGAACACGCTCAGAATATTTCATGACAGTCTAGCTACAACAGTAGAGACATGTCTGTATATAAAGTTTAGTTTTATCCAGAAGAAAAAGGGAATTTTAAACAAATAATGAAAACCAGAGGTCTTCCTCTTGAGAGCATAGTTATCCACAGGGAATTCAACGTGACCATACATTTTCCGAAGATACTTTGTCATTGACCAGGTTGTGATCAAGGTTAATATCGGAGAACAGTTGAGAGAACAATACATATAAAAGGATATAAACGTAACGAGTGTGCTGTGAGTAAAGTGACAAGTCATCCCACAGGTCATAAGCAGAGCAATAATGTGGAATATTTTTCCATAAAAAGACAGCTTTACTGTCAAACCCTTAAAGCAACACTCACAAGAGGGAATTATTTAAAATGTATGGCATGTTATTCCATTGGCGGACGGACAACATAAAGTCGCCCATGTCTATGTAGTAGGCCGGTAGTGATCTTGATGCTTTGACATTAGCTGTTGATTCCTGTCATTGAAACTCTCCCATCAGTTCAAAATAAACATTAACAATCACAACTTAATTTAGAAGACACAAATTATGCCACAAGGCATCATGAAAAATATATAAACCATCCACTAGAGCAGATATCCTTTGTGTATTTCCAATTTTCGATTTGGCTCCCAGACCCCTCTCCAGGGGGCCTTAGGGGACACGGTGCAGGGGATTGTATGCCACAAACTGATACTGCTGATATACATTTTTGTCTGACAGGTCACTTGCGTGGTTGGTTGGGGTGAAATGAGAAGCAGCTAGTTTGCATGTAGAACCTTAGAATGTAGGCTATCTTATTATTTTTGACTTGTCATCTACTATGGCTCTTTTTCCATTCTGACATGCCAGCAGCTGCATAGGAATAATGACTTGTAACCGTGGCATATCAACATCACTACAGGCTAGTAATTGGTCCTCAAAAAAAGAAGGGCTATTCCTTAACATGAAATCCCTTAAGCTTACTATGGGTTTGTGTAAAACAGCAGCCTTCTGCTGTAAAAAAATGCAGTAGGGAGTGCAAGAAACAGTTGAGTAGCGAAAAAGTAAAAACATTTGCTAAAATACAATAGTTGGGTGCCCTTTCATGTACAAGCAGTAAATCCATTGTTAAAATAAAATAGTACAGGTTCGGTTCTAACCTACAGTTATGTAACTATTCTGTGGAACAATTGAGAGACACACAAAATAACTAACTTTTGGAAAGTCCAGTATTTTAACTCGGAGAAGATCTTTTGCCCGGGGATACCAACTGAAACCCCAGTTGTGTTTGAGGAATTTTGACATGATTCAACCCTTCCACACAGCTCTCCTGCTCCAATTGCATACTCACTGCTTATGAGGAAATCTGCTCCCTATCCTCCCATCCTTGCGTAAGTATGCTTACCACAACACCTGCACATTGATATCATTCGAAGTATAGAACCCCGTAACTACCTGAGGTGTTGGAGATTGAGACAGAAAAAGTCCATAGGTAACAGAACCTGCAGGAACTTTTTTTCAAGTCCAGTGAGAGTTTATAGACTCTTCCATCCTCATAATACAGAGACATGTAGTCACCAGGCAGGAGTCAAAGGAGGTAGCCTACTCTTTACAGTTAGTGTGCATACTAAGAATACTGCTAGCCACAACTGTTCTGTCGATGATTGATTTTTGGGAGACTTTCCTCGGTATTTTTCACATTTCTCTGACATTCATATACAGAGTCAGATCAAATCTGGATGTGTCTGACCGGAACTTTCACACCTTAGAAATGAACATACAAGTATACGTTCTGCTATGATCAGATGTCCCTGTTAAAGAGTAACCATTTCCTGTGTTCATAATCATCACTGTAGCAGCAAGCTCGGGACAAATGGCACAGTGTTAATGTTTCGTGAAAACGGCAGTAAGACGACACAGTTTCGCAACATGAATAATTACAGCACTGCAGTGGCATTTTATTTACTCCCTTTAAATGCCAGGGTCAAACGGTATCCAGCTCAAGCTAGGGAAAACAAAGGATTTCCAGTGCATTATTGCACTCTTGCATTATTTAGTTTATTTTCCTCAGATTCTATTTTTCTCAGTTCAGACAAGCCTTCCCCTCCCATCCCCCCCCCCCCCCCCCCTGTGCTATGAATATTAATAAATGGACATGTAAGACTCGTTGTCGCTGGAATCCTAATATCCTAATTAGACCTTTTAATGTCTTCCATTTGTTAATACATTCTAATAGAAATAAATTGGTCCAATAGATTCATTCACAAGCCTCTCGTCACTCCACTTACGCCCCCCAGAATACAGATACGATGCAAAGTGATTTAAATTACAATAACCATGCCATTTTGCCCAGTGAATCAATACTGCCTTTGTTTATGGCTAAGCCGGATGAAATCTGAGCCCATGATGTGTGTGTGCGAGAGAGAGAATGCAACCGAGTACATGCTTGATCGTGCATACATCTCCATGGACGAGTAAGGGCAAGCAGACGGCATGTTGACACTAAGCCCACACGTGCCGTACCCTACGCATGCTTTTCGGTTGACCCTTCACCTCTATCTAACTCCCATTCTTAAGATTCCGCACGTTGCTCTGGGAGGATTGGCCCGGACTGTTTGGAACACAACATGGTCCCCTGTATGCCGTTGTCCTGTCTACTCATGTTATCTACACACTGCGCCACCAGCATTTGTAAACCAAATCTTGTCATACTGTATTTGTCTTCCAAAACAACCCACACAACCAGTACAAAAACAATTTACAACTTCTGATCTGCTTCTGAGGTTAATGCAGCTATAATGTATATTTTTGATACCAACTTAAAAGGAACCAATGTTACATGTTGGTATAAGTTAGACGAGAACATTGACCTTAGTAAAGTTGGACACTAATTCAGTTGTATATCTAACCCTCCACCCCAAACTACTGTCTTGGATAAAGAGAGTGATGTTAGAGTGTCACACTACTTTGTTGGTAAGGTGAGATTTAGAAATATGCATAGAGCAAGAGAGAGTTTCTGCAGCACTGTTATTGCTATGGACATGGCCACTTGCAGAGCTTTAGCGCCTTATATAGAGATATGCAGCCTGTACATTTTACCTACACACAAATGGTAGAAAAGTAATATAGCAGACCCAGTCGTAATAGGTAAAGATTAAAAAAAAATAAAACTTTTGATTCAAATCTGTGACTTTTCATGTCCCATCAGCCCGAGCTTTGTTTGCGTCTACGTCTCCATTAGCAACAGAGAGGGGCAGATGTTCCTGCTTCCGCTGAAGAGGTAGCAATTATGTAAATGTGACAGGTAGGTAACACATGGAGAATTCTCAGCACACAAGAGGAATTTATTCATAGTTGATCTAAATATGGTGTCACCCAACTGTGGTAAGTAGTTCATGGCTCAGGATAGGGATGTTTAACTGCTGCAAGTTAAGAGATGATGGTGCGTTTGAGTGCATGTGTGTGTTTGCGCTTAACTTTAACATCAGTGTTAAAGGCAAGGAACTTATTCAGTCTAGGCACTCTCTCCCCTCTTTTGTCCTAATTGGGTCCTGTCTTTCTGGGGCATTGGAAACACTCAACTTCAGTTAACCTGTGCCGTGTATGGGTTATGGCTGTTCTTTTTGTGCTATTCCATGCTGCTCTTCTTTGGAGGTCACAGCAATTTATGGACTTTTGAATGCAATGCTCTGTGCCTGACCTATTTATTTTTTATTAACATTTCCCATTCTCTGCAGAAAGAAGCAGTTGTAGGTACATGTATATCTGAAATTAAACTCACCTTTGTTTCAGATGCATGGGAAAATAGAAAGTTACAAAAGTTTTTTCGTTATTAACGTACAACTGGTGTGTGTGGATGAATATAGATAGCAAGAATAATTCAGAGGGAAACAAATGGTTCTGTAAATTATTATGAGGAAATGCTCCACAGAATTTTGCATCATTTACTCATCACCTAGAACTAATCTAAAACTGTCGGTGCTCCATATATATAAGAGAGCACTGCTTCAGAACCAGAGCTAAAGCCAGAAATAGCAGTGAAGAATATCTCCTCTCCCTGTGTTTGGCCAGTGGCCCAACTGCAGGTCTGGAGCATTAACCTTCGGAGGCTTCTGCTGCTGATGTGGCTTGGGTTTGGCTGAACCGAGCTCACTGGGAAATCAGCCAGACAAAGAAGTGTGGGAAGATGAGCAGCAGAATAAAGATTTCAGTTGTGTGTTCAAGTGTTCAAGTTTCCCCTGGAAAAAGACAGGATATTGTTTGGGTGGAATTTTAAAAAGGTTTGTGGTCCTTGGTGTATTTTTTTATACTGTATATATCTTTTGTATTTGTGCAGACAAAGAACAGAGCTTCTTTTGTGAAACAGATGGATTTCTAAAAAACACACACATACAGAGTGGTAACAGTCCACAAGAAATCACTGAGAGGTTAGTAACCAGAAAATGGGTCAGGGACAAATCAGGAAATAACCAATAACTCAAATAAAAAATTAAAATCAACATGTAGACTATGCATAACTCTGAAGTGTTATACTGTATCTGACCTTTTAACAATGTAAATAGTATCTATTACAGGTGTGTTCCTTAACATCTGTGAATCTGCACACTGACCAATCTCATAAGCAGCTGTCAGCACTTAGCTTAGCATAAAGGATTGACCCGGAGGGAAACAACTAGCCTGGCTCAACACATCTAACGCTCAATTATTGACATGTAATATCTTGACTGGTTTGTTGTGCTCATGAACAGATGTTTTTCTTCACCAATGGACAAAGCCATAATGTCTGTTAGCTGTTTCCCCTTGTCTTTCTGCTAAGCTAAGCTACCGCAGTTATCGTGTCCTGGGTGTAGCTTCATAACTGACATGGCATATGAAAGTGGTATCTATCAACCTTCTCATCTCAACTCCAATGAGCCTTTTTCACATGATGCAGAAGAATTCATTTAAAATCACTTGTAATCCGTAGTCAGCTGTCACTGGCTCCCTGACATGCAATACAAGCAAACTGTCCCAGAGCAGCACTAAAACATAAGCAACATAAATCAATGACAAACGCTTCTGATTTATCTTCATACAGATAAGTTTGTATAAAAAATAAAAAATAAAAATATGTGGCACCTTATCAAGCAAACCATTCTCTTCCACATTCCCAAAGGTCTGTGATTTTGTCTTTGTAATGAGAAAATCAGTCCCACAATGCTCAGTGAGAGGCTGCCTGGTTACAGTAACGTTAGAGACGACCTTATTGTCTGCATCACTCATTGTCGTCCCCTCCAGCGTCTTTCAGGAGAGCTTTGTGCTTTGCCTTCAGTGAAAACAAGTCCAAAACAGTTTACTTTGACCTATAGTCAAATAGACAAAACAACAACTCGTTTGAATTAGTGTCAGATCTTGTCAGCTCATTTGGCTGCAAGACGCGTCTGCTCTGTAGACCTCCAGGTGTCAGATGTTTCAGAAACACCAGGCACTTTGATTGTTTGAGATTAGTTTTCTTGATTAAAAAAATGGAATTACTAAACCGAAATGAACTGATGCTTTATGTAATTACAGATGGTCCTGTTGTTTTGCAAATGTAATATAGGAAATATATATTTGCCTACACAAAATGTAAATGCAAATATATATTTCTATATATTGTGCTTTGAGCCATGTTTTGTTATTGATAATCCCCTTTATCTTTTGCTAAAGGAGTTGTATTTCTCATGGTGTTTTCTCAATAAATCCAGGATATAATAATATAAATAATATTAATATATTTTATTCATGGGCGCCTTTCAGGCCACTCAATGACACCTATATAGAGACTATCCATAAAGAGGGAGTGACTTTGGCTGGACATACATTAGATTACTTTAAATGTTAAAAAAGCATACGTGGGAGTTCTCTGGTGGGGACTCCCAGTCTGAGTTATGACTGATGGCTCACACACAAGTTAACTCGGACAATTAACTTGTTAAGTCAACAAACTAACCCTTTCCTTTGTATGTCTCTGCATGATCAATGGTAAAGCAATTTGTTGCAAATCAATTAAACTGAATAAGAAAATGTATAGAAGCTGGCTCAGCAGCATGTAGAACAAAATAATTATCAAATAATTCCCAAATAATGCCGTTCACAGTCTATATCTGCAAAGTTTTTCAGGTTTTTCTACGCTAACAATTAAGTTGATTTTTGGAATCACATCACTTTGCCAGCTTTGATAGGCTCAGATGGGATTCAAGTGATTTGCTGACTTCCTGGTAGTTAATAATAATGCATAATAGATTTATATGAATTTTTCATTTTAATAATACATATTCGATTGTGAAAGTTCCAGCATGATTATAGGTCTGTGAAATTTGCTGTGTGTTTGATGCCAAGTTTAAATTTTTTCTATTTTCTTTTCTATTCATGATTTATTGTGTCTGCAAACCTTACCAGGGCTTTGGTCTCCTCCTCGTCTTTGTAATAGAAGAGTTGCTCCCCTCGCAGAACAAACCAGCGACTGTGCCAGGTCTTGACAAAGCCTCCCTGCTTTCTGAGCCACCCACACCTGATGACAGAGGGCCGTCCCTGCCTCTGGCTCTCTGTGCCGGCCTGACCTCCACCGCGCTGGGGTGAAACACACTGGTCGTCCATCACAGCAACTCTTATCTGCAAAAAAAAAAAAAAAAAAAAAAAAAAAAGTAAAAGGGTTTCAGTCTGTTTAGATCTACAGAAGTTGCAAGTTCCAAGAAAAAAGGCAATAGGTAAACACCAAGGTAAACAAATACATCGTGCAACATCTTACAAACAGATGATGCAACCTCTGCACCGCTATTTAGGACAGAAGTTACACAAATCCTATAAGATATCCACCAAGACAGAGGAATGTGCTTGCATGATGGGGTGTGTGTAATAATGACATCATTGGACAACACAGTCCAATACAATTACAGAAGCAACCAGTCTGGTCATTCGGTTCATTTAAAGGAAACCATTTTTTCTTCATCTCCATCCATCCAGTTACGCAAGATGAGTTTTTCAATGTATTGTTTTGAATTCCCAACAAAATGCAACAGCTTTTACTTGTTTAGTTTTTTTAGATTTGGAGGAAGCAACCTTTGTCTGGCTAATTTGGCACGGCTTGTGGAACATGATAGAATTTGAAGCAGACAGAGTTGAGTGTTAAAATGAGACAAAGGCAGATTGGGGAGGGAAAATGTGGGAGGAGGAATTCATCAGCCAGAAAAAAAAGACCACAGGCCAAAGCTCTAATCTTTTTCATCTATACATCTTGTGTCACCCACCTACACATGTCGGCCGTCCATTCATTTTCTCTGTGCCTTTTCAACAGTTGTGTTTTGGTATTCAAGCAGATTCAATCTGATCAAATGCAACACATATCATAAGCTGGACTTCAAACTTTCGCACACATCAATACATACATACAGCACATACTGTACATGAGTGCCCACACGTTCAATAATTCACCCCCCCTCACACACACCCACACACACACACCCACACACACACACACACACACACACACACACACACACACACACACACACACACACACACACACACACACACACACACACACACACACACACACACACACACACACACACACACACACACACACACACACACACACACACATTGTTTCCATAGGCGTAATAGATTGTTTAAAGGCCTGCATCATTCAAGTGACATATGCTACTACTCGGAGACTGCTGCTGTCAGCTCTAAGCGATGCCATATTATCAGTGGCTCTGGATCAGCTTTGCCTTGGTGGAAGTCCAAACAGCCCACAGGTCCAGATGAGGAGCAGATGCAGCCCAGCGGTGTTCCAGGCGTCTGTGGAGCAAGTGCAGAAGGGCTGCTGCTGTGGCCATTTCAAAAACCACGCAGTCCAAGTACGTGTGTCCTGTATTAATGTGCAATGCTCAAACACATCCACTGCTTTGGATTCCTGTGTGAAAATATCAGTTTTTTGCACTGTGTTGACCATAATCTACTTATTATTTTCTGTCCATCTCTACTTTAAGTGGAGTCACTTTTATGCTGGATCTATGTGGGGAAAAAAGTAGGCAGTGGTCTTACCTCAACAGCAGTGAAAGCTATCATCCGAACTAAGGAAAATTCTTCATTGTGTGGGAACATTTAACAATAATATTGGAGAAAAATATCCAAGCCGCTTCCCACACAATTGAATTTTTGTAGCTTTAACAATCTATAAACACACACACACACACACACACACACACACACACACAAACATGCACGCACACACTTAAAGATAAATCACAGTCTAGGGCGGATACACCCATCTGTTGATGGAGTCACCTGCTGTGTTGCCAGTCTAGTGCCACATCCCGTTTACAATTTCATGCCTTGTGCACAGGGCCTTGTTAACAACACTGCTGTGACTGGCTTGTACTGCTTCAAATTGAAATAATAAATAACTCCTTTCTTATTTTTATGTGACTATCTTGAACCTGGCTGAGGGCAGAAACACTATTGAAAATTTACATTGCACTGTTATCTAGTCCAGAGGTAATAAATTGCAATACGGGGATAGAAGGTATACTCATTACTAAATCCATAAATTTACGGACAAATGGAGGGAGAAAGTTGGAGAAGTTAGAGGTTAAATGATGAATTGGAACATTTAGAAGGTTACTCATTTAATCTTTTATGATGCCACTAAAAAACAGTTTTGGGGCTCTCTCAGGCATATCAAACAGAATCATGGGGTGTGTTAACAACTGCTATAAAGTAATACATCCTATTTTCTATGTACAATATGAAAATGAGCTATGGTAGAATGGGCAACTGCTTTCAAGCTGGACATTTGAAGATGACGCACAGGACAAGGAATACAGCACTTTTTTGTATGTTACTTTCTTTACTCATACAACCTTAGCCACCAGAAATGAGAATGTTGCTCTGTTGATTGGTTGGTCCACCACTTTGCACACTACTAACAAGATTCTCAGCCATCACTACTTGAAACGCTGTTGACTCAGATCAGATTGGCTGTATCTGACAGGAAATCGATCACTTCCTCACTGACTCCTTCTTCTGTCCTTTTTGTTATATCTTAATATAGTTTAGTAGCCAGACTGTTTTTTTTTATATGTAGCCATCTTTTTTTGCACACACTTGAAACTCCTGATGAAGCCAGATGTGTTTGTAAGCACATTTCTTTTTATGCAACTGCAAAACCTCTGCAAGATCTACATGACCGTTTTGTCCATTCAGCATTAATGTTTTTATTCAGCCTCCCAGAGGTACATTATTTTTGTCCCTGTAAAACACCTGTGTGTGCAGGTGCCTGAGTAAATGTACAGTGTCTTTGTGTGTGGCAGTATACTGTCTCTGTCCCCTGAGTCATGGTACTACCCCCCGAGCAGGGTCATTTTAAAGGGTAAATCAATTACCCAGGAACTAGATCAAGACCCTGGTTCCTCCAATGGTTCCAATAGATCCTGGGAAAAGTTTCTGCAATTGAAAAGGGGCTTTGTTCTTGAAAAATAAGCAGTTGAAATAGATAATATTAACATAGACTACATAACTAACAACAAACTAATAATAAATAGGAACATTCACTGTCTGAGAAAAGCACATTTTACTTGTGAATAATAGAAATAGGGGTATATAGGTAGTTTCTTAGGTGCAATCTGTTAGAAAACTGATTCCTTAATAAAACGTCCATACATGTATTTTTCATTTAAAATTAAGCTATCTATTCAAAGTTATTACAATTTGATAAGATGAAACTCTTTACACACTAGAATGGAACATTTAAACATAATTAGACATCCTCGTGAAGCCCAATTTTTTTGCGATGATGGCGATTCTGATCTCCAGAGTAATGAACAGTATGATGTATGATGGAGCATTTCATTTCCAAAGCACTAATTAGCGCTCCAAATTACCATCTGTTCATGTCTAGTAATCACTTGCTTCTGTCTCAACTGTTGAGTGACAGAGGAGTTTAAGAATATCCCTGCATCTTCTCACAGCATGGCTGAGAACTTTGACCCTACAAAGAAGTCTATGGGAAGAGACACCCTGACCTTCACTATAAACAACGAGAGCTCAGTAGAGGCAGCCACACACAAACACAAACACACACACACACACACACACACACACACACACACACACACACACACACACACACACACACACACACACACACACACACACCACAAACACATACTGTACACTCAAAAGGAAAACACGAATCCGCCCCCCTAAGGGTTTGTGGCATGCACTATAATTTTTTTAGCAGGATGCAATTTATCTGTGGCTCTGCGGCAGTCGAATAAAAAAGGAACAACATCTAACTCCACATGAGAAAGTGAAATGAAAGGTGGACTGACTTTTCAATGAGGGGTACAAATCTTTCAAAGCGCCATTAGTGTTTGTCTCCATTTCGACACAGTGGTATTAGTATTCTCTGTCTGTCTGTGTCCATCAGTAATATGGATACTGAGCCAGGACATCTCAGAATCAGGGACGCCTTGTTATTGGTTTAAAAATGTGCGTCTGTCAGTCGAATCATAAGATACGGCAACTGGATGTGTCTTTAGTGGTGAAAGCTGCTCTCAGATCAGCCAAGGAGGCACTGTATTGTGCAATACATCACATTAAATTGTTTCCTGCGACACAAGCATTTGATGTAAACTGATACTTGTGATGATGAAGCTATGCATGATAAAAGGGGGTCCTGTGTTTTGTCGAGTGCTATGGCCTGATAATTCAGCATACATGCTGGCTTAGCTAAAGTGGTAGCAACATAAACACACCAGTGAAGTATTTTCTTCATGTGTAAATGATGTCTGAAGAACCACATGTTGGCTACATCATGAATAACATCATAACCATATACACAGAGGAAATAAGGATATCTAAACATGAAAAGGAGTTTGATGTGATTGTAAAATCTTTGAAATACGAAACTGCAGACCTTCTTACCGACACAGGACCCGTCTCACAGTATCGAGAGGTTATAGTTTTCAGTGCTTGTACAGAGTATTTGTTCCCCATCTGGGAAAGTAATAAAGCTCCCAGCACACAGAGAAGCCTGAACTGCAGTCACGACATGTCTTTGTTTGAATTGAGCTGGTTTGGAGGAAAAGAGATCGATTGAGGCCTCTCTTCACAGTCCTTCTCATCCTTTGGGAAATCAAAGTGGTACTGGCAAAGAGTTTTGGGTGGTAAAAATACAAATCATACATTTTCGGCTGCAAAATGAAGAACGTCCAATTGCCCTTAATTGAGACTTTGAGGCATATGATGACCAAACTGCCCAACAATTTAGTGCCGGGTAGGGACAGTGGCAGGAAATGTTCTGTACCCACAGGAAGTGGCTGGTCACAAAACAGCAGCAAGGGAGCACTCATTCCAGAGCAAATTTAAAGCATCCCGAGCAGATATAGTATACATGAATGATGACACTTTGATCTTGATCTTATCTTGTTTTGATCTTGTTTGATTTTGTCTTGTTTGATTTTATTGTGCTTTATCTTGCTCAATCCTGTAAAGCACTTTGGTACACCGAAAGGACTGTTGTAAAGGGCTGTATAAATAAAGTACATGAATGTGCTAAATGCATTTTGCAGACATCATCTGACTTCTCAGTTGTCACACTGTTGCCTTACCTGCCCCGCTCCCCTTTACACTATTGCTTTCTTGGATTTCGCACGGCACATGCGTAACAGTGTAAGGCTGTAGCTAAGCTAGTTAGATTGGCATGCAAATCATTGCTGCTTATTTTTGAGCAGATAAACGGACAGTTTAATGTTGCTAGTGAAAGCTCATAGCAGAAATATGCATATTAAAGGTTATCCATGATTGCAGTGATGCAAATAATCTCTTGCTTGAAGCGCTAATGATTCATTGATGAATAGCAGAAATGGATCCTTTCTTCGTGTCCTTTAGCATGTGGCAGATAGTACAGTTACCATCTGTCTGTCTTCAGTTCTCAGTTTTGCATTTTTAGCAGCTGCTGCCCTCCACATTGGCCCAAGTGCTTGCCAGTTAAAACCCATGCCAACTTTCCTTGAACGGTGCAAAGGTCAATGGCGCGTTAAACAGAAAAAACACTATCAAAACAGTGCAACTATCTATCTATCTATCTATCTATCTATCTATCTATCTATCTATCTATCTATATATCTATCTATCTATCTATCTATCTATCTATCTATCTATCTATCTATCTATCTATCTATCTATCTATCTATCTATCTATCTATCTATCTATCTATCTATCTATCTATCTATCTATCTATCTATCTATCTATCTATCTATCTATCTATCTATCTATCTATCTATCTATCTATCTATCTATCTATCTATCTATCTATCTATCTAGCCTATCTTTTTCTGAAAAACATCTTTCTAACATGATGTCATATGCAAGTCAGAATGTTTGACAGCTGATTCAATCCACATGACAATGACATAAACTCTGTGTTTATAAGCACCTATTTTTCTGAGGCTAGGTAAGATTGAAGACAGATTGGACAATATCCATGTTCACCTAAAAGAAACCTTAAAACAGTAAGTTCTATGTTCATGTGCACATAAGCCAAAAAAACTAAACATAAAACATGCAACAGAGGAAACATGAACTCCACATTGCCAGTCAATGCTGTGGACCCTTTAAATATCCCCAGGCAAACGTCCCCCCTAAAGTCGGCACAGTAGGGCCTCCATGACCCACAAGTGTTGAAGACAAATATAACCCATGCGCTATGCAAGAGCAGTCAGTTTCTGTTAGACTCCTTCCGAAAAGTCACAGATGTGATAAGAGGGCATGTTTCTTTGCTGGTCTGTTGCTTTTGCTAATCGTTGGAGAGGATGTGAAAGAGGAAGGGCTTCAGAGCGGTCACAGATGGAAGTACCCACACACACACACACACACACGCGCGCACACACACACACACACACACACACACACACACACACACACACACACACACACACACACACACACACACACACACACAGACACACACACACACACACACACACACACACACACACACACACACACACACACACACACACACACACACACACACACACACACAACCCTGATCCATTGCTCAATCCAATAGATGCACAAATCAGGTCTGTCATGATATAGTCGAAGGTAAGCTATCCTTCATTTCGAGGTAGATACGACGTGCATGATCAGCCACTACCTACACTACCTGCTGTGGACGGATGGAAGCAGGAAGAGTGGGAGGGAGGTATAGGCTGATGGTTGGCAGTATAATGTATCACAAACACAGAGGGATTTCTTCTTGGGAGATAAAGTTTTGTTTTGCTCCTGCTGCCAAATAAACTCTCTGGCTGTCTTGTATGAATCAATGTGATGAGTCAGTGTCTATTTTGTCTACACACCCCAACGGAGACGCCATATGCAGCCCCCCCCCCTCTCACGGTCCCCAATGCAGCCCTTTTGGCATGATACACTCGTTACCCGTTCACTAGCATCGCTGCCCCTCCCTCTTAATTTTCCTCCACGCCATGTGTCACAGTACATCTGGGAACTAAACGGCAGCAATGTAGTGAAACGATGGGTAATACTTCAGATTGACTGTTGCTGCATATGCTGCATATGTTCGACACACTGGTTTAACCAAATGAATGATACTGTCGATGTAGCTATCCCTTCCCATGAAGGGAGGATATGTTACAGACAAAACAAGTTACGAGATGATCAAAAAACCTGTGATCATAGTCATTTCTTTTGCTAAGCCGACTTTGCATTTTAAGCTCCATACATGTCATCTTTATTGATTCCCTGGTTGTACTAGTCTGTGTCAACTTAATTTCCCAAATGGAGCAGTTTGAAATTGTAGCACTCATTTGCTTTCGGGCGGAAAGTTAAATGGGAATGATGATACTACTTTCCTGTCTGTGTGGCACATTTGAAGCTACCTCGAGCAGCTAGTTAAGCTTTGCATAAACAGTGATAATTTGTCAGCCTGCTGGCTTTATCCCAGGTAACACAATTCATCTATAAACACCTCTAAAGCTCACTAGTATCCCGAAGTGCACCATTGGAGATTTCAGGATGTTACTGTGCCTTACAACTAAATTAAACAGTCAATTGATGTTTTTTCCACCTCCTGTTAGTGTACAGCTCAATACAAATGAGTAACCCTGTATTCATTTATGAGCTTTGGAGGTGCTGGTAAGCAAATTGTTTTCCTTTGACAGGGGAAGGCTAGCTGTTTCCCCCTGAGTCCAGTATTTGTGCTAAGCTAAGCTAACTTAACCATACTAGCTGTTGGTAGCCTTATATTGAGGGACATGAGGGTATCAGGCTTCTCATTTTGACGGTCTGCCAGAAAGCAGATAAGAGTAGTTCCCAAAATGTCAAGCTATTCCTTTTACCTATGAATTTTCAAATCTGATATCAACTCCAGTTTTGATGCAGTGTTTTGGTCGTCTTTGCCTCCATCCCTTCCCTTCCCTCTCTCTCTCTCTCTCTCTCTCTCTCTCTCTCTCTCTCTCTCTCTCTCTCTCTCTCTCTCTCTCTCTCTCTCTCTCTCTCAATAAATAGATATCACAGAGTTAGACCTGGGAAACAGTAGAGTGCGGCAGCTGAAACAGGGAACCTGATCCCTGGGCTTTCGAGCAGCACAGCTTGTGCACTGCAGACATTCCTGGCACGAGGGGGTCATCAAATTGTCCCCTCCTTGTACCTCAGCCCGTGCCTTGTTTGTTCTCACGTGTTCCATCAACACAGCAGGTGGGGGGGGGGGACAAGTTGCAGAGATGTCTTTTCTGTCCTCCCTCCAAATTTGTATCAAAGTTTATCGTCCTTGCCATTTCCGTCTCATACGTCTCATGTTTGAAATCTTTTTCTCATTCTCCATTTTCTGCCTTATTTTTCCATCGTTAGTACGAAGCGTTTGTCTTACCCGCACCAGAATAAGTGACACCTTACGAGAAAATACTGATCCAACAGAGCGACAAACACATTTTAATGACATGACTAAAAGCTTCATGAAAGGTACAGAACATTGATACTTTTCAAGCTGCCCAACAGTCACTGCTGGACTGTGTTACCTTGGCTAACGATGTATCTCAATTCGTTAAATAAAGATTGTTGTTTTCAATTATTTCCACACATTTTTTCCCAGATTCCCACGGGGCCTAACGGGGCATAAGAAAACTACATTCAGTACTTATGAAGGTTAATGGTTATTGCTGGTGACAAAGCTGGATGAGTCGTGGTCACTAGTTTGACACAGTGGAAATATATCACGTTAATTAACCAATAAGCTTAAACATTTCCATTAGAAAGTGAGTAGTGCTGGAAGTACACTTGAAAAGCTTATTCCGAAACAATGTCCAGTCACTAAAAGCACTGATGTATCTTATCATTGTTCAGTAATTTGAAGGCCCTGGCTGATATCCTCTGTTTGTGGAATGGGATGACATGTATCGCAAGCAAACGAAACACGTCCAAAATGGTCAAGGAACCCAGAAACACCACTAAATGTCACAAAACTGATTTACCTCTACCATTTTATATAAACTTAAGCTCTAAGGAAACCTGCTTGCAGTATAAATGACATACCTTAAAGTGTCAGTCAACCCTTCTCACTCAAGATTGGACCTGTCATTCAGACTATTTACCTAAAGCCTATTCACATTCCTATTACGTTCCAAAGAGATGTGTCAAGGGGGACACGGCATAGAATCACCATTATGTAATTGTGTAAAACTGTACAACATCAAAACATCCAGACCTACCTTCCAATTGAACAGCCTTGTTGAATCCTCTGGGCTCTGACGTGAAGGTGATGCCCAACTGCTATATCCAATCCGGTGGCAGGTAATCAATCAACATCAACAGAAATCCTGGGGTGAGACGAGCTGAAGTTGTAGTCCACAGCTCAGCTGCTCAGCTCCTGCCTCTGCCTCCCCTCCACAACTAACTCAGTGAGAACAAATTGGATTGAGTTCTGCGCCCGCCGAGACTCAGACGAGCTGCTGTGAACTTTTCCCTTGACTGCTCACACCATCTGCATGCTGGGAAAGTCTCCGCTGTGGCACAGGATGGCTGTCGCGGTCGGCACAGTCACACATGGGGCACCAGTACAGAGAGGGGAGTCCGCCCTAGACACATGCACTCACACACAAACCACACACACTCACTCACTCACCCCCACACAACACAGCAGCCTATGCGGTCCTAACTCCTCCAGTCATCCTGGCTGGTGAGACACTCACACTGTGAGAAGACTGTGTGTGTGTATGTTGGTTACAGAGAAGAGAAGGGGGAGGAGGGAGGGGATAGGAACGTGGGGAAAGTGTGTGTCTATGTGTGTGTGTCAGAGAGAGAGAGCATGTTTTAGGAAGCCTCAGAATGAGAGCACTGACTGACTGACTGAGCAGTGCATGCTTCAGCAGTGTGGCTGACTTTCTCTTGAGTTTTCTACACAAGCAACTGGCAGTTCTTGTACACTCTTGCACTGTGTTACTATCTTCATCCAATCAAAACATGTTAACAGCCTAAATAAATTCCCCAAACCATGCCATAGTTCATCATGTATGGAATGTTAACCTTGAATTTCCCATATATCATCTGTGAGTAATTTGGCATACAAACACAAAAAGCTGCCTTAGTTTTAAGGTGTCTTCAGGACTGCATACTGTATACAAATGACTCCATGCGTGCAGCTCCACAAACATTTATTCAGAGTGAGGACAATATCCTCACTCTGGTGCAAGCCCAGCTGTATACACACCAGCGGAGAGTGCATCTTGTTTACCCCGGGAGTGGTCTGAGATTTCTTGCTAATTCCATGGTCTCGCTATGGTTTCCTTTCCAAAGAACATGTCTATCTGAGAGTAAAGAAGAGCACTTTTCATTTTCCATAAAAGGCCTAACATACAAAAGTAAAAATGTTGAATGTGTTCGATAACCGGAGATTATTTCATGGGTAAAGCCTTAATTATGCGGTTATGGTATTGATGTGAGGCATTCAGGGGGCTCGGCAAATTACTGTGTCTGCCCCGCTTTTCACAAAACAGAGGAATTCTGACATGTACAGTACATTCCTGAGATCAGTCATGCAATCACTGGGCTCCTTATCGACTCCTCACAACCTGCACCCAGACGCAGCCAACTGATTTATGACAAGAAAACAGACGAAATGAGATGCTCTCTTACAGATTCCAAT
The DNA here is from genome assembly GCF_949987685.1 of Ammodytes marinus. NCBI lineage: Eukaryota > Metazoa > Chordata > Actinopteri > Uranoscopiformes > Ammodytidae > Ammodytes > Ammodytes marinus. Next base: position 8,282,091 of record NC_137222.1, read on the forward strand.
GCACGGTTGTCAGGCAAGCTTTAAAAACTAGTCAATTAAGTCATTATGTGTAATTATATATAGATTCACTGGAGAGCTACTTGGAAATATGCATGGGGCTCCGAGGACTGTAAATAAAATTAAGAGGTTGTAATATATGTCCAGGTAATAAATGCAAAGGAGAATGGAGGAAGTCTGTATACTATCATATTTATAATGCTCTATTAAAGATTTATAGTAAAACAAAAAAGCAAAAGAGAGTGCATCAAAAATCTCAAACATAATTTATTTTCCTTTCTATATTGAAGTGGATGACATGCATGTTGCAATTTATATTAGACAGATTCCAAACTTTATCACTGTCTTAATGTATCCCCGGCATGTGTCAGCCGCATCCCCCTGCTAATGTTCTCATTACTAATAAGGGAGGGAGATTCCGATCTACGTGGGACGTTGCTGATGTGTCAACAGTAATTACTTCCTCAAAATCGAATCATCAGGGCGAGATTAAGTTCATTCACAAACTCACATTTATGAGAATTGGGGGAGGGGGAAAATGTTACTGGGATAGAGTGTGTTTTGTGACCATGATTGGGAGATGGAAACAGTTTTGCAAAGGTGAAGGAGTATAGTTTTACTGCAATGGGTGTTGGTGGACGCGGAGGAGGTGATGTCGACAAACAACATCCTGGTTGGCTTGTTGAGGTGTTAGAGGGGTCAAGTATAGGGTCAGCCTGAACACATTACCTATTGATCTGTTTGATCTACAGGCCGCCATCTAAGCAGCGAGGCAGGGAGTGAGGTCACTGACTCATTTGGCCCTTTCTATTAGCATCTGTCAAACGATTGATCAAAGAGGCTGCAGCAGTACATGAATCTGTCCCCGAGCTTAGGATTGCCTCCAATGTGGATGCAAAGACCACGATTAAAGTTTGGGCCAAATAACCTGCAACCATTTACTGGTTCTCTAGGAATGCTTGAAATTAATAATCAAGACTATCCGGACACAAACTCAGGTCTATGTGCGTGTCCTCTTCAGCCATAATTATCAAACTTTCACCATAACTTATTGGATACCACTGGTTATTTGCAATTGTTGCCAGTTGGGTTAGGGTTAGGGTTATAGAAAAATCATGTGTTCAAAATTGGAAACTCCTTTTTTCCACTGTACTACATACTGCAGCTGTCCAAAAACATATGTAGTTTGCATGCAGTATGCTTTGAATTGGGACATATTTAAACTTGTATATTTCTTCATAACCTCACACCTTGAATTTGACTCTTTTGCTTGTGTATCCGTTGCATCGATAGTTGTTCTTAGGAGGCTCAGTCTATGTGACGTAACTTCTATTATGCAGTGAATCGTGGATCAGAAAGGCCAAAAAAATATGCTGGTTTGCACACTTAAAACTGCGACCATAGGTAATAGGACATCTGGAAGATAGCATGGAAGTATGGGTATAGGAACTAACCCCTTAATTTTGCATACTGACTTACGACTGCTTTGACCCTTGCTTACTTATGTTATGCGCAATAACCATCAAGTGTACTCGGTAAAATACTTTTTTAACCTTTTGTTACAAAAAATAAGTAATTATGAGAAATAGTTGAACTTAAAGAGTACTTTTTTTGCTTTTATTTATTTTACAGCTGTGCAAAGGAATCTATTTTCCACAGTCAACAGTGAGAATTTAGTAAAAATCTATTCCGCCCAGCATACAGAAGGTGATTTTTCTGGGTGTTGCGAATAGCCTCATTATAGATTAAACGAAGATTGAATGAAATTCTGAGACTAAACAGGGAGCAGGCTCCAAGCCATCTGTCCTCAGCCTTCTTTCAGCATGTTTTATTATATTTGCAGGGCGAGGAATGCTAAACATGAAACACTGTGACCTTGTGACGTATGAAGTGGCCGTCTGTAAACAAACTGGAGCCTCATCTCCCGAGAGATACTCTGAGGGGGGGGGGGGGACATTATCTGATAGGGGGATAACGCATGCGATTAGAATGGATGAATCTTCACTGTGGAACCCTTTGGGAATTCAAATGTTCTCAATGGGCCTGCTGTTCTCATGGCCTTTGCAGTCAGAGGGCTTTGGTCCGTTGGTGACTTCAGGAAAGATAATGAAAATCTCCGAAAGCTTGTGGCAGACGGACAAGATGCCTTTCCTCAGTGGACCGGGATGACACTAGAACTTATTCACTAGCATAATATACAGTACATTTATTTAGGCCTTCCAATTTTCCTATATCAAGACCTTCAAAAAGTGGTCTTTTAGAGATAAAGACCACCACCTGAGTACTACAACACTGCTGATCTGAACATATGGTATTAGATAAATTTTGTAGCATACATTTTTTATACCGTATGCATGTTCATGTTGTGAATGAAAGACGAAATAGCTGAACAAAGTATTTCCAGTCAGTGTCCCTGCAGTGAGTGTTTGCATCACCCCTGTTGGCAAGTGTCTGGTCATGGCAGAAGTTCCATCTTGCGTCAAGACCTAAGATGGTAATTGATGTATTTGTTTCCACACTAGTTCAAAACTAGTGAATATTAACAACAAAAGGAATGTTGAAATGTTGTGCTCTTGAGGCCCATACCAGAAAGTGCAATCAGTTGTATGTAGCCAAGGAGAGCAGTCCCATCTAATAGAAATAAGGCTTGCACACTAAAAAAAAGTCAAAATAGGCTCTCCAACTTATTTGTATAGCTTCAAAAAACATATGGTCAAACATGGTGTTGTATAATTCAGTATACTGTAAATACTTACCAGTTCTGACTGATACTCAAATCTATGTACAGTGGGAAATGGTCTTCAACATCCATATGTAATATTGTTACTAGTTGTTACTGTTAAGTGTGTGTAAGAGAGTACACTGTGCTGTTTTCTAACATACTTTGCTTTGTTGGAAACAGAAAAAATAGAACAGAAAGGTCACGTCTGCTGCTCTGAACTTGCTCACAGTTCAACACAAGCACGCAGACCCAGGAAAACACATACAACTTTACAACTCCATGAATTGTATATATTATCTATAAACACCCATAGATTGGCATTGCAATAATTTATGTTCAGGCCTTCATTTTATTTCAATTTTACACTTATTTCTAGTGTGTTCCTTAGTAATGTGTAACAGTTTCCATCAGGGATTGATAAAGTTGATCTTTTCTTTGGAGACATTAGCTATCCTTCCTCCACACCAAGGCTCACAACTCATTCCTTTTCTTGATGTAATGTTGCTCTCTGGTGGTGATTTGTAAAACTCTTCGGTTATAAACTGAAACAAGCTTATATCTTTTTTTCTTTATCTCCACAAGTCTACAATCACATTTATACTAATACCCTTATCATTTTATTTAAAGAAACTATTTGTAATAAGATGTGTGGCACTATTAAAATTGCATCAATGCTGTACATTTCTACTTTTCTATTATATATCAACGGACATAAACCCATATCAAGATAATCAAATTCAAATAGATATTTAAATTTTGATATGAGCTTCAAGATAAACTGAATAGCTAATAAATGCAAAATAACTATAGGCTATGATACAATACCGTCAGTGAGCCACTAGAGGTCCATGTGTCACAGCAAAAAAAGGGCACTCAAAAATGATTTGTACATACATTTCAAAGAACTATTCCGGACTTTATCACTGTATTACTTATTGCATTGTTCCAAAAGGACATTTGCTTTCTTGTTGTATGAATATATATGATTGAGTTATGTTTTTAAGTCATAAAAAACATTATTTGAAGTGTGATTACCTTACAGAACAAACCCTCTGAAGTTGACATCAACCAAACATGGACTGCCTCTAGCTCTCACCTCTCTGGTCGTCCCACACCACAGCATTTGCACATGATATAATGAACAGAGGCAACAATGGTATGGGCTGTGACTGAGATCATGCAGAGTGATGTGATGCCTTTTTTGACTCATTGCATTGTGAACTACACGGTCATGCGTATGACTACCTAAATGTTCTGACAACTTCTTCTTTTAATTGTATCTGGATATCAAATTGTTCTGGTCTGAATTTCAATCACATTAAGTGAAGCATACAAAATTCCAGGGACATCTTTAGTTAATTAAAGTGTAAAATTCCCAATTGAATTCAAGTCAAGGCTTACAAATTCACTTGAATGACTATCTCATTTATCTAAATGTATTGTCTTTTATTATTTAGAAATTCGAGAAATTGAGGAAAGGGAGCATACAAACGTCTGTGTACTGCTGTCCGTCTTGGCCAAGTCTGTCTTGCAAAATAGATTTTAATCTCAATGAGACAGACCTGTTTAAATAAAGGATAAAGTAATTAGTTTAGGCAGGATAAGGAGTCAAGCTAGCTGTCAAACTCTGCTATGTCAGCTGACAAACAGCTGATTCCCCTCCAAGCATCTGATTAGCAAATCACTCAAAGAGGCACCTTATTTAAGCTGCTCTAGCCTGACTACTGTTGCTGAAGCTCTCCCCACCTAAAGCTTTCCATGTTGCTCATGGAGGGCCGAGTGATGTGTTCTCTCCGCCATTAGCCTTCCACATGTGCGCCTGGAGGCTGGGGAAGTCCCAGATCATTGACTAAACCCTTGTGACGCTTCTTACACGATAACACTACCTTCTGATTAATAAAATGTTGTATTATTTAATTTATTGGATCTCAATAGACACAGACATTCTGCCTTGCTTGATGTACATTCAATCACATGACACACTATTGTACATTTTAATCTAACAAATTGCATTTTTGATGTTTTATTATGCTCCTATTTATTGTGTTTAAGCATATATAGCACTTTGGTCAACTTTTTTTTTTTTTTTTTTTTTTTTTAACCTTTATTTATACAGGTAGATCCCATTGAGACCGAAGACTCTTTTGCAAAGGAGACCTGTTTTCCTTTCCCACGTTACCATTCACACACATTCATACACCGATAGCAGCAGGCTGACTATCGACATTCACACGAGGCAAGGTGGGTGAAGTGTCTTGCCCAAGGACACAACAACCATCACACAGGTGGCAGGGCGGGGATCGAACCTCCAACCCTTTGATCATCAGCCGACCCGCTCTACCAACTGAGCCACAGTCGCCCCAAAACTGAAGTTGTTTAAAATGTGCAATACAAATAAACTTTGACTTGACTTGACTTGACTTGACTATTTTGTGCGAATAGCAGGATGTGGAAGTAAAAAGTATTTACGCTGTGTCTGACGCAGAGAAAAGCAGAACGATCAAAATGTAACTCCACCAATCATTTAACAGGAAACCACGCTTAGAAAAATAATTACACTAAGAGACTATCCACTAAATCTAACATTATATTTATAACTCTTTATACTTCTGAGGTGTGATTATAAACCCGTTGGGAAATGTTCCTTCTCACTTCACATAGACAAGGAAAAGACAAATGAGTGCAGGCGTCAGAAATCTGTCGGGTCACTGAGGTCAAGGCTCCAGACTCTTCCAACGTCAGTTTACTGCTAGACGTTTCTGAGAACTTTAAAACAAAAAAAGAAAAAAAGAAAAAGAGGAGGAGGAAACCCTGGACTGGAGGAGCCAAATATTTAATTAATCAAACCGGGTGCCATTTTGAATCAAGTGGCACGACGGCCTGTGAGCTAAAGTGCTTTGTGCTACTTTCCCTAAGCCTCAGTTTAGATATCTGCTATCAGTGTAATCAATCTCATCACTTAATTTCCGTGTTCACAGTGTTGATGTGTTGTCTCCAATGAGCCTTGTCATTCTACAGCTACAATAAACAACCTGTTGAGGCAGGGCCAAACTGTAAATACCAGAAAATCTATTTGTAGTAAATCAGTGTTATTTACTACTTCGTTCACGCACCTTTGTTTCTGTGGAGGCGGCAGTGACGTGTTCAGGGAGTCAGATAAAGGGTATTTCTCACCAACGCTTTCCTGTTATTTTCCAGGGTCCTTTGTTTGGTTGCGAGGCCTCGGCCTGTCGGTTCTCAAGGGAATTAGAGGAACATTCGGGAACCAGCACTTATGAACACTCCTGCGCTCAAATGCAGACTGCTCCCATACCTGTCTGTATCACTCTGTGTGTGTGTGTGTGTGTGAGTGTGTGTTTGTGTGTGTGTTTGTGTCACCTTGTCCTTGGGTAGAGGAGGTACATCCATCAATGCTCAGGCATTGATCTATACCTATTTCATTTGATCAAAACAATGAAACTAGGACATCACAATTAGCCACAAAAAGTTGGATGCTGCAGCAGAAAGGGAAATATTAGCTTTAAAGCTATATTGCGTAACCTCTGTTGCCCCAATGAGGAATTTTGAGGTTATTACAACAACACTGTCTGCACTCCGGGAATCTACGTGAGAAAGCCTTTGGTGATAGTGCATAGATTTTATACCTTCTGCTTTATGTCAAAGTTTTGCACTATAGCTTTAAAGTAAAAGCTATATCTTCTGATTTCCACTTTTTTAAATGAAAAGTTGACTTAGAACAAAACTTCATCACTCATATTAAACTTGAAAGTGCTTTAAAGTTAACCCTGTTTCAGTATGTGTCTTGGCTTGTTTGATGATGGGTGCGTAGGTGTTGAGCTTCCATTGAAACAACAATTGCATCAAGTGGATAGGAAATGTCCTCTTCTAACTCCCGACAAAGGGCAAGTTGTGTGTCACTGAAAAATTCCAAGCTTTTCGAGTGTGTCCCTTAAAAAAATAAATCCTTGCTTTTGAATTCCCGTCCTGGGCAGACACAACAACAACAGGAAGAAGGGCCATTTTCACAGGTGTCAGGAAGCACAGGAAATAAACAAGCTCAATACTGGAAAACATTTTTTTTTGTTGCAGTAGAAGAGTCTGAGGTGAGGCTAATACGAGATATTTATAGCCGGGACAGGATTATTTTGCCAAAATATTTGATACATTTTTGATTAGATGTTTTTCTCACTTTGATACAGTGACGTATATCAAAAGAGGAAAAGCATCAACTTGTAATCACTGGTCTTTGTGTTTGATCATGAATGACCTGATTCCTGAACCATTCAGTCCATTCATAAAAAATCTATCATAAACTCAGATGGTGTATCTTTTTGAAGATCACAACGTATTGCTCATTACATCTGTATTTAAAATGTTTATTGGAACAAAACATTTCCTTGCTCAAGAGAATGATGAATCGCCATTTTACTATATAAGCTGGACATGTCAGTGAGCTGAATGAAGAGTTGAGAGACTTTGATAAGAGATTTTTCTCCAGAAGGGGAATTATTTTATATGCATTTCTCAAAAAAAGACTTTACGCATAACGTCTCAAATTTTCACGACTATTTTATTTCACATTTACTACACGTAAGTCCCATCTGCACAGGCTGTATTTTAATAAAGCTTTATAGGCAATGATAACCTGAGGATCTTCTCCATAAAGATGTTTATCGTGTCTTGTCTTGTCTTCCATCAGTTCTCTTCATGTCACTGGGGGTAAAAGTATCTTTTGTCACTGGGAAATGTTTTTCTGCGGGTGAACAAAGAATATTCTGCCTGCTGGGGGAAGTTGAGAAAGTATGTGGAGTTCTACATAAAAGACAAGGATGCCTGAAATATTCTGATCAACTGTGTCAATCTACTGAGTTTGGATGCGTGGTTTCGTATCATCATGGGAAACACAAATTCCTTCAACTCAGAAGACTAGTTCTTTTATTTGAACTCTTTGTTTTCCTGTACATAGTTTAGATCACTGTAACGGACATTTAAAGTTCCTGTGTGGAGCGAGAATCTCTTAAGAGTAGAAGCTAAATAAAATAATATTAAAGTGAGAAACTGCCAACTGTTGATCACCTGGATAATACCTACTAAGAATGATGCACTGGAGACTCAGATACCTCAGATAGATGTAAGATCTAAAGTTTCCAGTTAAATGAAAATATAGTGACTTTGCTACTCTTTTTATTTCTTTCTGCCACCCCCATCAGAACTCACATTCCTTTCGCCTTGGATAATTGTATGTTGTGTGTCTTTTAATCATGAAATGAAGATCAAATGACAACAGTCGTGATAACTTTGGTTTAATTGTAAGAGTAACTTTACATCGGCTGGTGTCATATACATGATCATTTTCCATGTCCTCTCTTAATATATACAGTACAAATAAAATATAATTACTGGTGAATTACAATGGCTCAAATAGAAACATTGCTGTATTCAGTTTGAAACAAAATGCAAGGTCCTTTTCTTGTGACATTAACTCTCATTTTCTCAACAATAATACATGTAGGCACGCTAAATGAGATAATCAAATCAGCACCGTAGCTAAGTGGGACACACAACAGAGTCATTTTGATTAAATTAATCTATAAAGAATCAGAAACAAAAAAAAGAGAGAGAGAGAATTTGAAGGAAATAGCACGGATATTTAATTTGAAAAAGACAATGATCTAGGGCCAAGCAAAACAAGCAACACTTTCAAATGCTGTAGAAAAAAGTTTTTCCTCATGTAACATAATAAAATATATCTTTCAGTTCATTTATAAGTTAATGCTACATTTTCACTGAATAGATTCAGTCCTGTCGGCACTTGTCAGCGAGGTTGCAGCCGCTTTGGAGTGCTGGATCTGTCCGTGTGTTGGTCTGTGCTCTGGGCAGTGCTGACCTCTCCTGAGCCCACATCTGCCCCTGAATTTTCAAGTGAAAGGATTATTACTACATCGTTCAATTTTGTCCAACTGTGCAATCTTTCACAAAAGACATATCTTTCAGAAACATTTGTATGATACAAACATTTGTATGATTACAAACACTAATATTCACAATTTTTTACTTTACCTGCTTGTGGCTCGGTCTTGAGCTTGCTGGCGATTTTGCCAAAGAATTTGAGGGTGAGACAAGCTCCTGTCTCCCTGTCACATATGCCACCTTTGCAGTTGCATGTTTTGCGGCACTCAACCCCCCAGTTCCCATATTGACAGTCTGTAAAAGAAAGAAAACATCATAGCATGCTTTATCTCACAGAAAAAAAGGTAAGTGGACTTGACTGGATCTGATAGTGGAAAGTGTTATATTCACAATCAACATGACAATCAGAGATCAGGCCTTAGACAATACAAAATGGAAATTTGCAGGAGCCTGCAAGTTTTTAATGGGCTGGTCATCAAGTTAAATCCCATTTGAAGCAAGGTTGCACAGGTCTGCACATGTGCCTCTTAAACAGTTGGTTTCATGGCAATGGTGGTATTTATTGTTATAAATCAACAAATATATCATTTGTTGATACCTATCCCAATTATACACTGGGATAGGATACTGCATTTGGTGCAGCAGGGCATCACATAATGAAAAAAAGGCAGCATACTGGTAGAAATAGCACACCAGGGCAGGCAGGTTGAAATGTTGAATGTGAACACATACCTTTGCACATCCCATATTCGTCTCCATAATCGTCCTCATCCTTGTAGAACTCGCAGAATAATCCCGATCCGCACTTCACCCCGTGCATCCCGGACACCGTGCGGTAACAGTGCTCCCCTCTGCCGGCGGTACAGACCTGGCAACAGCCGCAGTCATCCAGGACGGTCCGTGTGCACCGCTGGGTCCCGCCACACCGCTCAACGTTACATCTGTCGGGGCAGTTCACAGCGTATTTGACATTGGCGCCCCATGCCTCAGCATCTCGCACTAGAAGTGCAGCAGCCAACACTGTGGTGATGAGGAGAAGAGACATCGCTGGATGCAGGGAGAGTCGGCTGGCTGGCTGTCTGTCTTGTTTGGGGATGGAGCGGTCCAGGAGAGAGGCAGAGTAGCGGACCACCTCGGGGGGGACTTGAGCCGGAGTGACCTGCGGTTCATCAAGTTGTATGGTTATCAGCAGATGGACAACTTTGTTTTGCACATGACTTGCCCTCGTCAATTTCCTCATTCCGGTGTTGTTGTCGTCCCTTTTGCCAGTCAGCCCCCTTTTTTAGAAATCCGGCTTGGAAGTCGGATTTAGCCTAACTCTGGTCCGCCATCCAGGAATTGAAATCCATGTGACCTGATGTCATGAGTTATCTTTGGTTTGTTTGTGTGACTGACGGAACCCCCCAAACCTTGTCGTGACTGGCTCGGCTTTGAATGATAAGGCTACATTTTATATTAGGATAGGTTTTTAGCCACAATATACATTAAAAAAAGCAAATATGAAAAAAGAACATGAATTGTGCAATAGCATATAGGCCTATTGAAGCCAAAAAGGGCCATGCTTGCAATTATTTTTTAATGCCATTATATCTGATATCACAAGAAGACAAAGGGACGTTTTTCGAGATCACAAAATAATCAACTCGTTTTCACCCAAACATATGCTTTGTTCGCAAGATCATCATGAAATAATAATGGAGATCTTGAGTAATATTAGGCTCACCCAGGAACAACAGCTGGCGTAGTAAAAACACTACCACTTTTGTCCAAAGGGGCCGCTAGGATTAACAAAAACTGAAAGTTCCTCGGAGCACCTTTAACAGAAGAGGAAACAACCTTTTTCGAGATCTTAAGGTAATTTACTCATAATCTCGAAATAATGGCATTCAAAATATTTGCAAGCATGGCTGTTGTTGGCTTCCGTACAAATGCACTTGTTGGATGTAAAACTACCTGCTAAACTGTAAACAAGTCTTTTATCCTATTATTAAACTTTTCTTTTATCTTGTAACACTATCAAACATGTAGCCTAATAACAATATTGAAACCACACGTTTCTAAGAATAGCTTGTCTTTTATGTTGAATTTGTTTTCATTAGTCTTCCTTATTTGTAAATTTTTTTGTAAAAGTGTTTATTTCATTTTGAATCAATAATTTGGTAAAATAGGCTACAGGAAAATTCTAATGTTGTTAATAGAAGCATGCAATCATTGGATAATACACATGTTCTAATTAAATATGCCTAACGTTATTACACTGCAGCAAATTAGTATTGCAATTCCATAAAGTTTGGAGATTCAAAATATTCAAAATGTCTAACTTTTTTTATCTTACATTTCCCATAATGCAATATATATATGATTTGGTATGAATTATCTGCATCTTGGCCCCCACAATTCCTGCTCCGCCCCTGGTTGATTGAAAGACTTTGATTGTTGTTGGTGGAAAAAATTATGTAGGCCTAACACACACTGAACTGTGTGGTGGCTTGTCTAAATGGGAAAAATACAAATAAAGGATGGACTAATTAAAGGTGCAGCGTGTAATATGACATCATCAAGAAAGTTCTACAAAGTTCTAGAATACAACGCTCCCTGGGTAACCCCAACCCTTTTGAATAATAACAGAAACTACAGTGGCCTTCAAGGACAAGAACAATTCTACATTTTAAACAATGCACCTGATGACATTCCAACTATGACACTTTCAAGATGGCGGCACTAGGCCTTGGTCCAAAATATGCAGAAATATGGACATATATGAGACCCTTTCTAAGGGGAAAAAAAATAATTAAATTCAAAAAAAATTTCAGCTATTATGCACTAAAGTAAATGTACGTATGGATATTATAATTACTTTCTACAAAGTCTGCTAGGAAATAAAACCCAAAATTCTACACACTGCAGGTTTTAAATCATGATAATGATGATGGCAGTTCACACTCCGAGACACAGGGTGGCGACACTGGCTGCCATACGTGTTGTGGAAAAGAAGCAGACGAAGAAGAAGAGGAAAGAAGAGAAGGTTGATATGATATTCACGTCCAAGGGAGACCTCACTGGGACGGGACAGGTAACGCAAACCCTTTAACGGCAAGGGTTTATAGTCAAGGTAATTTACATGTCTGTCTGTCTATTTTATTTCACAACACATTGCCTAGCACTCCATTGTGATAGGAAGTTGACGAGCAACGGCAGTGTTTTGCTGAGAGCTGTCAGCTCACAAGCGGAGGGGCTTGGTCTCTTTTGACAGCCATGGACCAGACTAGCGACTGCACTGCAGCCAGCGTTAGCTCAGCTGTCACCGCAGATGCAGAATAGTGTTACCGGCGTTTATGAATGACACGGCGGGGATTGCGTTTCAAATTCACATACTTGGTTGTTTATCTCGGTGTAGCGAATAGCTACAACGAAACAACAAGCTAACTGACGGCAATAGATGGAAAAAGACACAATGTTATTGCTGCAAAATGTTGTTTTGACGCTTTCCAGTAACAGGAGCCACATAGCGGCGGTTGGATAATGTCGTTCATTTTAATTTAAATAATTTATCCTGTCGCCTAACGTCATTACTAGCATGAATGCCAAACTCAAAGCCTCAAGTTCTGACAACATAACGTATTAACGGTAGCTTATGTGTTTTATGTTGCTTTTAGTTTATTGCCACATTGAGTTGAATTAATAGCCTTTGATATCAGTGATTTTGGTTAACAGTCAGCTATGCATCCATTGCTGTAACGCTTATTGTGGCAAGGGTTGTCCTGGCAACAGAGCAGCCCAAAGGTCCTTTGGTACAGCAACTTCCTCTGAGCTCACACTGGATGACTTCCAAGGGAAGTGTTACACCTCTAGCTGGTCTTGGGTCAGCCTCAGGGGTCCCCTCTAATCAAGACCCAGACCCAGGGAGTCTCCTAGGCTAAGGCATGTGCTAGAACCAGCTTGACTGGCTTTAGTCAAAGTGCAGCAGGATGGTAGAAGTCCTCCCAAACAGCTGATCTTCTCATTTTCTTTTAGATTGACACAAACTATAATACACATATTTTTTCTTAATTGCATTTATGCTAGGATTTCCCTCCCCCCTATTAGCTAACATTTTCTATTGAAATGTTTAATCCATGACTAGAAAAATAAACTGACAAGATGAATCGATAAGGGGAAATAACCATGAATTGCAGCCAAGCCGGATTTTCTATATTGACATCGTGGTCCAATAAAGAGCAATACCCTACAACCTTTTAGGAAAAAGACAAACGTTATGAGAGACCAACATTTTACCCCCACAATTCCTGATGGTTTTGTGATCTGTGATGGTTGCTCCTTGCATTGCTGTGCTGCCTGGTGCTTCTCTTGACAGAAGAGCCCTCTACTATATCAATGCTCTGCTGTTATTTTTGGCCAGAGTGGAAACCATATAGCCCCACAAGCCTCAGGCAAGGCAAGAGAGCGGAGAGGAGAGGAGGCTGTGTGAGTGAGTGTTGACTGTGGTGAAAGTGGCACGCTCACATGTTTAGCAGCTTGTAACTAGCATTCTCTAACTCATGCCGGTTCATGTTTTTGCACATGTTATAATCACAGAAATAGTGTAAGCCATGAACTTAGAATATGGAGATATTTCTATTCTTACAACAACTCAGCATCTGAATTCACCAGTTAGTTTACCCTGAATTGTGTTTGTTGCTTGACAGGAATGAAAACTCCCTAATCCTCACAACTCATTGCCATAGGAAAGTCCTGCAGTTGATATTCTCATGAGCACACCCATATGCTGACTTCCATACTGTGACTTATTCTACCCTCCATTACGGATTTCATGGTTGTCAGGGGGATGAGTCAACTCCAGGAAAGCAGTTTCTGTGAATGCGTATAATTTAACGTGACAGCAACGACAGTCACAACAGTCTTGCTCTTTAATACGTTTAGAAAGCAGACAAGAAAAAATGCAGACTGGGATTATGTTTCAGAGCGTCGGATGACCTATTTAAGACTTTGAACAAGATAACTGTCGGAGAATATGGATAACTTGGATAACTAAGGATCAGGTTATTACAACTCTTCGGCCTTATCTCTCAAAGCATGTTTCATTCTTTGACTAGCCAAAAAAAAGACAACACCCTGCACACTGTGTCGAGTTGCAAAAATAAAACCAACTTTTTTTAATTGTACAGAATGAAGAAAGTCAGTCTGTTTTTGTTAAAGACACTTCTCTCAGACACACAGGTAATTTAAGTCTTTTAACTCAAGTGTGCATTTTTTTATTTTTATGAATTGATTATTCTTTGCATTCTCAGGTTTGTGCATTAACCCTTATGTTTTTGACAATTCAATTAATACATCCCTTTTTGCAAGTGTTGATTAAGCTCTTATCATAGGGTGGGCTGACCTAATTTACTGATACCCACTGGGCCTATGCCACTAGCCTGGATGTACTTTGTGATGAAAAAGTGCCAAGGAAAAACCTGACACATTTAGACTGAATGTACTTGGCAGTAAAATGCAGTAGGACATTGGATTTCATAGGTATGTTGTTGCGTTTTACATTGATGACAGATATTAAGAAAAGAGCCATTTGGTGTGTCAGCGATACTGGAGAATGCTTGTTGTCAAAACCCTTTGTTGTCAAAATCAGTGAGAGTCTCTTCACGATCCGTTACCCGTCAATACTGTGTGCTGAAAAAAAATCCAGTGTTATAGTATTAGACAGCCAAGGCTCTGTAAACCGTCATGTTGCTAGCTACGGTGGGCCCCCTTTGTTTACGTATCCTTTGTTTACCAGTTTACAGAGCCTAGGCTCACACACAGTAAGGACACGTAACAGATCGTGAGGATACATTCACTGATTTTGACAACAAGGGTTCTCCAGAATTGCTTACTCCACCTTTAATCAAGTGTGACGTGAATTCATTAATCTGCCAGTACAGGCCTCGTTAGCTCTATTAACCATGCTTCTATCTCTTGTTTTTCAGGTGTACATCAGAATATAGATAATGCTCAGACATGGTGCCTTGTCAGACCCATGTTTTGCTAAAGTGGCAGGAGCACTTCAATAGCTCCTGGGCCTCAGAAGAAAGTGTACAGACGGCCAGGAGGCATGGAGCCGCCGCGCTCTACAACAAGCTCCTTCACAACAAGGAGGTGGTGACTCTGGCCCAGCCCGTTCAAGAGCTTGTGGGCCCGCGGCTGCCGGACTTCGAGTGCGAGTCCAGTGCCTCGGCGGAGAAGGAAGAGTACCTGTCATCCCTGCTCCACAGCCAGCGATGGCTGGCTCACCGCGTGCTGACGCAAACCTCCTTCACCTTTGGCCTCCACCAAAGGCTCATAGTCCTCCAGAGGATCTACTACGCACTGCACAACAAATATCATGACAAGTTCCGCGTGCACCTACCCCCTCAGTCCACGGACAGCGGGACAGAGTGCGGGCAACTTGAGCTGGCCTCAGAGTCCTGCCTGCCGGGGGGAGGAGCCTCCAAAGTCAAGTCGGGTACGGACGTTCTGATAGAGATGGGCGTGAGGACAGGTTTGAGTCTGCTCTTCTCACTGCTGCAGCAGAACTGGAGGTACGCGGCCTCTGTGCATCCAGAGTCGGTGCTTTGTAACGACGTGCTGGCCACGGCCTCCTCCGTGCTGGCCTCTCTGCCCCCTCTGTCTCTGGCCAATGAGAACAAGATCCCGTCTGTGGGGCTGGACTGCCTGGCTCAGGTGGCCGACTTCCTGAAGAAGACGTCAGTGAGCAGCGGGGCCGGAGGGGCGGACCCCACCGGCAGGAGGCTAGCCCTGGAGCTGCTGCTGGGCCTGGCCATGCAGAGAGGCTCGCTTAAGTTTCTGCTGGAGTGGGTGGAGGTAGCCCTGGCTGCTTCTATGTCCTCATCATCCCACTCTCCACTACTGTCTTCTTCCTCCTCCTCCTCCTCCAACCCGCTGAGCTCCCAGCAGTCAGCTGGTGTGGGCTTTGATGTAATCCATCAGACACTTCTCCAAATGAAGCAATACTCGGTGCGTAACGTTCTTCAAATTTGGACTTTTGCTTTATTTTTTATTTTTTTAACTCTAGATATTTTCTGGTGTTGTCAGAGTAGTTTTACTTTGTGTAACTCTATTCAGCCATTACTGTTGTGTTATTAGCAACACTGTGATTGGTGTCTTTATTTTAGATTGGCCTTTATCAAGCTGACTTTGGTTTGATTCCTTGTCTTAAAATATGCTAATTTTGAACTTTTGGGAGTTTGACATTTCCAGACCATAACATGGGATCAGATGGAATAATCACCCAGTTCTTACTTTATTAGACATATTTTTTTTGTTATTAATTATTCTCTAACGTTGTTGCATTTTAAAGAAATGCAAACAATCACCTGTGGAGTGAATTGTGCTAAACTATCACCAACTGAAATTCAATGTGAAAAATATGAATTCTTTACGTGGTTGCTCTGCTTTGCCTTGACATATTAATTTATTATAATACATGATTTTTGATTAATGTATTTCCTTTGGCAGTAGTAGTTAGTTCATCAATTATAAGAGGTAACCTACATCAACATTTATGAACATACTAATAAATGAGGCCCATTGTGTGTAAAGCAGGATAAGGGCTCCTGACTGCCACATCCATCCATTCTGTAAACTGTCCATTTTATTTAAACAGATTAATTTGAAGCTTGCAGTGGTGCATTAGTGTGCAGATAAGGATTTATGATTGAGTCAGTCTGCCCTCTCCCTATATGCGCAGTGAGTTATCCTTTAGCAGGCTAATCTGCTTTGCAATATTTCTGGACCATTAACAACCAACCAGGGCTGAGTATTGTCAGCAACCTCATGATTGAATTGGCCTGTTAGCCACATCCTACATAGACGTTAGAGTTCTGTAATAGCAAAAGAAAGCCCCGAGGGATCACAAGACTTTAAAAATGTTTAAGCTCTGAGGACTAGGATCTCAAATGCCTGCCTTCCTTTCTCTTTCTTACATGACTTGGCTTCTGCCTGATTTTACCATTTTATCCAGACTGAACACCCACACACAGTTATAATCACAGGTTATTATAATAAAAATAGATATTATGTTGAAGGCTAAACGTACATGTCTTTTTCCAGGGTTTCCGTGGGGACTCCGTCAATACTCAGGTGCTGAAGAAAGACGCAGATGGACTTTGTCGGCTCTCCCAGGCAGCTCTCTGCCTGTTTGAAGAGGTAAGAGGTTTGTTTTTGTACTCTATGTCATACTGTAATATATGGCGATTATTCCAGGAACTAACTTTTTGGACCTCACCCTTCTCCTTTTTTGACAGATTTGTAACCTAGCATCCCACTGCCTGTGCTCCTGCAGCACTGATGCAGCTACTCCTGGCACCGACAGCGACACAGTCATGGTGTATGTGTGGGGCAGCAACAGCAGCCACCAGTTGGCAGAGGGAACTCTGGAGAAAATACTGCTGCCAAAGCTGACTCAGGGCTTCAGTGATGCCCAAATGGTATGGCAACCAATAAGGATAGGACTAAACATTTTACAGGTCTAGTTTCCAAAATACGTTTTTAGAATAGTGTTATTCTGCTGTTGTACATCTTATCCTCTAATATACTTACTTGGATACACTTTGTCCTCCTTTTAGATTGAGGCAGGACAGTACTGTACCTTCTCAGTATCTGCAGATGGTTCAGTGAAAGCCTGTGGAAAAGGCAGCTACGGCCGCCTGGGCCTGGGGGACTCCAACAACCAGTCCATGCCAAAGAAACTAGTACTGGAGCCACATAGGAACATGAAGAAGGTCTCCTCCTCCAAGGGCTCTGATGGTCACACTTTGGCCATCACTGTGGAGGGAGAGGTAAGATGTTAAAATGTATTTCCCATGCTTGCAGACTGTACATTTCGCAGTTTTCCCTACTTCATTTATTTGACAATACAATTTTAAATCCATCAGGCTAACGACAGGATGTGAAAGTCATGATTTACACTTACTGCTTTTTCAGTTACTCGCTTTTATTTCCTCCTCTTCAGGTAGTAGTGAATGATACACTAGTTCACTTTCTCATAAAATAAATTGTCGATTTTTCAGGTGTTCAGCTGGGGTGATGGAGAATATGGGAAACTGGGCCATGCCAACAGTGCTACACAGAAATACCCCAAAATCATACAAGGGCCGCTGTTCAGCAAAGTAAGTATGCAGAAAACGCTGCTTGTTTGGAGAAAGATGGATGGGAAAATTTTGATTGGAATTGCTCTTGTTTTATCCACATGTATTGTTTTTGAAAAGCTTTGGGATTAATCCTACTTTTTTCCCTACATTATGGTGTCTCTGACAGGTTGTTGTGTGTGTGTCTGCTGGCTACAGACACAGTGCTGCCGTGACTAATGACGGAGAGCTTTACACCTGGGGAGAAGGCGACTTTGGCAGACTTGGTACAAATCTTATTTCTCATGTTGCCTCGTGCTTATTTCTCTTGACAATTTCAGCTAAATCTCTCCTGCAACAACCTCTGTTAACCTGTGTTTCTCCCCTGAGCAGGTCACAGTGACAGTCAGAGTCGGAACGTGCCCACACTGGTGAAGGACATCAGTGGTGTAGGGCAGGTGGCCTGCGGCAGCTCCCACACTATCGCTGTGGCTCAGGATGGACGCACTGTGTGGTCCTTTGGAGGAGGGGACAATGGTATGTTTTAATATACTATGCTTTCATGAAAATAACAAACGTTAAATATTTTTCTTTTTTATTATGGCAGTACCTTATTTGCATAGTTTGTGGTCTATCTGGATCTAAGCGGGAGCTAATGTTTGTACTCGGACATGACTAATCCCTGCAGGTAAACTAGGTCATGGAGACACCAATCGTGTGTATCGACCCAAGGTCATAGAGGCCCTGCATGGATTTATCATCAGGAAAGTGTGTGCTGGCAGCCAGTCTTCTCTGGCCCTTACCTCTGCAGGACAGGTGAGATTCAGCATATTGATTCAGACATGGATTTCAAATGTCAGAATTGCCCCTTTAAAAATCACTTAATTTGTTTTTCTAAATCAATTAAAGACCAAAGTTTTGCCCCTGCAGCTCACAGAACATTTGATAATAACCTTAATACAAAAACAACAAAGGAGACAAACAAAGGACTATATTGATCATTTTGTCGACGGTTTATACACGTGTCCATTCTTATCTATTCAGGTGTTTGCATGGGGCTGTGGCTCATGTTTAGGGTGTGGCTCCTCTGAGACAACCTCTCTGAGACCCAGATTCATAGAAGACCTGAGTATAACCAAAATCATTGATATCTCATGTGGAGACAGCCACTGTCTGGCTCTGTCCCATGGTAAGACAACTTAAACAGTTTATATTCATTTTTCAGATTATTAGTATATATAAAAACTTTGTAACCTCTCTTTCACAATCATTTTTTATTTGGTTAAAATTGTGTAGGTTCAATTTGATATAAACATTCTACACTGTTCTCCTTTCATCAGAGAATGAAGTATACGCCTGGGGTAACAACACCATGGGGCAGTGTGGGCAAGGCCACACCTCCACACCCATTACCAAACCCAAAAAAGTAATTGGCCTGGAGGGGGTGTCCATCCAGCAAATCACTGCTGGCACTTCTCACAGCCTGGCTTGGACAGCAGTTCCAACCGACAGGTAAACCCAAATACACAAAATAATACAGCATGGCAGTTCCGTATATCAACACGTCCTTTGTTTTATGCCTTCCACAAATCTGTGTTTTTAACTTACTAGTTCTGACATGTCTGTGTTTTAAAAAAAATAATTTAATGACTTGGTCTTCTTTTAAGGCAATTGGTGGCATGGCACAGGCCCTTTTGTGTCGACTTGGAAGAGAGTACATTCGCCTACCTACGCAACTTCCTAGAAAGTTACTGTGATGGCATCGGGAATGACACACCCCCTGCCCCATTCTTATCCAAACGGTATGTAACTAGATTAACACAGCACTTCATCATGTTGTGATAACCTATTAGGTAAGATTGTATTTTATAATTTAAGTTTGAAGCGTTCTTCAGTATAGAATCACATGGGGATTATTTTTTCTTGTGCTGCTGTGTAGCCTGTTTAACTCATGGCATCACCAGCAACAGGACAGCACATGGACACTCATCCACTTTGCCAACCCTAATGCTCTGTGTATGTATTCCTCAGGGACCACCATCAGTTCCTCTTGCTGTGCATGAAGCTGCTGTCCATCCACTTGTCCTTGGCCCATGCCGGGGGCACTGGTGCCATGGTATTGGGTGCTCAGGGCAGGCCCCTCAGAAACCTGCTCTTCAGGCTCATAGATACAAATATGCCAGACTCAATACAACAGGTAAACCAAACAGCCTGTCCACTATGTAGTCCAAGTATTGTTTTGTGGTTAGATTAAAGGGTGAATATCTATTTTTTGAGTAGATGCATACCCTTGCTATCCATGTGTCTTTTAATATTGTTTTGACATTCCCGTCCACCTTCAGGCCGTTTTGAACACTCTGTCCATCGGTGCGTCCCTGCTGCTGCCTCCACTGAGGGAGAGAACAGAACTGCTGCTGTCTCTCCTTCCTCAGGGCCCTCAGAGCTTGAATGTCCTCTCCAAAGGACAGGTATGCAGAGCTCTTTTGTGCCATTCTAAAAACGTATATATATATATATTGCCCTTATTGTGTGACATTAGTGCTGGTTATCATAACCCCCTACGGTTTTTGTGCATTCCGGACCCAGAACATTATCAGTTAGGAATGTTTTTTTAGGAAAAGTGTTGGGGAAAGCACAACTGCCAGAAGAAAGGACATGTATCCTGCCTTGGCTGCTGTACTTTTCTCATTTTAATTTTGACTCTGATCCAGATAGTTGGCTAGAAAGGGTACGGATGTTTGCTAGATTATGCTAGCAAAAAATGTGTGTAGAAATCACAGTGGCAACACAAAGCGTTGCTAGGCAATGCATGTTGAAGACTGCTTGACTGTTGTGAAGATGTGTTGCTGTAAAATACCTCCTTCTGCACAAATGTTTTTTTGGTTAACCTAAACACTTAAATGATCAAATCCAAGACAATTCTCTTTTCTCCATATCTCCTTCTCTTTCAAAGCGTCTGCAGTTAGACATGGTCCTCAGCAGTCTTCAGGATCAGAGCCATGTAGCTTCTCTACTAGGTTACAGCAATTTTGGAGAGGTGGCAGCTCTTGGACCCCCTCTGACGCCCGCCATGTCCGTCCGGCCGCCCTCGTCATCCAGCTCTGTAGAGGCCCACGACCCTCTGCACTTAGCAGAGGTGCTGCTAAAAACCCTGCTCCTCAGCATAGGCTTTTACACGGTATGGAGAGAACCCTGAGCAGTTTGTGAGCAAATTATGTGTTTTATATGTCCTCATTTTAGCTCGTGGTGTATTGTTTCCTCTGCCAGATCTCTATGCCCATTTTTTTTTACACGTTTGGACATTTTGGTGCACAATGTTACTGTTGAAAAAACAAAAAAATCAAGGAATAAAGGGAAATAAATTAAATGTAACAATGGCAATTTGAGAAGTATGGTCAAATAGTTATGTTCTTCCAAATACTAGGCATGTTTAGTCAAGTGCCCGAGAGGGATGTTCTAACTGATCCACACGCTTGTGTTTTTGTATGTGTCTATGTACAGGAGCGCGCATTTGGGGAATTGGAGAAAAACAGTGACAAGCAGCTATCAAATGATAGCAAGAGACAAACTGATCCTCCGTCTCACTTCCACCAGCTGCTGGCCGGTCTTCACAAGCACCTGCTGGCCCATTGCTTCATCCATTCCAGCTCTGAGGTGACACTGCAGAGTCAGCAATACACCATGAACACATGTTCAGTTTTACAGAAATAACTAACTCTAACCACACATTTTTTCAGTTCCTTTCTGACACCATATACAAAATACTTATTCCTTAAAGTCAAGTATATTTTAACTTTATATTTCACCCAGAGCTATTTCGTAATGTAGTTGACATTAACTTTATACTGTTTCCGCTGTTGTGTAGGATGACAGCAGTGTAACGCTGCTCCGTGAGCATCTTTACCTGCTGCTTCCCTGTGCGGCTGAGACGCTCAGGAGATCCACCAAGCTTTTGAAGGAGAGTTCCCTGGATAAACGAATAATCAAGAAGCTGCACAGTAAGCATAATAACTGGTGACAGTGTGATTCAGTGTAACCTAGTTACTGCCCTACATACTGTTTGTTGTTATGTGAGTTTTTGCACAGATATCTGTGGCTCTTTTATTCACAAAACAAAATTAACATAGCTTACCTGATCATGTTTGCAGTGTTTGCAGTGTGTTAATCAGCAGTGAGGAGTCAGTTGGGCTGTGCATTCACTCAAATCCATCTTAACATCCTTGATTGAATATTGTACTTTGCTTGTATGTCTGTTGTCAATCTGTATTCCTCTGTTATTTTTATTTTTAAGTCTCACTTATCCCCCTTCTCGTCTCGACCCTTGTTCCAGTGGTGTTGTACAACTCAGCGTCTGGCAGCTTACTGTGCCAAGTAATGTATTCCTTGCTGCTGCTGCCCCTGGGTATGCTTCAGCCTCTCCTGAGCCATTTACTGGTCTTGTTGGAGCAACTCAATGATTTCAACAGGGTGCTGCCAGAGACTGGCCTCTTGGAAGAACAAGAACTAAGGACCGAGGCTCAAAAAACCTGTTCAGGTCAGTGAATTTTGATCTACCTACTTGACCCCTAGATTTATCTTTTAATTATCGTGGTATAGTTTTAAAAAGAAAAAGGATTGGACATAACATGTAAGATGCATCGTACAGGGGAATATGCATACTAGATTGATAATAACAAGGTCTCTTCCTTACAGATACAAGTGAAGAAAACACATGCTTTGGACAGCAGCCACAGGAGGAGGAGGGCAAATGGGTTTGGTTGTTGGACCTGGAACGGTCTGTAGCATTGGCAGTCGGCCGTTGCCTTGGTGGTATGTTGCAAGGCCCGCCGGCCACACTTCAAGAGAAGGCGTCAGACTTCTGGCTATCAAATGTCCTCCTCAGAAACGGCCTTGAGATGGACTTCGAACAGCTGGGTACGAAAACAGTCTGCCTTCTCTCTAGGCTTTCATATGAGCTAATGTTTTGGCAAACTGAGTGCAATGTTCATCACCAGATTAAAGTTGACCCAGTGTAATAATAATGCAACCACATACAATATACTACTTGAAAGTAAGGCCAATGGTTATTAACGCCAGTGGACAAAGTGGATGTTATGTAAACTATTAATGAGAAATGGAATGTTTATGATTTCTTTCTGTATATAAGGGATGGCCTGAGGGGCATCTTTGATATGAGATATGATTTTATTCTTTAAATGCCGATACAAACTTAAATGTTGTATGTAGTTTTCACTTGTTCACTTGACCTATGTCATATTTGATGCTTTGTCCCGTAGACTCTAACATGGCCTGGCTGACTGAGGTAGTGCTGCTGGGCAGTAGTGATGCCAGGCTGGCAGAGCTCAGTCTAAATGAGGAAACCAGGATTTTACTGGAACTGGCGCTAGGATCCTCCAGAGGACCAGCAGGTGCCATGTGGCAGAAGATGGAGGAGTATGCGCAAAGCAAAGGTACTTTGGCTTGTACATGTCTGTCCGTGTGTATGAGTGCGAGATACATTATGAATAGTATGCAGCTGAATACTTTCTGTGATAATTACTGCACATTTCATCATGAATATCTTTGGACTTTTTTCTTTTCTTGACTTTGATCTAATTAAGCTGTGTTTTTTTTCTTCTGTTTT
The DNA here is from genome assembly GCF_949987685.1 of Ammodytes marinus. NCBI lineage: Eukaryota > Metazoa > Chordata > Actinopteri > Uranoscopiformes > Ammodytidae > Ammodytes > Ammodytes marinus. The sequence goes on from NC_137222.1 coordinate 8,305,444, forward strand.
TCTTTTTTTTTGCTGGGAGAGCAGAGTGGGAGAGTGGAGGCACTTCAGGCGAATGTTTGCTGCAGACTGTCTGTCGCTGCAGTCTGGCGGCTCTTCTCAAACACACTGGGCTGCAGAATGAGGCCTGTTGGCAGGACAAGTCAGTAACACATATGTAATAATTACTGAAATGCCTGTTCCAAAACTGTCATTTAGAAGGTGATGTGAATTCATCATTATTGTGCTAGATCAATACTGCAATGCAGTTCAATGTTAATTATCCCATCTATTTGTCAACTCTACTTTGTGACAGATACGAGCCCTGTGAAAAGCTGTTAGACGTTTATGAAACAGTTTATAAAATCAGAAGCACTCTGTTGGCCCATAAAAACTCTCCAAGGACGACACAGGTGCAGACTGCTGCCAAACAGGTACCATTACTATAATGACTCCACTTTATTTTATGCCCTCATTAAATTCATGCAATGGGGCTATTTTTGACAAAGTTAAATATTTATTGAACAAAATATGATTTATTAACCATTATAGCTCAATATCTGTACTGTAAATATTACAGGAAAAATATGCTTGGCTGTGTTAGTATGAACAATAATTGAACCTTTACTATTGTACTTTACATTCAGGAGGCAATTTGTATCTCCACTTTATTTAAAAGTACATGATTTGATTTAAAATGAGAAGAAAAACACATCTATTTTATTTTATTTTTTTACATTGCAGCCAATTCAATCTCCCCAAAGTCCTGATGCAGAAAGGCCAGAGCCGAGCACCTCAGTGGAGCAGGTTGGAAAGGATACAGAGCAGCAGCAGTCAAGAAGTCACTGCAGCCGTGAGACGCAGGTTCCCCCGCCCCCCGTAGCCAACCACAACCAGGAAGGGGTCGCAGAGGAGGACACATTTGGCAGCAGTCGTACGTACCTGTCAGGTTAGAGATGATAACTGTATTTCTGCCTTTTTCTCCAGTAACTTTAAAAATGTTTTGTTGTTGGCAGAGAGACCGAGACAGATTTAGACAATACACACGCACACAAATCATTGACGTCACCACACATCTCATTCATTCATGAGTCAGTTTATTGAACATGTTAAAATAATACCAACACTTACTAAAAAGGGATGTTCAGCAAAATATATGCAACAAATAGATAATTCCAATAATATAGTTCATGTCAAAAGGGGTATTTGGTCCTACCCCTCTTACTTTTATACATTATTTACAGAAGAATAAATATTCAATTTCCATCCATCAGTGTCCATGATGTCGAACTCGTCGGCTAAAAAAACAAATCGAAGCTTTTGGACCAAACAAGATCAAAATAATGGGAACAGATTAACCAAAACCGTCAAACAAGAAATAACCAGATGGAAAATCACAGCTGCAAATGATCCTCACATGTCTTTCTTGTCGCTACAGAAGTCCTAGAATCATTCATGGCTACCCGGGAGGCCATGCAGGTACAGCAGAACGTGACGGTGTACGAATCCTTTGGCACCTCCACCCTGCCCAGCAGCATGGAGAGCCCCGTCAGCCCCGAGAGAGAGCTGGATCCCAAGCAGCAGTGGGACAAGCAGAGGGAATCCGAGGAGAGCTTGTCTTTCCCCGCTGCCTGCCATCTGGTGGTGTCCCGCTGTCTCTTCCTCCTGCTGGGGGTCAGGCCTGCTTGGGCTGATCCCAGCGAAAGAGAGGACAGTCTGGCTACGAAGGCCGGAACAAGGTAGCAATATGTTTGATTTTGTTTTGTTTTGTTTTGGTGCAGCTGTGTTTTTTTTCTCTGTGAGCTGCTTTCGCACTAACTGTCTGTCGCATTGCATTCCACTTTTAGGAAATCAACAACAGAATCCTTTATGACGGCTAATGATGGACGGAAACAGGTAATTATCTTACTTCTACCGTAAATCTACCCCACACCTCGTTATCAGTGCTAATATGCTATCTTTGTCTTTATTTAGTCTGACCAATCCAAAACCTCCTTCCAAGATTCCTCCAAGAGTAAAATGGGTAGGTGGAATACAAATGTGTTAAACAAATCCAGTTGTTTTATAAGTTGATGAGAAGAGCAATACTGCTCTCACATATCTGTCTGCTGAATATACGGCTTCAACCAGCAGCCCATTAGCTTAGCTTAGTATAAAGTAGCCTGGCTTTAGCTTGAAAAGGGGAACAAATACTTGTATCCCAGAATGTCCATTTAATTGATATTGGGTCATCCTTATTTGGAAAACCCAATGCAAATAATGTCAGAAAAGACAGTGACAACACTTTTTTCTTCAGGTTTACCTCTGTGTTCTCTGGGCATCATGAAAGACGCTTGGGATCGCCTGCGGCAGTGCATCAGCCCAAACACCTCTATGTCCCACAATGGCAACAACACTTTGCCTATTCTAAACCAGGTGTTCAGCTTTGTCTGTGGGACCCTGGTCCATCCATCCTCCTCCTCCTCACCGAACCTGCCAGCTGGGCAGACTTGGAGTCCGGCAGATCCGAAGGCCATTGCTTTTGCTATACAGCAGCAGCAACAGAGGGCTGAGGTAAAGAGAGTTAGAAGAAAACAGTCAATTATAACTGATAAGGAATTAAAGCTAGGTAACATTTTAATTGTTTTCTTTTTGTTGTGTTATCAAAAATGATTGGGGTGTTCCGTGAATGTATTTTAAGGGCTGAACTAACTGTTGTTTGTGTTTACAATCAGTTGCGTCTGGAGGCCTTGTGTCAGATGTCATCCTTCCTGTCTAAGATGGAGGAAAAGAGCGGAGGCCTCACCGTCTCCGCTCAGTTTCCTGCATTGTTGCAGTCGGTGCAGCTTCAGTTCCTCTCTGGATGCTTCTCTTTGGGAACGCAGATCATCGGCTCTCTCTCTGGGGCTGAGTACGAGACGCAGCATTACATGGTACAGTCTAGTAATCTTGCTATTGTAATGTCTGTGCAGATGTTTGTGATCAGTAAAGTGGCAAAGAAATAATTCATGAACTTTAAATCAAGTCAGAGGGAGAAAGTAGAAAAGTGTTGGATTAATCTGATATGTTTCTTCTGCATTACCATGGTGAATAAATTACTCTCCAATCCCTTTTATCTCAATCCAGTCTGGCACGCATTCAGCTTCTATTGATACGCAAAGAGAGCTACAGTCTGCAGCCCACACCTTCTACCAGCAGGTGGTGTGTGTCCTCAAACAGAGGGTCCTGTTGGAAAGAAAGCGTCCAGGTTTGTTTATTATTATTTCACATTGTGCCCACATTTGAACTGCCTTGTACGTCTCTCTCTTAGAGATTTTGTATTACATTTTTTTTGTTTGCAAGTATTTGAAATTATGTCTCCATCATACCCAGGCTCCAGCCAGCACCTTCTCCTAGCCACCATGTTTGCACTGAATTTCTGCTACCAACCAGTGGACCTGGTGCTGGTCATCCAATGTGGCATCCTGGATGTCCTTTCTTCGCTGACCAACAATAGCTGTGTTCTGATGAACCAGGGCTGGTTTGCAGCCTCTTCATCTGGATCCATGCTACTAAGTGGGGCTGTTAGATTAGCTTGTGCACGCCTGCTTCAGATATTGACTGTGGCTGCAAGGTGAGAATGAGGACACTGCAATGAAGTGTGCAGTAATTCTGATGAAATGAAAATGTACTTAAGTGTTTACATTTGCATAGTAAATTAAATTGCCCTGAAAAATGGGTCTGCATAACAAATTGCCTTGTGCTCTCAGCTCCTGTGAGGATTTGCTGCCTGTGGATGTTTCCCAAGCTCTTATGGAAGTGATGTGTGAGCAGCTCCAGAATATCCTGCGTACCTTCCATCAACAGCAGACAACAGAGAGAGGACCTGCCGAGAGGACAGATCTGGACTACAGCAGCAAGAGCACAAATCTACTTGGTGTTGAAATTTTACCTATTATAAACTTCATTGAAATATATTTTCACTGTAAAGCAGTGCAATTAAATTGTCCAATTAAATATATATATATATATATATATAGATGTGGCATTTGTTCTACATTTTTCTCTTATAGCCCTTGTGTTTAGAAGTCTAATTTTTCCCCGTGTTTGTTGTTTTAGGAGCGGAAAGCAGCAAAGTGGTTGAAACTCAGCTTGCAGATTTCTTGGTGTTTCTGAGGCGTGTACTGTCATTAAGAGTGATGAAAAGACTATCTACTTTTGTCAAATGGATTGATCCACTTATGGCCATTATTTCACACAAGTGCTCTTTAGGTAAGACAATTTAAAATTATTTTTGAATTCAACATATATATTTTTTCTAGCTGAGATTCAGAACTGTTCCTGTTTAATCCCTGTTGGCCTCCACTGTCCTCTACGCAGGATCTCCATGCTTCCAGAACCTTCGCACTAAGCTTTTGGCCTTCCATGTTTTAGAAAGACTGTTACCTGCTTGTTCTGAGCCTGATCAAATTCAACAGGTATGATATAAAAGTTTGAATGCAGGTGAAGTAGTTCAAGAAAACATAAATCTAATTAACAGAAGAAAAAAAATACAGGCTTACAGAAGTACTTGAGTAGGAAATTGTGAATTTGATTACGGAGGTTTTATCTGTGACCTATTTTTCCCTTGTCTCTGCTTTCTTGTAGATAGTTAAACAACTCTTTCAGCTCTTGTCTGTTTATATGTGGAAGGAACCACTAGCTGAGAGGAACCATGAGGAGACGGCGGATAAAGACAAAGGGGTAACAGAACTATTACATTAATATTACTGCATACTTCTTACTATAGAGTATGTCTTATTTCAGTATATTACTTTGTAAAACAAATTGTCCCTGTTGTTCAGTGACATGTCTTGCCTTATTATCTGAATACAAATAAGTGTTTTCTGATATTGTATTCACCGATCCGCTGCCTGGAAAAACCAGGCACATAGTGTACATGAAAAATGGGGTTGTCGTTCTCCTTTTTCATGCCGTATCGGATTAACAAACTATTTATAGCATTTTATAGGTTTGAGCTTTCCCTACTGCAGCCTGCTGCAAGTCAGAGTAAAGGTTATACCGGCACAAGGTCTTCTAGAAGCCCTTCAGTTCAAGTTCTGTGTTTTTTCATCCTGTAGTGTTCAATCTGTCAGAACGCATCTCAGTGGTTTCAGAATCTGATCAAAAAAGTGTTAAAATGACCGACCTAATATAACCCTCATAACAGTAGTTAAACAAGCATTGTTTTATTTTTAACAATTGAAAACAGTGAATGAATGCAGTAATCTGAGTCTCCCAAACTGCTGTGTTCAGGAAGAAGGGGAACATAGAAAACAGCAGGGCTACTTGAAAGAACAGATGGGCCTGTTTGCCATAGCAGGGTTGGGATGAGAGGTGGGAGAGGACAGAAAAAATAACAACAAACGGAATAAGTGTCAAATTAGGAAGCATATACAATGTAACCCTGTTATAATATGTTTATTATAATTAGATTTTTTTTTATTAGCTAATCACTGATCATTTATTTACAGATGTTTTCAAACATCTGAAATTTCGGGATTTTTGCATTTGTAAAGTTTCAATGACTTATGTGTCCGATTGTGTTTAAAGCCCTCTGTATTTGAGAGTTCTATCTGCAAAGGTTCTCATGTTATGTTGTCATATCATTTCAAGTTTATACCTTTCCTTACATTTATCCACCACATTGCAACATGTAATAACATTGCAGGTAAGCTGTGCTACTACTCTTGTTTTACAGAATCCTGGCAGCTATGATGAATGTATTCCAATAGGAGATTTTTCCTTTGACCCGCACAAGCTAATCTGCTGTTCTCTGGAGAGCGGGAACATCCTCTCCCATGGCTCGGGAGGGAAAGGTTACGGCCTGGCAACAACTGCCATCACATCTGGCTGTTTCATTTGGAAGGTAAGGACTGGTAGATACATGACCTCCTCATCCTTTTGTTTTTATTGACCAGATTGTTAATCTGCAACATGCTGAGAGAGCTTGTTTAATAAACTGATATACCAAACTCCTCTCCTCAGTTCTACATGACCAAAGAGAACAGAGGCAATGAAGGCACATGTATTGGCGTGTCACGTTGGCCTGTCAGAGATCACAACCACCATACCACCACTGACATGTGGCTGTATCGTGCCTATAGTGGCAACCTGTACCACGGAGGGGAGCTGGTCCGCACACTTCCCTCTTTTACCCAGGGTGACACCATCACCTGCATCCTCGACATGGAAGCTCACACCATATCATTTGCTAAGAATGACAAGGTCTGACCAGATACTCACAGGCAGTATATTCAGGTGTTTTTACTCTTATTGATTGTTGAGTTTTCCTTTAATCTCTTGCATGGTTGTCATTTTTTTCCAATAGGAGCCAAAGTTGGCATTTGAAGGTGTGATTGCCTCTGAACTCTACCCCTGCGTGTTGTTCTATAGCAGTAACCCAGGAGAGAAGGTACTTGATATCTCATATATGTCAGGTGTCTTTACTTGTCGCCCATCTACAAATATTGTGTTTGTGTATTAGTGTGCTTTTACTACCAAATATTTTGGTTAAAATTATTCTTCAACCAGAGTTAATAAAAAGTATTATTTTAGAAATAGAACTACCACATGGATTACATTGACAGTAGAACCCTGGAACTCCACACCATAATCTTAAATTCAACAAAATAAGAGAAATGTCAAAAATGGGTATATATATTACCTAGTAATGTGTAAAACAAATTTAAATTTCACATCTACCGTGACAAAGTTGTGATTCTTTATTTTTCACAGGTGGCCCTTCGTGACCTCCAGATGCGAGGCATGCCCAGTAACCTACTTCCCGGGGAGCCTCTGTGCAGCCCTCGGACCACGGTGCTCCTGGAGTCAACAGTGCAGCTCCTCCGTAGGCTCCATCAGTGTGAACAGTGGGCCTCGCACATCAACCAGTACATCCATACTCACCTGGAGCTCATTGGTCCAATGCTCAAAGAAGAAGACCCGGGGAGCTTCAATTCAGGTCAGTTAAAGCTTCGACAGTGGTCACGTATAGGCACATTACACCCAGCTCGTGCTGCTTCACTTTTCATTTTAATTCTAAAATTTAACTAGCATAGGAATAACTTATGTCTTCATCTTATATTTTATGTTGTTTATGATGCTGCAATGTGCCTGTACTTGTGCTTTTCAACAATAACATGTTTGACATTTATTCTTGAACATACACCACCGCATTGTTAATTATCTTCATGGTTATAACGTATAACTCTTTGTTTGCTACTCACATTCTCCCACAGGCTTAAATCCCGCACACTTAGAGAAGGAAGATAAGGAGAGAGACAGAGACATTACTGACGACAACACAGGGGAGTTTTTAGCGCATCGTCGCTCCCTGTCGGAGGCCAAGCTAGCTGCTCTTTGCACTGAAGTGTGGCCGGTGCTGGCCCTGATCGGAGGAGTGGACAACGGTCTCCGGGCTGGAGGTCTGTGCCTGCACAAGCCCAGTGGGCGCAGGGCCATTCTGCTGGGGGTCCTGAAGGAAGGAAGTTCCCTAGCCAAGCTTCAGTGGGAGGAGGCAGACCTCTCTGTCAGGTATCACAAATATACATTCATGTGCCTGCCTATGTATTATGGAATGTACAGGTGCATCTAAAACAAATTTGAATATCATGGAAAAATTCATGACATTCTAAATTAATTACACAAAGGGAAATATGTCAGTTCTTTCTTTTGTCATTTTTTTTAACTAGTATTAACTAGATGCATTTCACTTTATGTGTAATGAATCTAAAGTATACGAAAGTTCATTTTTTAATTAAAATAAGGGGATTTTTATTGAGATGCACCTGTATTTGCATACACTTCTTATATGATTATTCTCATTTCCATTAAAACTATTTTCATATTTTTCTTGTCCTGGTCCTTTCTGCATGTGTTTTACTCCGTATAAATCCATTCTGTCAGTGTTTATTCATTTTTTCTTCTCTGTAGTTTGTCTTAACATTTTAATTTTCATCATTTACCCCTTCTGATATTACTTTCTTCTTGCTTCTTCCTCCTCATCCTTAAAATCCATTAATCCCTGTTGAATCCGTCCCGGTGTCACACTCCATGCTGTATCTGTGGGTTCTTCTTCTTCCCGTCCTTCCCAAATAACTAAAAGCTCCATGAATTCTTGGTCACCCAGCGACACGCCCATCGTCTCGTTGGAGCCTTTCGACCTATCCTGCTGCGACGTGGCTGCACTCGGAGGCCTCAAACCCACGGTGTTGCTGGATCTGATTTATTTGATGGGTCTGCTGGAGGAGCACGGTTGGCAGGGGGCTAACGTGAAAGAGACTGAGATGCAGTGCTGTATGGACGAAAACATGTCCGACAGTTGGCTCTCTGAAGATGAGAGGAAAAAGTTGAAGGAGCACACGGTGGAGACGGACCCCTTCCCACCACCTCCGCCGTGCTCAACCAAAGATTCCACCAAGACCGTTGACCATCAGGAGTCCACAGGTCTACCCCAAACATCCCAAAGCTCCAAAATGGAAGCGTTTGCCCTCGAACTGAGAGCAGTTAGAGTCTCTTACCTCCTCATCGGAGCTTTGAAATCCCTGACTGTCATTTTTAGTTGTGAGAAGCTATCGGATTTGCTCCTAGTGCCGAAAAGTGACCCTCCCAACTCTGCAGGAAGTCCACTTCCCACCAGTCCGATCCCTGACCAGGCCAAGGCCAGTGGCAGCAAGCCATGGGACGAGAGTGCTGAGCTGAGATCAGTGCTGCAGTATGTGGTGCAGAGCATGGTGAAGTGGGCAGTGAGGCCCTGCCCCATCAAGCAGAGTGTGTCTCTTGCCGACCTGGAGAGGGCTCAGATCATGATCTACAAAGCAGCCATTAGCAGACTGCAGGAGGACAAAGAACACAAAGGTATCTAGCTTTATGGATCAGATTGAAGATACTTTTAACTTTAGGTTTCGTTGTTGTAGAGCTGTAAACTTGAACCTTTAGACTTGAGTCATAGAGATTAGGCCTTTTGATTTGAATTAGCACAGTCAAATGTTGAACTTGAAGATAGTGAGGCCCTGCTTAGCTACACACCATGAATATTTGACCTTCTGTATTAAAAGGGCTTGGTTGGTATTAGGGCTGCAACTATTGACTGTTTTCATTATTGATTCATCTAGAGTCAGCAATGCTGGATAACTTTTATGTCAAACTAACTTTTTGTTTAAATCAGTGAATATCTCCTAACAATCGATGAAAAACACGCATTCTCCAGAATCGCTGACCTTTAATCAAAAGACAGCCCAAAAAACTGTTCTGTTGCATTCATGGTCACACTAAAAACAAAGCACTATTATAAAATATAATAACACCTTCCTCTCTACCTTGTCCTTCCAGAATCTGGCCACCACTTTTCCTCTCAGCCTGTTTCCAAGTCCTCCAGCTCTGTGTCGTTGTACAGCGCGGGTTCAGAAGGCACCGCCATCTTTGGCCAATCAAACATAGCCTCTGCCTCATCTTCTAATACCGACTTGGCATCCTCTCTGCCGACAAACCTGCAGGCCGATAGCCTTGATAATTTCAACCCTTTCTTTCCTATCAGCCTTCTCCAGTGAGTAAAGAATATATTAATCTTAAATGATTTAATTTGATGTAACTGCTGGTTGAGTAATTAACACTAAATGCACAATCCAGAGGCATTCTCAGAGGCATGTTGAACGGACACAAACCTTATAACTAGCATTGTCGTCAGTTCTCATGTTGTTACTGATTACTACAGATCTGTATCTTTTGGCAGCAGCAGCTTTTCTGAAGTCCAGGGAATGGGTGAGTTAGGATGTATATATGAGAAAGAAGAGAGTGAGGATTGTGCCTGCTCTGTCTCTAACCTAAGCTGCAGCTCTGCCTGCTTCTTCTTGTCCTAACCCAGCCAGCTGACCTCGGTGTCAGCGTGTTACTGCTGCTTTTAAGAGGCAGAGAAACAAACAGCTTCAGGGTACAATATCAAATCAAAGCCCTCCAGGGAGGAGAGTTTTGACAACAATGGTGTCAAACCTTTTACAAAACCTCCCACAGTAAAAGGCACATATGTGTTGATACCACAACAACAAATACCGGGCTTAATGTTGTAATTCAAATAATTGACTTTTAGGGTAACATTACACTTGGTGTATTTTGAGATTTAATCGTCACCCAACGGAAAATCAAGATCATTAAGCCTCACCTTTTTTTGCTTCAGGTACTTTAGAATTAAACTATTTAGTCAGGACTGAAAAGTGGCAGCGTAGCACCACTTGCACTGTGTTATCACTGTGTATACTGTATCTTCACTCCCTCCAGGCACATGGTCTTAACTCGGTTCCCCACGCTTACCGGCCTGGTTAGCGCCCCCCCTGTGCTGCATCCTTGCTTCAGCCTGGCCAGCTCTGCTTCTTGTGATGCCTTCACAGAGCAGCAGACTAGCTTCATGGAACCAGGTCCCTGCAGCACACAGGCCCGAAGCAGCCTGGGTAAGAGCAAGCGCGTAAGAGAGGAAATAGAACATATGAAAAAAGGAATAAATCTTCTCCATAACATACTGTCTGAAAGAGAGTAGCTTTGCTAATCGTTCCAGTTGTGCAGGTTAGTTTGGTTTTTAACAAACGTTTTCCTCCATGCTGGCATCATAATCAAAAATGCTATTAATGTTATTTTAAAAAGGAATTTATAGTACAAAGGAAAAGGTAGAGTTAGATAGATAGATAGATAGATAGATAGATAGATAGATAGATAGATAGATAGATAGATAGATAGATAGATAGATAGATAGATAGATAGATAGATGATTAATCAATGGTAACGGTGTGCCTCTTGCATGGTCGTGTATGTTCAGCTAAAACAGCATGTGTTTTGCTCTGCTATTGGGCAGATACGAAATTTACAACACATCCAATTCATGCATGACACAGTTTGTGCGCTCACACGCTTGAATGGCACCATTTTTTTCATCGTCAGTCATGTTATTTTTTTAATAGTTCTGGGAAAGTGCATTAAACTGAAAGTCTGTACTTTGACTTTCATATCCAATGACACATTATTAACTTGATTGCTAGGTTTAATTATACACTGTGGATATAAAAACTAATTTGATAAGGTTTACTTGATGGAGTGGCCTTTTCATAGCCTGAAAACCAATCATAGAAAATAAAACAAAAGATCAAATTGATTCATTCATCTGAAACATTCCACTTCAGTCTACTTAATTTCTAAATGGAGCTGTGGGCTTGGTTTTGTTTTTCTCTTTTTTGTGTACTTTTCTTTTTCTCCTCAACCACCAGAACGGACACAAATGTTTGTCACCAGTCGGTTGCTAGAAATGGGATTCTCTATGAGACATATCTACTGGGCCATGGAGGCAGCAGGTACTGCTTTGTGGAGAATGTCTGATATCACACAATGTTTTGCTTCATGGGTTTTTCTATTTTTCTAAACATCTGTCCTTCACTGTGTGCTGCAGCCTTTTTGTAGTATTTGGAATACAGAAAAGTGAAGTTTCTGAATGACAAAAAATGCTATGTATTTTCTTAAGATAGAGTTATATTAATTGGAAAATAATGCCTCTTACTTGTGGTTGAAATCAACTTAGGCGTCCCAATTGTATAACAATATTTTTAGGTTTTGTGAAAATCCAAGTTTTACTAAAATGTTGCACACATAATGTATCTTATTTATTCACACAAACTCCCAACACTATTTCAATTGTAGGCGTTCACTCACTTATTGTTTCTCAACTTTCACACATCACACTTTGTGAACAGATGTGCCAGCCCTGCCCTCAGGTATCACACAGAAGCACAGTCACCTGGTGGGGATGTTTGACATGAATTAGCAATGAACTCTGACAGTTAAACTTTCCCTGTTGTCCCTCCCAGATGTAGCAGGTGACCTGGATTCTCAAACCATCGAGGTGTTGGCCAGCTGGATGCTAGAGCACCCCCTGACTGAGGAGCAGCAGGCAGCCGATTCAACCAGACCGGAGGGGGCCCCAGACTCGCCGTCCCCAGACGGGCCGGAGACAGTACAATGTCCTGAACGTGCCACCAGTCAACCCACTGAAAGGTGCTCTATAGTGTATGAGGTTTTGTCTTTCTTTTTTGTATGGATCTGTAAATATTACACTATTGTATAAATGAAAATAATTTGGTACACATATGTAAATAGGTGTTTATTTACATATGTAAAATGTATAGCTGATGAATTCATATAAGACAATTAGAAGCGGTTGAAGAAGGAATGGGAATTAATAAGCTTTGGCTTCCTCCTGCTCCTTTTCGGACACAGATGATTCATTTATTCATACATTATGATTATTTTTGTTTTGTGTTTTTGTATGCTATGTAACACTTGCTTTTTGTTTTATTTTTTTATATTTGTTCGAAATTAAGAAGAAATGAATGAATGCACTGACATTTCTCTATTGTTAACTGGCATTTTAATGTTTTCTTTGTTACTTTGTTTGTAGTCTTCTGCCTGGGCTTGACTGGATAGAGAGGGAGAACTTCTTGGATGTCCACCTTACCAGGAACAGACCTCCTCCAGCACGCCGGCGACGCTCGGGCCCGACTCAGAGGACCTCATTCCGAAGGGCAGGTGAGAGTCACAATGTTGAACCAGAAATTAAATCGGTAGATATAGAATACAATAATAATATTGTTAAGGAGAAAAAAATATATCTAATGCTCGTTTCAAGCGTCCAATACCCAATTGATGTACTGTGATCAACCTGTGCTGTTTCTTGCTGTAACAGGCTTTCATTTAATCTTTTTTGTTGCTGATCAAAAACACTTTTCATTTTTCACTGTCATTTGCATTTGAAGCAAACATTATCTTTTCAGACTTGCCGTCGCCCAACCCCCTCCCGCAGCTGTACCAACAGCACTCCCTGGTCAATGATTGGCCGGAGCAGGTGGAGTTTCATCCTTTCTCTGCGGAGGAGGAGTCTGAGTTGGGCTACATGGATGACCCGTACCACGAAGAATCTTACGAGGACCTGCTCACCCCTTCATTCTTCAGTTTGGAGAGAGACACGCTCCAGATAGTAGAGGTGAAACACACACACACACAATCACACTCTTCATCCACAACATGGATAAATAAATAAAAAATACAATTGTAATTACTAATGCAAGTCATGCTTTTTAAATACAAAACAACACACACTGGAGTTCACTCCAGTGTTGCTTGCGGGCCTAAATAATGTATTTTGGTTCCATACTTATTGGTAGAAATATCATGATGCGTCTGATTATCCTTCTCGTAGGCCGGAGAAGAACACAGTCAGATGGTCAAGTGTGAGCTGTGCAACACCCTCACCCTGCAATTTAACAACCACGTAAAGCGCCGTCACCCGGGTTGCGGTCAGAGCGCCGCACGTAAGGGTTACGACAGCACCGGGGCCTACGTAGACGTCTGGTTCAAAGGGGAGTGTGGCTCCAACTTCCCCTTCTACCTCCTTTGCAGCTCCTGCAGGGAAAAGTATCTGGCTGCAAACCTGAGCGACCCAAGTTCTAAACATGAAAGGTATAGTAGATAAAACAGGAAAGGATGCATGCATGCAACACACACAACACAAGTATTTTGTTCTCATACTTTAATAAAAACTGATGAGTAAATTGGTTGTAAAGCCTGTTATTTATTACTAGTGTCCTCCCTCCTTTTGCTTCAGGATTAAAGGTCTGACATCCGATTTGATTGGCCAATTGGACAGCACATCTGATGGTAGGGAAGGTCAGAATGATTTCATCTTTAGTTTACAATTAATTTTATAATGCTAATGGGTCACATGTTTGCTCAGATGATTGGGAAATAAGCCACCAAGATGAGTGTGACACGGACAAGCTGACAGGACTGGAGGACTTTGGGCTTTTGTTGAGACCACTGGGTCTGACTGAGAAGAAGCTGGTGCCAGACCCCATTGCCTTCACTGAGCCCGATCCCCTTGGAGCCCTGGTTTACAGCTCAGCTGACCCCACTAGAACAGCGCCCCCTAAAGGTAATTTCCTTTCAACTAGTAGTTTCGGTATCGAAAGAGCTAAATCTCATAATTTGCTGGATGCATTCTGGACACTATAGTTCAGAATATTTTATTCAGAATTTGTTTTACAGATAGAAGATAACACACAAAAACGTTGCGACCTAAACGTCTTAATCTTAAATATGTACACCTTTGCATACTTTTTCCATCTTGCTATCCTTTGAGGCAATTATTGTTGGATGTTTTCAAGTTTTAAGAAGCTGATTTTCCATCAACCTTTTTCTGCAGATCTACGCTGACCATACAACACCAACCATCCATAGGCACAATTAAAATAATGTTATCAGCACACATTAATATATTAAATTGCTTGCCACATACAGAGCACTAAGTCCCTGTTACTTTGTAGCTCACTGTTCCCTCTTTAATTTTGCATCTATGATGAAAGATTGAGCCCACTCGTAACACACGCCCACATTCCCTCTGTGCTTGTTAGCAGTCGGAGCATGTTCCAACTGCAGCCAGACTTACTGCAGCACAGTGACTCATCGATGGTGTATCATAGCTGTGCATCTGAAGCACAAACACACACACTCCTCTCAGTTGTCCTCAGTTGATCCAGTATTTTTACTTTTTATTGCATTTTCACACCATGTGGGCTGTCACAAATGTACTGGAACACCATGCTTTATATATTTGAGTTTTAGCAAAATGCATCAGGGATTAGTCCCAATGGTTTACAACGATAGAATGCCTTTGAAATGTGTTTTTCCTGCCTAGGGAAAGCCGTTGTTGAGCAGAAGACCTCTCTGAGCCTCGGACAGCAGGCAGTATCACTGAGGGACCCACATGATAGACTGAAAGCTTTGAGAAGGGTCACCTCCACAGCCCAGATCCTGTTAGCTTATAGCATGGTGATGAGAGCCCTATCTCAGACTGCCTCCAGGTATGTTTGGCCATGGTAGGGCTGCACGATATGGACAAAATAGTATATCCCAATATTATTAGTCTGAATAATTCAGAGACACTGGGTCACATGGGGAGTGTCACGCACACTTTCCAAGTAGGGCAAACCCAGAAGGTTGTGTCAGAAACTGATTATTTTAACTCAGCATAACATGTCAAGATATAAATGATATTGTCCAATCTTGTATCCCTTTTCAAATTCTATCGATATATTATGTATTTTACACATAGTCGATTAATTGTACAGCCTTAGTTATTTTTTATTTTTTCACCAGTTCATTGTGGTTTTGAAGAGTCTTCTTTATTTTAATCTCCCTCTCCAGTGCATCAGTGTGCAGCCAGTCTAATGGACTTGAGTCCTTGGGTCTGGCAGATATCCGTATCTTGGTTCGTCTGATGACTCTAGCAGCCGGGGGCCGGGCTCACAACTGTGTGGACAGACAGCCAGGTGTGAAGGGGCTGCCGACAGAGCGCAACAATTCCTCCTATCTCAGCTTCCTTTCCTCAGCTATCGGCAGTGTGGTGTCCCACAGCCCTACCGCTTACAGGCAGCTAGTGGAGATATGCACTCAGGTCAGTGTCCTTCGGTCAATCCACTATATATGCTAATTACTAGGGCTGGGAAATGTGATTCAAAATCTACCACAATCACTATGTCACTATATCATTTCAACTTTGCATTTTATAAAAATAAATACGAGACATTTCTAATGAAACAGTAAATTAAGTTTTTAATAATAATACACTTTATTTATATGGGATTCAGGTCAATTTAAGTGGGGTGAATGATGGTTTATTGTCCAGCCTCACCAATTGTAAAGGATTAAATTGTGATTATTGGTAACTTCATTGTGAACATTATTATTTTAGGATTACTGAAGAATAAAAAACAACTTCTCGAAATTGGATGAAAATTCTAAAAATGTTGATTTCCTTTCATTATTACTGCCTGAAGGACCTTATGGCAGCAGCTACGGGGGTTAACATTGGGGCCATCAGTGACCCACAGCAGAAAGGTTTTCTGAACTCGGCTCTAGCAGCCATAACCCAGGGAGCCCATCAGCAGAGGGACTACACTGAGCAGACGCCCTCTACGTTCCTGGTCACACAGAGTCTGGTGTCCCTGCTCACCGAAAAGGGTGTCGTCTGTTACGGCCCAGACAGGACTGAACACGAGGCTAACGGTGAGAGAAAGCAGTTTACTTACCGTCGTTCATCTCGTTGTTATTAGGGGTGACTCTGAATAGTCAACTATCGGGACGATTCAATTGAAGGAGCCCCATTGGACTGCCATCTCACAGTCCAATAGTCGCAACATGTGGTTATGAAACAAGGATCATGGCTTTTTTCATTCTGGCTATATGGAGGTGCTGAATGTCTAATGGTTTATTCTAATAAATCATGACACCACATTAACTACTATACTGTTAATAAAACATTTAAAATAACTCATGAGCTTTTAATCACTCTCCTTGATTCAATCTCAGTGTGGCAAAAAGTCGAAGCCAATCTTGCAAATGAGAATATAGATCAATGAGCAGAAAAAAAAACATAATTTTACTATTAGTTGACTATGGGCAAGATTCGACCAATCAGATTGACTATGTATGTCATTTTGATATGTAATTATTTATAACTGTTTTCTTGTAATCTTGTCAATTTTGTTTTGGATAATAGCTCTCCTCTCCATCTGTGTGCCTGTTTGACTTAGATACAGCAAACCAAGGGGTGTCTTCCTCGTCCTTGCCTCCTTCCCCTTCACCCCACTTGGGTGCCAGAGTGGGCCCTCTGGAGCTGGCTAATGCCCTGGCAGCATGTGTGCTGTCTGCCAGGCTGACCAGTAAACACCGCCAGTGGGCCGCACAACAGCTGGTGCAGGCCTTGGCTGCCACCGGAAAGGACAGTCCTCACAGGCCCCAAACATACAGTGACCTGGCCGGTGACTTGCGCAAATGTCCTCTCAAGAGGCTGGAAGGACATTACAACAAGGTGAGAGAACGTACATGTTATGTTGTTGTTTTTTTTACCCTTGTTGCTCCAACCTTGCTGACCAAACAGTTTTTCCTTTGTTCTCACCGCAGGAAGAGAGTTTAT
The DNA here is from genome assembly GCF_949987685.1 of Ammodytes marinus. Taxonomy (NCBI): domain Eukaryota; kingdom Metazoa; phylum Chordata; class Actinopteri; order Uranoscopiformes; family Ammodytidae; genus Ammodytes; species Ammodytes marinus. Next base: position 8,322,425 of record NC_137222.1, read on the forward strand.
CTTTCTGAAAAAGTAAATTTTTTTAAAGCCAGGGCCATCTATCTATAGTATTATGATCCAGGTATTTTATAACCTTTTCATGAGAACTGTAGTTAAAAGAACCTTTCTATTATTTTCTGTTATGTCCAGGTGACCAGCTGTTCCTGGAACAGTGAGCAGAGTTTGCTGGCTACTTGCTCTCAGGACAAGGTGGTGCAAATATGGAGCGTCAACCAGAGCACTGTGGAGTTACAGAACACCTTCTCCTGCATCACCAGGTAGTGTATGGTTTTTTGTTTTTTCCCAGTGAGGCTTTTACTGTGTCGTGCTAATTTTGTAATCCTTAATTAACAGAAATTATGAAGAGTAAATGGAGAGTGTCTGGGTTCTTGTAGATAAACCAAGGGGGGTTACAATGCTATCAAATATTTGAAATTGCTTCCATGTGTAAACTTTTCTCTTTTTCTGACTTTTCTGTATTTGCAGCAAGACGGACAGGTCAAACATTGAGAGGGCCAGTAGATGTAACCTCATGTCTCCTGTCTACTGGAGTACAGGAGGAAACTTTCTGGCTGCCCCAGAGAACAAACACATCAACATAATGAACAACAGGGGTAAGTCTGGGTTTGTGTCTCTTCACTACTCTGGTGTATCTGTTCATATTACATTTACATCTTTTCCTTATGTCTCATTGAAAAAAATCCAGAATATATGAATATAAAGAAGGAATTAAATCCATGCGCGATTACAGAACACTTACCTCGTGTAGATGCGCCGACAGTGTTGTTGTAATTACTCATATTTCCTTGTGGGGGAGACAGAAATTACACACTATAGCTTTAAAAAGTTGTAAGATGCCTAATAATTAGAAAAGTAGTTCCTACAACTTAGATTTTATTCTGTTTCTGCACAGGATCTCACTGTCATGTGGAGGCCCAGATGTCCCGGGTCACAGCCCTGTGCTGGGCTCAGTGCTTCAGCCTTTGGGTTCTTGAGCAACCGGCTGCCTGTAAGAACAGAGCTGCTGAGAGCCTGCTGATGGGCAGGCTGGATGGCTCCCTCTGCTGGCTGCAGGTCTCAATGCAGGACATGGAACTGCATGTAGAGAGCACCGAACTGCCCCATTGCCAAAGGAAAGAGGGTGAGGAAGAGACTGCAATGTTACTGCTTGAAACCAATACTTTTTTTGTTTATTTTAAGCTTCTTTTTTTTTTACAATAAGACAAAGAGAAAAACACAAAATATAGACAGGAAGAACCCATTGCCTTAACACAAAATATAAAGAAAATGACGGGATTATATCCATAATAGTCTGAAGTTTCCAGCCGACAGCAGTACAGGCAAAAACAGAGTTTGCCATGTATGTCAGGAAAGCCAAGGCTATAGACTAACACTAACAACAACAACGAAATACAAAAATAAAACAAAGATTGAAGGCGGATTTCCATCAGAAATCAAAGCTTCTTACTCTGAGAGAATTACACATCTCTCAACAGACATGCTCTTCGAGTTGGTTTTAAGAGTAATCACACAGAGAAGCATTACACAAAGCCAGAGACACACACATAGGATTTTATATTTTAAAATGACCCTCATGCCTTAATGCGTGAGTGGTATTGATCTTCTTATGTAACTCGTAATGTCAGAAAGTGAACAAGTGTATTTTTGTTGTTTGAGAGACTTCTGATCTTTTCCTCTGGTCTCTCCGATAGCTCCTCAGTGTGTCGACTGGCACAGTGAGGACAAGCCTTTCGCGGTGGGCTATCCCAACGGAAAGATCCTTTTGGGAACAACAGAGCGCTTTGAGAACGAGCAGCCTGTAGTGCTGTCTGTCTTTCAGGTTTGTTTGCAGAATGCACACCACACTCTTTTTAATTCCAGTTTGCTGAAGCAAAGCACAGCAAACGCTGTGACATAATTTACTCAAAATCATTTTCTCCCTTTATTTTCCATTCTCACCCTGCAGGACACTGTCAGTTCTCTAAAATGGGACCCCACGGGACACTTGCTGCTCTGTTTGGGGCGCTCAGAGGTAGTGAAGATACTGGGACGCTCCGGGGGCAACTGGGTGACCCTCCACTCCCTCAATCACACCGGCACCGTAAACATCGCCGAATGGTGCCCACTCGCTGGCAGAGCACCTGATCCCAGGCTCATGATGGCCGCGTGAGTTTACATAACTAATTTGATTGGATATTCTGCATCTTCTGTAACATCACCTTTTAACTTAAAGCCACTGGAAACCTGGTCTCAAAAAGTTAAAATCAATATATGATATCACGGTTGGGTGTCTTACTAAGCTTTTACACAAAACCGATCGAAAGTTAATGTTCATGAATATTAAAACTTGCTTAATTTCTTTTTTTATTGTTAAGACCGTTTGACCACCAGACTGTGTGGTCGTGGACGTATCAGACGGTCTCCATGGCATATTGTGTCATAAGAACCAGAGCATAGCCCACCTCATCTTAACCAAATTACTGTGACGTTTATCAACCTTAAATAACAATATATTTAATTTGGATTGATAAATATGCCTTACTCTTTTCAGATGTATACTATCATGCAACTTACTTGTGTAACTTTAAAATTACATACAGTGGCTTGCAAAAGTATTCATACCCCTTGAAATTTTCCACATTTTGTCACATTAAAACCACACACAGACATTTATTTTATTGGGATTTTTCGTGATAGACCAACAAAAAGTGGTGTATCATTTTGGAGTGGAATGAAAATGAAACATGTTTTTGATTTTTCTTTTAGAAATAACTGAAAAATGTAGCGTGCAAAAGTATTCAGCCCCCCTGAGTCAATGCTTTGTAGAACCACCTATCGCTGCAATTACAGCTCCATGTCTATTGGGGTATGTCTCTACCACCTTTGCACATCTAAAGACTGATATATTTTGTCCATTCTTCTTTGCAAAATAGCTCAAGCTTCAGATTCAGCATCAGATTGGATGGAGAGTGTCTGTCAACAGCAATTTTCAAGTCTTTCCAGATATTCTCAATTGTATTGAGGTCTGGACTTTGACTGCGCCATTCTAACACATGACTATGCTTTGATTGGAACCATTCCATAGTAGATCTCGCTGTCTGTTTAGGGTATTTAACCTTCTGGAAGGTGAACCTCCACCCCAGTCTCAAGTCAGACTCTTGCAGACTCTAACAGGTTTTTCTGCCCTGTATTTGGCTCCATCCTTCTTCCCTTCTACTCTGACCAGCTTCCCTATCCCTGCTGAAGAACAGGACCCCAAAGCATGATGCTGCCACCACCATGTTTCACTGTGGGGATGGTGTGTATAGGGTGATGTGCAGTGTTAGTTTTCTGCCACACATTGCATTTTGCGTTAAGGCCAAAAACTTCAATTTTGGTCTCATCTGACCAGAGCACCTTCCTCCAACCCTTGCCACAAGCCATGCGGGGGACACAGCATATTCAGATGAGACCTAACTTGAAGTTTTTGGCCTGAATACAAAATGCAATGTGTGGTGGAAACTAACACTGCACATCACCCTCTACACACCATCCTCACCGTGAAACATGGTGGTGGCAGCATCATGCTATGGGGATGCTTTTCTTCAGCAGGTACAGGGAAGCTGTTTAGAGTTGATGGGAAGATGGATGGAGTTAGAGTCTGCAAAAGACTTGAGACTGGGGCAGAGGTTCACCTTCCAGAGGGACAACTAGCCTAAACATACAACCAGATCTACTATGGAATGGTTTAAATCAAAGCATAGTCATGTGTTAGAATGGTCCAGTCAAAGTCCAGACCTCAATACAATTGAGAATCTCTGGAAAGACTTGAAAATTGCTGTTCACAGACGCTCTCCATCCAATCTGATGCTAAATCTGAAGCTCAAGCAATTTTTTAAAGAAGAATGGGCAAAAATGTCAGTCTGTAGATGGGCAAAGCTGGTGGAGACATACCCAAATAGATTTGCAGCTGTAATTGCAGCGATAGGTGGTTCTACAAGGCATTGACTCAGGGGGCTGAATACTTTTGCACGCCACACTTTTCAGTTTTTTATTTATACATTTCTTTTTAAACCATGTTTCATTTTCATTCCACTTCACAATTATGCACCACTTTGTGTTGGTCTATCACATAAAATCACAATAAAATAAATGTACGTGTGTGGTTATAACGTGACAAAATGTGGAACATTTCAAGGGGTATGAATACTTTTGCAAGGCACTGTAGAAGGATTTTGTCGATTTTGGGTTGACAAAATAGGAATTTCAAGCTCCTTTATTTGATTCTCTTTTAATTCTCCCCATGTTTCTGCAGAGGTTGTCAGAATGGCTCTGTGCATGTCTGGACTCTGCCACAGGGGGGTACAGCTGTATCTTTGCCCAACATACTGAACAGCCCCCCGAGCCATCACAAAAGCACTGATGCCAAGGTCAGTTTGTTGGACTCTCCTGGTTCTACCAAGTTCTATTTTAGTATAATAAAATCTTATGTAGATGATATGTAATACTTTCAATTACTTCTACTTCTAATTTAGTTGGATTTTGACTGGTGGTGTTTCAGGACAATTGCCTTTTTAGCTCATGTAATAATTTAGTTTCTGTATCATTTTACAGCAGGAGAGTGCAAAATGTGTGTTTGTACTTCATGGCCACATTACAGCAGTGAAGTCCCTGTCATTTTGCTCCAGTGGACTGGCTTTGGTCTCTGGAGGGATAGGGGGACTGCTCAACATCTGGTCCTTACAGGTCAGAGAAGAACATTTACATTCAAAGTTTACTCACTCAACAATGAACTGCACCAGACAAATAAACTATCATTGGTGTATTACCCTAATATAAATCTGTCACAGTTTTATTTAATCCTCTTGCCTCTTCATTCCTTCTTGTAGGATGGCTCAGTGTCACAGACTGTTACAGGTTTGGGTTCAGTCGTCAGTACTACCTGGATACCAAACCTGGGTGTAGCTGCCTGCTTCGGGAGGTCAAAGGTAATTTGAAATACTCATAATAACTTCAATTTCTATCAAACTGTCTTTAGCCAAATAGGAATAGTTTTACATTTTGGGAAATATGCATGTTTGTGTATTGGCTGAGGGTTAAATTACACAAATACTGAAAAGGGAAGCGGCTGTTAACAACTAAGCATTTTTAAACACCAGGTTAGATAAACAAACTAGACATAATTAGCTTGATAGCAAGCTTTAAGCAAGATGGACTTTGTTTCACTTTTTTGATTTATTTTTTTACGTCTTCATGCTATGCTAAGCTAACCTTCCCCTGGCTCACTTCCTATTTATTTTATTTTTATTTAATTAGATTATAACCGAACCGTCAACAATATTTCAAATATTTTTTTTATAAAAACACAAAGATTAAAAAAACATAGATCAATTATCAAATTATATAAAAGAAAAAGAAAATGGTTAAGCTCGCAAACTGACATGGAGGGATAACAAGTAAGCACATGTCACTCCTATAAAGTAGCCAGAATATCATAGTGCTTTTCTTCACATTATTTTACACTGTTTGTTCTACATCAGTTATTTGTTAATAACTAAATTAACAAATTTCCCTGCATTTTTGCAACATTTTCCATCTTAACACTGGTGTTGTGTCCGTGTTTATTTTGCAGGATGTTTTGCTGATCTGCTGCACCCCTGAGTGGACCAGTCAAAACCACGTTCTAGCTTCCTGTCGCATGGTCCTCAGGAGCCAGAACATCCTGGGTCTAAATCGGGCGCCTTGTTTGGCTGTCTTCCTGGAGAGGCTGCCTTTGCTGTTGCAGGAGCAGCACAGCTATGAGCGGGTCATTACTCAAACTAGGTTTTTTAAGTTGTTGTTGATTAAGCATTTTATGGGCCACAGCTGAGATGTAATTTTGAATTTCTTCTCTTAATGCAGACCCACGTGGCAGCAGGTGACCAGCTAGTCCACAGTGCCTTCCTGCAAAACCTGGCCTCCCTGACTGTTGGTTTGTCATTGGAGAAACATTTGTGCTGTTTCCCTCGCCCCCCGCACCACGCCTGTCCCGATGCCCACTCCTGCCCGTCAGAGTGGAGCTGGCTCGCCGCTTACGCCACTACCGTCCGAAGCGCTGAGGCTATTGCCAGCGGTACCGCTTTCCCAGAATCCTTTGTGACTCCAGAGTTTCAGGAAGTGGATGACGATGAAATCACCAAGGCACTGGTAAGTTGTGAGAGTTGTTTGTTTAATAAATGATTTAAATGTGTTTAGGGAATCTAAATAGACTGAAATGTATACACAAGTTCCCACCTAAGTAGGCATCTATTGAGACCCTTCTTTGTCTTCTAGGACAACAGTAAGTGGAGTTACAGGATGGATGAACAGCTGATGTCATGGGCCACGATCAGACCAGAGGTAAAATGGCAGTACACAAAACGTCCTTTTTATAAATAATTTCTAAGCAAATATTTTTTTTTTTGCTTTGCTTCCACTGGAGAGTTTTTAATTGTTCTTCTGTTTCAACTGCTGTGTTTCTTAGGACTGGCAACAAGGGGGCAAGAGTGAGGTGTACGTGTGGGGGAACGGGCGTTACGGACAGCTGGCAGGAATGGGAACCAACCTCATGCTGCCTACTCTCGCACCCTCTCTGTTACAGACGCAACAGGTAGAAACCTTTTTCATGCGGGACACAGACTCTGTCCTTGATTGCTACTGTTTGTCTAAATGTTCTTTCCCTTTCATCTGCTTTTTTTTCATTATCATTCAGGTTGTGTGCGGACAGAACTGTACCTTCCTGCTCCAGTCGAATGGGACGGTACTGGCTGTAGGAGAAGGGCAATATGGCAGACTGGGCCAGGGGAATTCTGATGATCTCTATGTCCCCACTATAATCTCTGCTTTTCAAGGTACAATATTCATCCAGGGCCCAAGAACAAAAGACTGAGCTGCTCTGCTTTTTGATGTTGTGATGAATTTCAATTCTTGCCTCAAACAATGTTTTTATCTGCACGAGAAAGAAGGAATTTCTTTGTAGGATTGTATTTTATGTGGCAGCTTCTACATGGCCCTCAAAGTAATAACAAAAATATATACAGTATATATTTTTTTAATAAATTGAATAATTTTGTTTAATGATTTGAGCGTCACTTCCTCTTTGATCTGTGGTGCAGGGTATGTGGTGACTCAACTGGTGACGTCCTGTGGATCAGATGGACACTCAATGGTCCTGACTGAGACCGGGGAGGTGTTTAGTTGGGGAGATGGAGATTTTGGAAAACTGGGCCATGGCAACAGTGAAAGGCAGAGGAGACCCAAACAGATAGAGGCCTTACAAGGCGAAGACGTCATTCAGGTAGAAAATAAACATACGTTACACTCTCATGGGATAGTTTTGTGATTTTATTCAGTTCCTTTGGAATCATTGAGAGTGTTATTACTATTAATACAAAGAAAAAAAATTAAATATAACCCTTTATATGAAACCAAAATAACCAATTCAACTTATCTTGTTTTTTTTAAACATTCTCTCTTTCTCTTCCCAGCTTGCTTGTGGTTTTCGGCACTCAGCCGTGGTAACAGCAGATGGCAAACTGTTCACCTTCGGCAGCGGTGAATCTGGTCGTCTGGGTCAAAGGTCAACATCCAACAAGATGCAGCCTGAGAGGGTGGCTGCCCTGGAGGGATATCATGTGGGACAGGTAAGAAATGGGCTGTGTTTGTTTGAAGTCTTAAACTCAGACGGTGATACACTCTCCACAGTAAAATAAGATGAATTATTAAAACAAAACTAAACAAAGCTAACTTTCGTTACCATTTTGCAGGTGTCATGTGGTCTCAACCACACACTCGTAGTATCCCTTGATGGCATGGTTGTGTGGGCATTTGGAGATGGAGATTATGGCAAATTAGGAACAGGTTCCTCTACAGCGAAATACTACCCTCAGGTAAGTTAATGGTAACAAATGATCTAAATTAGGAATCCAGAAAAAAGACGAAAGACAGTTCATTAATGTTGAAGTATGGGCATGGTTGCTCCTGTGAATATCAAATGAATACTTCAATTTGCCTCCTTTTAGTATTTATTCACCTATTTTAAATGTTTAAATGAGTGCTTTTACTTAGTTTAGATTAAATATTACTTTTGGCTGTTTCAAATTTCAGAATGTGGAGCAGCTTTGCAATAAGGGAATCAAGAAGGTCTGTTGTGGAACTCAATTCTCTGTGGTGTTGGCCTGTGATGGACGTGTTTACACATTCGGACAAGGTAAATTTTATTGTGAAATTGTCTGCATTATAAGTTAAATATTGATGTTGTACTGGGTCTCCATTTCCTTTTTTTAACACCTACAGTTTTGTCAGTTATGTCATACATATGGAGCCAGCAATAACTTCACTTGTTTGACTTGACTGGAGAATCTTAAATTCACCCTTCAACAAAACACAAACTGATGAAAATTTATCTAATTGGTCTTAAAAGTGCAATATATTTTTAAATGCCTGTCATTTGCTTTCTGCAAAGTGATGCTACCACTTCACCTAAGCCTGCATTTTTTAAATCCAACACATTAGATATTTAAGTGATTAAAAAAAACGATTTTCACTTATTTACTTACTTGGCCCAATTTTGAAAGCTCCACAAAGAAAAATATACAGCTTTGTTGCTTTATTTTTTTGCATATTCCAATATTTAACTTTGCTATCTTCTGTTAATCCTTCAGAGCGTCTGATTGGCCTGCCCGACCCCATGCTGAAGAACAAATCCTGTCCTCAGGTGGTGCCGGCTCTGGAGGGGCTGTTCATAGAAGACATTGCTGTGGGCTGTGAACATGTGCTTGCTGTCTCCTCCACTGGAGACGTCTATGCCTGGGGCTGCAACAGCGAAGGGCAGGTAACAAACATCCTCCATTATAAATGTATACACTGAAGTGTGCCTTTATTGTGCACATCAGAAGCACTCTTCTTAAACTTGCATTGTTGTATATTATGTGTGTGTTTCAGCTTGGCCTTGGACACTCAAACCCAGTGAAGGAGCCCACGCTCGTAACAGCCCTACAGGGGAAAAACATCAAACAGATCTCTGCTGGCCGCTGCCACAGTTCGGCGTGGACCACTCCGTCTACCTCGGTGATAAACTCAGGTATAAACACACAGTCCTACAGTACATGTAATCAATCAATCAAACTTTATTTATTTAACCATTTTTTATACACTGCGAAGGAAAACAAATAATATTTTAAAAATAATAAAAACAAAAAGAAACAAACATACAAATGCTTTTTGCAACTATGATCCATGAAAGACAATAGACCGATTGGTTCCCTTCATCTCCAGGTGGCCCTGGAACTTTTCAGCTGGGCCTTCCCCAGTCAGTCCCTCCCCAATACAACACTCTGAAAGACTGCAGCCCTGATGTCCTCAGCATGCGCCTCAGGGTCCTCTATCACTTTTCTGATCTAATGTACAAGTCCTGGAGGCTGCTCAACCTCGATGCCAAGAATCCGGTAATTTTTGATCCCATTTCTGCTCGTTTTATTATTTTTTTTAAAGTCAAGTTTTAGATAAAAAAATTTAGTAAAAAATGACCTCTAATAATCATTGTCATTGGTGTCCTTCTTTTATCCAGGTGTCCACTTCACGCTATAGTTCAGGGACTACGGCCATTATCCGGGGTGAGCTCAGAGGCCTCCTGTCACCCAAGGTCAACACTCTGCCTCTGGTGCGCTCCATTGGCAGAACAATGACCCAGGGCAAAACATATGGGCCACAGATTACCGTCAAACGGATTTCCACAAGGTAAGGATGGAGGCACAATGATATTCAGTTTGTTAGTAGTAACCGTATATCTTTGGTGCTCAGTTGGTGGAAAAACAGGAGGTGACCAACGGAAATTGCTATGTTGTGCGTCTGTCATGTGGTTGTTGTGTTTGCCTTCTTATGTCTTTTGAATGCAAATGTAGTTTGTTTTAAATCTGTTATCATGTGTTCATCACATTTTCCCCACTCCCACAGAGGGCGTTCGAGCAAACCCATCTTTGTGCAGATCGCAAAGCAAGTGGTAAGCCTGAATCCCCTGGAGCTGCGTCTCCCCTCTCGAGCGTGGAAGGTCAAGCTTGTGGGAGAGGGAGCCGACGACGCCGGAGGAGTGTTCGATGACACCATCACTGAGATGTGCCAGGTAGGATGAAAACCACATAGAGAAGTTTGTGTAAGAGCAACAGAGATGGCTTATAATGCAGCCTGGAATATTGTCTGCTTGACCAATTCAAATGTGCTTTTACCAGGAGTTGCAGTCTGCTGTGGTGGATCTTCTGATTCATACTCCCAACAGCTTTGCCGATGTGGGCAGTAACACTGACAGGTGCACACCCTGTTTTTAATATACACCATTACACAATTTAAGTAAACGTTTCTAAACTGAATTGCATCTCCTGTCATTCACGTCAGACTTCAGTTACTGTCCCTACAGCTCGGTTATGGTATATATATTTTTTGAAAGTTATTCAGACGGAATACTATTACACACCAACCACATCAGTCCAAGTATTATACAAAAGCAAATGTTCTAAAACCATCTTTACCTCTGTCTTTGACTGCGTACCTTCACAGGTTCCTGTTGAACCCAGCTTCACTCTCAGAGGAACACATGGTTCAGTTTCGCTTCCTGGGCATCCTCATGGCTGTGGCTATCCGTACCAAGAAACCTCTGGACTTGCATCTGGCTCCTTGGGTGTGGAAGCAGCTCTGCTCCATGCCCTTGGGAGGGCCTGACCTGGAGGAGGTGGATCTGCTCACTTACCGCACCCTCCAAGGAATCCTTCACCTGGACAACAGTGGAATCACAGAGGATAATTTCCATGTGGTGAGGAACTGAAAAAAGGCCATTCTTTACCTAGCTTTCTCGGTTCCCCAAAGCCCTCACTTCTTTCCCCTATACTAACCCCTTTTTCACTCCCTCTGAAGATGATCCCACTGGATTCGTTCATGGCCCACAGTGCAGATGGAAGGCTGGTGCCGGTGGTTCCTGGAGGTCAAAACATCGCCCTGACGTTTGCCAACCGGACTGAATACGTGGAGCGAGCTCTGGACCAGAGGCTGCATGAAATGGATTCACAGGTTTGAATGGCTGGAGGATTGATTAAGGGGTATTAGGCAGATACATTAAGCTGCAACCATGTCACCTGTACGCCTGCAAACTTCTACTTTTTTGGACATCAAAAAATTCTTATTTCTTAAAGAAACACCAAAGTTATAAGTCTATTTCATGTATCATTAGGGCAATGAGTAATTGCCAATGAGGCAATGGGTAACAGACATTTTCTCATTACTTTGAGTGTCATTAACAAAATTGCAACAAAGTCATCAAGTCATCATCCATTATATTGGTATGGAGATAGAAATTATTACTATTTAGCCAATTCATCCATTGTTCTATGAAAAAGAAACCCAATTGGCAAAATGGACAAACAAGTCATTGCTAAATTCACTGACCCCAGACTCTAAAATGTGAATATGTTTTATGATAGTACATTTTATTTTACAATTTTTTTAAATAGAAAATAATCAGCCTTACGATAAAGTAAGAAAATAATGAACAGATGAATATAATTTTTGGTTGCTGCACTATAGAACCCTTAACACATATCTTAATTGTCCCTTTAAGGCATTAAGATAAGTGTCTACAAACCGACATGGCCAAAGTATCCAATGACATGCAATTACAATCCGCCCACCACTTTTCATTAATGCTCCCTAGACCGCTTGCTTGTGGTACAGTAGTTATTCCTTCTCTCCTATTCTCTGTCTCAGTAGTAGTATCAAAGACGCCGTTGTTCTGTTGTTGTCGTCCAGGTGGCAGCAGTCAGAGAGGGCATGTCCACCATCATCCCCGTGCCCCTCCTCTCCCTGCTGACAGCGCAGCAGCTGGAGCAGCTGGTCTGCGGCCTGCCAGAGGTCTCGGTCGAGATGCTGAAGAAGCTGGTGCGCTACCGTGACATCACCGAGAGCCACCAGCTCATTGGCTGGCTGTGGCAGAGCCTGGAGGAATTCACCAACGAGGAGCGGGTGCTTTTCCTGCGCTTCGTCTCCGGCCGGTCCAGGCTGCCTTCCAACCCGGCAGACATCACACAGAAGTTCCAAATCATCAAGGTTGACAGGGTAAGGTCATCGCTATTAACACAGAAAACAAGCCTATTAACAAGAACAAACACATATTGAAGGTCACATATTATGCTCATTTTCAGGTCAGAAATTGTCATTTGAGTTTCTACTACAAATTGTTTTCATAGTGTGGTGTCCTAAACACCTTTTATAGTTGTCACAGTGCCATTGCCGTATCTTCTCTTTTTCAGCCTCTTTCTGAACCGTTTCAGCACTTGTCTCTTTAAGCCCCGCCTTCCAAAAAGCCCAGTCTGTTCTGATTCAGGGGTATCTGGGGGTGTGCTTATCACAGGTGGAGGTAGTGCTAGGTTAGGTTGGTAATGATAGGGTGTGGCGTCTCTCCTTGTGACTTCATTAGGGGAGAGACATCTGACTTTTGAACACAGGTTTACAGAAAGGTGGAGGTGGAGAAAAAGAGAGAGGGTTGTTTTTTTTCTCATTCTTTGGGAGTCTTCTGACACATCAGAGTCCCATATTAATGATCAAAAAACATGAAAAAGTAAAAATTATAATCTTTTTTTTCCCTCCCCTTATCCTTTCCGTCAGCCTGTCAATGGTCTCCCTACTGCTCAGACCTGCTTCTTCCTGTTTCGCCTGCCCCCGTACACAAGCCAGGCCATCCTCGCTGAGCGCCTGCGTTACTCCATCCACAACTGCCCCTCAATCGACATGGACAACTACATGCTGACCCACAACACCGAGCCAGCAGACAGCTCCGACACAGAGGACTAAATCAGCCACCTGTGTCCAACGGTGTGATGAATGTATCTTCTGCCATGCCATGCACATTATGCACTGAACACAGATTTTTATTCGCCAAACCCCTATGGTAGTGTACTGTTTATATGTTGGTTGATTGATTTCAAGGTACGTGTAGTTTTTTTTTTTTGGTCCGACTGTGCAAGTTGTTGTAATTATTGCAGTGCTTACTCTGACTCAAAACGACAGGGATACAGAACAAGATTTTTAAAACATATATAGGTGAATAAGCCACAATAAAGGAGTAAATGTGCCTGTTTGTTTGAAAATATGTAATAAGTTAATGACATGTCCCACACAGGCACGATAATTGTAAAATAAAGAGTGTTTAAATAAGGATTATGATGTATTGTATTTGAAATTTCTGCATCAAAAATCTAAAAAAACTGAAAAGTAAAGTATACATCAGGAGGAGTAAATGCGTTCAAATTATGATTAAGAATATTCTGTCAAATAAGTGAATGATCATATCATACATTATACTATGCATTCTTTGAATACAGAAATCTCTGAAGTCAAAAACCTTTTACACATTTGGCAGAACATGTGTATATGTAGAACACCAGCATTCACATCTTTGAGGCTGGAAAGTAGTTGTTTTTTTTATTACATTTTCCATCAACCCCATGGAGAACAAATGACACAAAAAGCAACAACTTACAAAAAGAGATCTTAATTCACTTGAGTCTAATGTTGTCCTGAGTCAGCACAGCTGGTGTGTCTGCAATTTGTCTGTGCTAGTGCGAGGTACGTCTGCTGTGACCTTATTACCCATCTGTTTCCCTGTGTGCGGCATGGCCAGTAATGCAGAATTCAACCTAAAGTCAGCAGCCCTGCAGCTGAGAGAGGGAGGCTTTTTCACAAGAACTCTGGGCCGGTTATTAATATCGCATTCATCCATCAACTTTGCAAGTACACACATGGAAACCAAGGTGGAAGAAATTATGTTACGAATTTGTTTCAGATATTTGGTGCAGCTGAAATACACAGCACCAGTTATTTCCACTGAGATGCAGGTGTGAATTCAGGTTTCAATTGTTTTACAAATGTGTGAAAGCACAGGGGTCATTTAGGCTAAAGAGGACATTACCGTGCACTACGTTGAAATGTAGATCCACCCACACAAATAATAACCCAATACAAAAATACCCTGGCTGGAATTAAGTGCTTGAACAATTATTTTTTTTATCTGTTGAGCTATAAAGGGGATTATCTGGACCTAAAAGGACTCTCAACTCTCCTCATAAAGAACCTATGCCTTCCCTTTTACGTCTGTCTATAGCAGTAAGCATATTAATTGTACTTGCTGCTTATGTGGGTAAGAGGAGAGTTTGGAACACAAGCTTAAAAGTTGACTTTGAAAATTAATCATCTGGGCATCTGAATTCGTATAGGCCTATATATGCTTTGTCCAGTTTCCAGGACTCTCTTACGGCTGTCAAAACCTCTTATAAACTGAATAGCACTAAACATAAAAATAGAAACCTTAAAATTCACATATTACAAAGAAAAATATATCATATAGGCCTAATACTATGGTAATTTTCTGCGTCAGATCAATACTGTTGGCATGCTGTAAGACTAGCTTTTGTTTTAATTGACTGAACATCCTTCCTCTTCCCACAGGAGGGCAGTCTGGTTGTTGCACACCGATATACCAGTGCACAAAGCAAGTTCAAGAGAGCATTGAGAATAAGCAGTGATTATCAGCTCACATGCATACACACACACACACACAAACAGAGAGAGAGAGAGACTGTATAGCTGATGATGCACATCACTGTCACCCTCTTTCACCCAAGCCGCTAATTTGATCCGTACAAATGGTTGACAACATGCTGGATGGCAGAAAGCATGCGGTCGAGTCACTCCAATAACGCACCTTTTAAAACCTGAGTGACATTGACAAAGGCATCTCTTTGGGTTGAGACATTCTATAGTGCAGGAAAAGTGCAGCTGGCCTTGGTTTGATTCATACAATTATCTGAGAGGGAGAAAGAACTGCCTGTCCGTCACCACTCCAACTAGGCCACCTTGGGTTGCGGCAACACAGGTGCAAATTCGCAAAACAATGTCTTTGCTCACTTTTAAAGAGGTAAGTAGGTATTTGCCAAACTTTTTTCATTCATTAAAAAATTACAGATTACGGAAATGTCGCAACATTGAGCAAAGACTACAGGATTTCTTGTTGATCCAAGACCTGCGAACAGGGTAGCGATCCTTTAGGATGGAATGGTTGTTAAATAGTGGGCAACATTGTAAAGTAATTAAGTAGACTTTTTTTGGGCTTGAGACTCCTGGAAGTCACTGCTCTCTGCCAAGAAATAGTCCAGCGTATTACTCCAAATACAATGTTTAAGTGACAACGAAGAACTTCAGTTTTTGTTTATTTTAGCTGTCCCCTTTGGACAAAACTGGTAGTGTTTTTACGACACCAACACTTGCTGGTGTAAAGAACTTTGCCACTGTATGCCGATGCCAATTTGTTTTGGTATAGAGTGAAAGAAAGACGGCAGGATGCATCACGATGAGGTTATGTGTTGCGTTCCGAATCGCATACTTTCTACTATATAGTATGTAGAAAAAAGATTTAGGATGTCCCGATTCTTGTGGCCAGATTTAGGATGGTTAGAAGTACCCGGATGTCCTACTTCATACGACCAATATTGTTAGTGTTGAAAACTGCATCCTATTTGGGCAATTCTGACCCACAATCCAGTGCGCACGTGAAGTGACGTCACATCGACGAAGCCTCCATATGAAAACAAACGGGGATGCGACGGAAATAAAAGCAAGAGGCAAGATCAAGGCGCAATGTTATGATGAAATAAGAGAGTAATGTATGTCCCAACAGTATGCCTACTGCATCCTAACTAGATTATTTTTATCGTCAGATGTAGTATGTAGAATAGAAAAAAGAAAGAGTATGCGATTCGGAACACAACCTTAGTCTGAGTTGGCGGGGATTCGGACCCCAGCAAAGGCATTAATAATAACTAGGCCTGATATAAAAATAGCGTAGCATTTGTTTTGCTGCTGGTCTCGTTTGATGTTAACAGGGATGTATGATGATCAAAGGAAAAACTTAACTGTTTCATAAACATTTAAAAGTTATTCATAGCCACTTACTTCGGTTTTGTTCGTACTGAACAGCAAACGTGTTCATAGTGAGCATCACAGATCCAGGATAGCTGTTTCCACCTGCTTTTTTTCCTTTATGCTAGGCTATGCTAATGTTTTGCTGGTAGTAGCTTCGTATTATAGACATTTGACAGTGGTATCTTCTCTTCTGACTGTCTAGCATCAACGGGGGTCTTACTAGCCTATAATATTTGGTGTTCTTACAACAGCTCATTCATGGCGCCCCTTTAACAGTCAACGTCAATAATCCCTGGCACGGGCCCACGTCCAGCTGAATCATTTAGAGTGCATTTGGCTTCTTCAATACATGCAACTGTAATCAACTAAGCGTTTGCTTAGTGTCAGCTACTTACATCTCACGCGCAGATTATGTTATACACACAGCTTGTACAAGAAAACAGAGCACGAATAGAATCGAAACCATGACTTATTTTATGTCTTTCAATGTGACTACTCTATATATTATGAGTGAACTGGTTAAACATTAACCTGATGTTTTAAGGTCTTTTCTGCATTTAGATGGTTGTAGGTGCAATAATGGAAAACCAAATTTCTACTTTTCTCCTTGTTTTGTTTTTGTTGCGTCATGAACAGATGCATGCATTAACAAACGTTATAATATCACCATGTTGGGAATGATCAGTTTCTATTTCACAAACGTCTAAAATCTTGCCATGAAAATAACCCGAGGCATAAAAAAGAACAGAATTGAACTTGCTTCACTGAGCTTGCCATTATCTTATAGATGTACAAATGCAATGACAATATCAGGAAAGAAAATGCAAAGCCATTCGATTAAAGTAACCCCCTCCACACCAACACACACACACACACACACACACACACACACACACACACACACACACACACACACACACACACACACACACACACACACACACACACACACACACACACACACACACACACACACACACAAACACACTCACACTCACACTCACACTCATACTCATGGAGAGAGATGCAGGTACATTTACCATCTTTTATTTGCATTATTCACCATTATTCATGGAGCCAAAATTTCCTAGACATGCTGCCAATGACAAAAAGCAACATCTTTGATATAAACTGCTTTAATATAACCCTTTTAAGTTTGAAGGTTATAAAGTATTCAACAATATATAAAATATTAAACTGTAATAATGTGGAAACTCAATGGGAATACAGATAGGAAGCAAAGAAGGGCTGGTGCACTAATAAATATAGTATAATTCAAAGTAAAACAACTTTACCACAAATGGGGATTTTGTGCAGGAGAGATTTAAAGTTAAAAATGAAATAGCTAAGGGGAGCTCCTATAGTTCGACAACAAGTGGTCACCTGTTGTGTTTAAAGTGTGTGAAAAGCTAATGTAAAAAATGTTGCTTAGCTTTGCAAAGAGAATTTATTTTTACAAGTAGTAAAATAAAATATTTTTCATGCATTCTGCAGACAATGAAGCAGGTCTCTAAATTCTGAATTTTTAATAAGTTTAAAGGAGGATGTGACCTACATACTAGCCTCGTTTGAGATGTCGCCGTCTTGCTAAGACCTGCGCAATTATGACGCTCGGCTTGCTGAGCGCACAGCATTTTTGCAGCATTTTTGTTGTGCGCTCAGCAAGATGAGCGTCATAGTTGCGCAGGTCTGAGCAAGACGGCTCCAAGTCGAACGAGGCTAGTGTCACTGTGGCAACACAGGAATGTGACTGGTCACCTGATCCAGCCCTCCCTCTTCCCTTCTCCAAAAATCAGAAGAGCTCATTTCATCTGGACAGTCAAAGGGTTAGTGTGCTGTGAAAATGAGTGCACTTGGGCGCGGGTCAGTGGATTGCTGTGGTGATGCGGTGACGTGACGTATGCCTCGGCTGCTAAAGGCCTGTTTGAGACTCCTGGCTGGCATCCTCTCCTATCTAATTACAGGACAGGACAGGCAGAGTGTGACCCTAGTATCTCACAGACACTTAAGACTCTGCTACGGTTTCAGTCGGTGATGTGATATGGACTGGCCTGCCTGCCTGCCAAGTGGCAATCAGCTCATGGTGAAAGGTTTAAGTCAGATTTACCGTGTGCTATAGAGGCAATTGTGAATAACCAGAATCTGCAGTATAAGCCTGCTCAGTTTATGAGAAACACCTTTACAGTAGTTTGACATTTTGGAAAATATACACTTTTATTTCCAAGAGAATTAGATGATCGATAGCCTACTACTCGTATACCTGTAGGCTATGTCTGCAATGAAGCCACTGACAGCATGCATGCGGCTAGCTAGCTTTACTAAGAACAAAGACAAAAGGCCCTGTATTAATAGCCTGAAATGTATTACTGTTGTACTGTCATTTATTTTATTATGACTGTTGCTGTCGTGATAGCAACCTTTTACCAACCTTGCTCTTAGGTTGCAGTTCCTTTCGAATGGCCCACTGAGTGAAAAGCTGAAGCGTGTCATGGGACTTAAGTGGCAGTATAGGTGGGAACCTGGTGAGACTGCTCTCATTAATTATGCATCTACGTATGTCTGATGGGGCAACACAATCTCCACATACTACCGGACCTATTTGGAACAAATCAAAAGAGAACTCTAAAACGCTTGTATGTCAGGTGCACTTGTTTTATTTATCGGGTTAGGGCTTTTAAGTTGAAATTCTTTGCTATTATTTGTCAGATTATCGTACATTGATCTTCTCCACCGGAGGAATTGTAAAAATGTCAATATGTCCAATACTTTGGTTTATGACTAAATACATTCCGACAGCCTTAAAGGGGTAGTTCAGGATTTTAGACATAGGGCCTTATTCCCAAGCCTTGGTGTTCTTTATCAGTGGAGACAGTTTTCAACACATTTAATTCAGTCCTTCTAGTTGCAGAGTGCGCTCGTGCTAAGCTAGCGCACGGCATCGGGGGGATACCTAGCCTGCTACTAAAACAGTCTTACCCACTCCACAGTACACCCGAGGCCAATCAATTATAACGCCAGACTATCGATGTAAATGTCTGTTGATAAAATAATTTTAGAAATAAAACCAACCTCGCATATTGCATTTTGAGGGACTTTATTCCTTGTAGGCTGCGGCAGCGGCGGACTAATACCTAGGTTACAGGCTCTATAATAATTTGTTTACCTGCTGCTGTCTTACAGACGCAGAGTACAGTGCACAAAGGAGTTGTATTAGCCTATGCAATAAACAAGATATGGCCACGTTTGGAGGACTTACCAATGCGTCTGCTTTTGAAGACGATTATGAGGAATTTGTTGTATCCAATGAACCGTACCTGTACGAGCCGGAATACACTGATGAAGAATTGAGAGGGATGCTCAAAGGGCAGAAAGAGAAAGAGCGTCTGTAGAGACAGCCCCCGCTGGAGCTGCAGCAGAGAACCGGGACAGAATGACGGTAGACTGGTGGCAGTGCAGTTTCAGTTTCTGTCCCACGCTGCTCTGTTTACTTTCTGCTGTAGTGATTCGGTTACACAGCAAAGTAAAAGTCCGCTGCTGCTAAGAAAGTAGTCCCTCAAAATGCGATAATTCATGCAATGCGAGGTTGGTTTTATTTCTAAAATTATTCTATCAACACAGACATTTACATCGATAGTCTGGCGTTATAATTGATTGGCCTCGGGTGTACTGTGGAGTGGGTAAGACTGTTTTAGTAGCAGGCTAGGTATCCCCCCGATGCCGTGCGCTAGCTTAGCACGAGCGCACTCTGCAACTAGAAGGACTGAATTAAATGTGTTGAAAACTGTCTCCACTGATAAAGAACACCAAGGCTAACTTGGGAATAAGGCCCTATGTCTAAAATCCTGAACTACCCCTTTAAGTTGTACCTCGTAAGCCTACAACACAGATCGCTGACATTGAACCTTCAATATATTAAAGTTTCAGCATTTTCCCTGTGTGCGCCATGATGTAACTTCCACTGCAATCACAGTTGCAAGCTTGGATACACTCTAAATTCTAAGTCTTCTTACTAAGAAAAGGGTATGGAAGCCCTAAATGGACATGGGATCCTGTATTTTATTTCCCTGTGTTTTCCCAGTGATAAGTTAATTATAACAGTACAATTCATTTGAGATCACAATCTAATATATTTTGGTTATTAACGTCATCAGTTTAGGACCTCTGTAGTAAAGCAAAACAGAAATTCTGAAATAGGCTCTAACTGTTCTCAAGTCATCCATCAGCCGTTAATTAACACAAATATTAAATCATGATTTCATAAAAATTATCTCATCATCTTGGTAAAATAAAGTTATGTTTTCTCAAGATAATGAAAACATTATCCAATTATCTCAGTAGGCTTATAAAGGGAAAATATTAAAATGCATGATTCCGTACGATTTTCAAGTGACAAGACTGAAGAGTGAACATCCCATTAGAAATCCAGGATTTAAATAATTTACTGGGGTGCCAATGCAATTCTTTTGACCCACATGTGAATCGTATGTATACAACTCTCTTCACCATGTAACATGAGATGTAACAGCTCTGTTGTTCTTTTTCAGTATTTCCTCAAACAAACTTGAATGCATCGACTCTTACATCACAGCATTTACAACAATTGCATTGTGCTCATATTCATCTTGTCCCGCTCAGTACCATTACTTCTGCTACTATCTATTTTGTCCATGTGGGTCAGACGAATCAGACAAATCCCATCCAAAGAACGATGTACATCTGCCCAGCCACTTCGGCGGTGCATGAAACACCGGAAGTTAATTCAGATTGCAATGAAATTAACTATGGCCTATTAAAATGAGCTTTCTATACACAAACTCATTTTAATTATTTGTTGATGTTAAACAGGCCTAGGGCATAAACTCCTGTAATTTATTTTATTTTATGAGGGACATTCTGGACGTCAGAAAACATCTTAGTGTGACTGAGCAGTCACACTAAGATATCCTCACCCATGTCACAAGAGTGAGGCCAGCGGATCAGCAATACAATCTTTCCCACAATTTTCCAATAAAAGCCAATGAAATCCTGCATGGAAGTGACCCCAAACACCCGCCAAGGCTCTGTGAATCCTCTTTCATCTAAATCCACGTTGAGATATACGTCATCACTGCTAAATATGGATGGAGCTGGAGCTATAGTTGTCTAATATCTGTGGCTTATAATCAAACATTTGCACAGCAGTGTCCATCCATGCTTTTGGCCTGCATGGGCACAGTTCATCGTCTATTGCCGGGGCTTTACCTCCCTTCTCGGCTGGCAATGGGCATCATCCAAAGCTTACCGGCTGCTCCCAGAAGGTTGGAAGCCTGAAACTAAACAACAGAGCTTTCATTTTCAACAAGCTATTACGCAACAACATCTGGGCAAAAGGACCTTGCGGAGACCAGCCCATCTTTTCATTTTTTTATTAATAAAGCGGTGGTGATTAAATCAACGGCAGCCAGCCCGTTCCCCCCTCCCCTATGGGATCAAAAACATGAAGGGCATTCCTATTTACTTTGTTCAGAGCCAGAAACAGGAATCTCTTTCACCCACCTCTCACTTTTTTAATTTGCTAATGATGTTGAAATCAGGAATCATTTTGTAATCTCAGTAATCATGAACATCTGGTGCACACCATCTGGCGGTGTTGCTATCTGATGGACTTGACCATGATTATTAGTCAAAAAATAGACGTAGAAAATGTACAAGCGGCTTTAGGCTGAGCTATGGCTTGGCAAGATTAGTGATGTACAAATATTCCCGGCCCAGGACGAGGAAGGTTGTCATGAATGAATACTGTTTGTACTTTTGTTTCGCTGATTTGGACATTACATATATATTTTTTTTTAACTCAGGTTTGTTTAGCAACCATAATAAATGAACCAATACTTTGATGTGCCTCAGGATATCATCTGGTGCATGCTTTAAGACCCTTTATGAGCCCATATATCTCCCACTGTATACCGCCCACAAACACAACCCTATATTCACACTCTGTAGGGGTTGGGACAGAGAAATGGCGACACAGGAGAAAGGGAAGGGCAGGACGTCTTGGTGAGGGACCTAGTTATGCTCCCTGTGAGCTTAAAATACCAAACAAAGTAGGGCTGTATCATACAATATAACCCTGACACCTGGGATAACGCACATATACAACAAAACAGTATGCTACACACTTATGTACATGCAGGCGTTCACAGCCACAGGCATACTTACACGCTCAACTGTGAAGCAGCCCACACCGGCTGCCAAGATATGTCTGCAGGGTAATGATACAGAGCAACTTAGCTGTGGATCAACCCATTTCTCATTATTTATTTTTGTTCACAGTATTCACCTCAAAGACGCATTCCCTCTTCTGTCTCTGTGGCAAATTAAATGAGCCAGATTTTATTTCTTTAAAACATGAAAATATGAACATAAATGAGCAACAATTAGTTGAAGAGTTTTTCAAGATGTAAGTGAAACTGAGACTGTGAGTGAGATGATAAAAGAGGCAGAATCACAAGGGAAGGAACACAAATGAATAACCACCAAACATAAAAAGAACAAAAGTATCACAGCTATGAACCCCTTGCATGAAATGAATATAAAATGCTCTGAAGGGAAGAAGGCAGTGCAGAACTGCAATGCAGTCTGAGTATCTATGTACAGTGCCTGAACAGTATGCGTGACACACACAGAGACATTGACAGTGCAGTGTATGACTACATGCCTTACTGCAGGTAAATCACAGCCTCCTCTACTCTGTATGCACACACCTCAGCATCTCAGAGTGAGGACCGATATCACGATTAAAAAAATAAACTTTTTAATCTAATTGCAATTCATTCCAAATTCCAATTCAGCTCTTGCCTTGAAAGGGAATTTTAATGTATCCAGAATATCCTTTGATGTCAGTGGCAGTGATAGTCTGAGAATCTGAATATTCTCCCTACTCAAAGTCGTTGAGGAGATCTAACACACGTCTACCGGCCTCGACATGCATTGTGTGAATAAACTATATTTAAAAAAATAAAATGAAATGTTAGGCCAGTGGTTTAATGAAGAGCTGAAAAAGGCTGGACATATCTGTCTCATGCACACAGAACCAGAAGGTTTTTATGTGTGTCTCGGGCATAGCCACCGGGGCATTAGCCTGAGGAGCAGAAAAAAGCAGGAACACTCAAGAGGGCTTGAGATGGGCTACTTATTCATTTGAGTGTGCTGTTAATACAAAACCTGTTCTGCACCAGTGCTTGAACTGAAGTTGGAAAAAAACACCAAATGCAGACTATACTATATGTAGTTCATTGGGCTGGAATATATCAAAATGAACAAACCTTGGCTGATGCATTCGATTGGGTTATGTTGTAAGAACATCCAGTTGCTGATTGCACAGCCGAACAATTCCGCGTTACCATACTCCCGATCTGATCTTGTACTGTATATTAAAGTTAGATATCCATGCAAATACAATTTATTAACATGACCTACATAACAGTCCTTGTATACAGTTGTGCTGACATGAAAGACTTGAAGATCATATTTAAAGCAGAGCCTATGATATATCTTCAGCTTCCTGGTTAACTGCAATATTAATCACGCAGCGAACTGTGCCTTGTGTATGAGCTAAAACCTGCAAATGCAACACACTCTCCCCATGCCTGTGTCGTTCCTGCTTGGGTTTTTGAGATAAGGAAACAAACACAGTGAAGTATTCTCACATTGCACTACTGTTGATTTTATTTGCCTTTGCAGTTTATGTTAATGGCATTGTTCAAGGTACAGGTTTTCAGAATTTCCCCAATATAATTTGTTAAGTAAAATAATAATCCCAGAGATTTAGTCTCAGCTCAGATGGACTGTCCTTTCTTTGCATTTGGGGACTCTGTGTTCAAAGCTTACCCTGCAGTGCCGGTGTGAGGTTTGTGGGAACTGTTCTAGTGTTACACACAAAGTGTCGTGTGCTTTGGGTGCATTTGTAAACACATCTCGCAGCTCGCAGACTGAGAGAAGTGGCAATAAGAAACTGGAGAGCTTTTGCCCTCCTTTCCAAAACAATTGTGCTCATACAAATGTAAATATCCCAAAGATACACCCAATAAAAGGCAGAATAAGAACAGTAATGCATAATATAAATGTTAACTTTTATAATTGCATTGACGGTTAAATGTCACGCTGTATGTATATTAGATAACAGGAGCAGATGCTAGATACATACAAAATGTGCAGATTCACAAAAATCTCCATAATTATTCATGTCAATGCACCCCCCCTCTCTCTCTCTCTCTCTCTCTCTCTCTCTCTCTCTCTCTCTCTCTCTCTCTCTCTCTCTCTCTCTCTCTCTCTCTCTCTCTCTCTCTCTCTCTCTCTCTCTCTCTCTCTCTCTCTCTCTCTCTCTCTCTCTCTCTCTCTCTCTCTCTCTCTCTCTCTCTCTCTCTCACACACACACACACACACACACGTCCAGCAGTGTGTGTGGAAGCAGGAAGTGCTAGCTAGGAAACACTTGGGCCCATTGGCAATGGCAAAGTCTCACTCATTCATCATTAAAGTAAATTTGCAGTGCTCTAGCTGTCATGGATTTCCAGTTTATATACGATGCAGTATAACATTATTAATTAAAATGAACAAATGGCCAACTTATACATGGAACATGTATCTCCACTCCTGTGGAAATTCCCTCGTTTATAATGGTTTGAATACTATGGCTGAGCAGTAACCTATTTTTAGCCAGACATGTCCCTCAAGAGGTGAGAGAGACTAAAAACTGAGCTAAACAAATAACTATTAATAAATTACTCATACCCATATACCCATACAGTACATTTCTTATAGCTTTGGGAGAGGCCAACCTTCCTCATTTACATGAATCTCTTATTTGATAAGGAACAAAAATCTGTAGTGTACAGTATACTGTATATAGTCTTACGGTGACTTCACAGAACAAATTGATAGTGTGTGCACTTCTTTACCTACTTTATATAAAGGCTACATTATGCCCAGATAAATGCATGTATCTAAAAAAAAAAGTCCCCATACAAAGAACACATCATAGCATCTTATCAACCCCCCTTTTTTTTCATCAGTGTGAATTAACAGTGACAACGGGTATTAAAAAGGAGTATCCAAATCTACATCCCTCTGGGGAAAAAAACCCCAGAAACACCATGAAGCATGTTTTTAGCCAAACATTTACAAGAAAAAGTAAATAAATAAAAAGGAATTGCATAATGAGATGAAACAAGGGGTATGGTGAAAATAGCTGACCTCACCGGGTAAGGATGCTGGCAGAGATAAGAGGGGCGGAACCGGGCGACATTTGGCCCACCAGCTGTTCACCGCGTGTTCCACTGGCTTCGTTATTAGTATGCTGATGAAGTCAGATAATACATCACGACAGGCTTTTTGATCTGTTGCATAAGGGATTTCGGTGAGCCACAATAAGGAAGGAAGCAATGATTTAGGAATGTCAGACAGAAAAAAAGTAGTAAGCGACGGAAGACAACAAGCACGCAAATGAATGAAGGGTTGCTTGTATGTAAGAAATAGTTTGTGACGTGTGCATGTGTGTATGGCAGTTATTCATGCCTCAGTATGTCAGAATATGTGTATGTTTGTTTCAAGCTGATGACCCCGGCTCCTTCAATTAAAACGATGTCTGGGCTAATCAATCAACTTAAAGCTTGTTTCCGTGTGTGGTGGGCGCTCAGTCACATGTCCCAGACAGCTGCTGTTTACTTTTGCTTCTGCTCTGCAGAAAATGACGCTGGGTTTCTGTGAGTTTTCATTATCGCTCAGGAACACAGCGTTTGGCCTTGGGATCCAAATGCATGGGCTGTTACTGCACATATATTTTGACACTTGGCTACTAGGCAGAATACAGGCCAAGGGAAGTATGCCATTTGTGTCATAATTTATTAGTGAGAGACTTCAGACTGTGACCTTCCATCGAACCATGTCATGAATTGAGTAACAAGGGCGGGGCAAGAGGAAGGGACCCCTCTGCCCTGATTTCCATAAAGGCGGAAAGTTGCTATCAATCCATCAGTGCCTTGCATGCTCTGGCTCTGAAAGCTAATTTTCTTGAAAGCCTCCTCATGCTTATAACATCAGTCAGTCGGCTGGAGGCTGCCAGAGTTCCCGTAAACCGCAGACTGTGAAATACAGCGACAGTTTGTACCCACTCAGCAGGGGCCTTTCTGTATTACTTGATAGCTTTTTGTCAGTTGGGTTGCAGCGGTAGAGCTAAAGGTTTTTTCCCAGGTGATGCATAACTGTGTGTTGTTAGTAGGTGGTGGACCGACTCTGAGTCATCCATAGTCTGTCCCCGGCAGAGCAGATTTATTGCAAGCTTAGCAGTGAGGGAAACGGATAATCAATAAATAAATTCAAAATATCCATTGTGATTCATTGTCTTCTTGGAAGATAACTTAAACATTGACCGCACATGTCGAATGTGAATGAAATATTTAGCTCTAGAAAAAGTATTTAGCCTTGCTTCCATCTTCACCCGCCACTTGTGTACTTGGCTTGCTGCCATTCCCTGCTATCAAGGCAATGTACAGTATAACCAGCTCGAATGACTTTTAGGGCTGAGAGTTACTGCCCACAGTTTCATGAACAATGCTTTGGTTTGCCAGGAGCCAATATTTATCCTGTGACCTCTCAGGTAGGGGGTGAGGCAAAGCATCTCTAGTTGTAGCCAGGATTTTTCCGTGCTGTATTCACTGCTGCCTGCTCCTTCAGCTCCATATAGTTGGCTCATTAATCTGCTTATATGTATAACCAGCTAAATATATTAATAGCTATAAGGACACATGGTTATTGACTTAACAAGGATTACTGTCTCAAGGTGGTAACACAAGCAGCTGACTAGTTTTTATCCATGCTAGCTTCATGGCTCTGGATGGTTATGTCGGTCTGTCTGTTGGCTCCACCATTTTGGTCCAGAATGAAATATCTCGGCAATCATTGGATGGATCACCTTTATATTTGGTACAGCCATTAATGCCCCCCTCATCAAATAGCTTTGTGATCCATTGATTTTTTCCTCTCGTCCCATCTACAGTTCAACCCTCTATTTTAAAGAAATTTTGGTTGATAGAAAATACCAAAAGTAACATTTCCATAATTGCAGCTCCATGTGTTTATGTGCTAACTATCTTAAAGGTGAAGTGAGCGATATATTTATGTTAATATAGGTGTTAAACCGCTCTATATTCATACAGTGATCACTTATATAGTGTGCGCGTTTCATAACTCCGATCTCTCAGTCGCCCGCTCTGCATGTAATCAGCAAATAAAATTTTCTGGGATCGCTCTTTGCCTTCACATATTGAGTTAGGCGGCGTTTGACTAGGCTACTTGTAAATGATCAAAAAGAGATAGTCACGCTACAAGTTAATGTCGGCGGGGTTGCTATGGCCGGTGTTATGCGGAAATCTGTCAGTCGTGTGTTCAACGTTCGCTATGTCACAACTGTTTAGAAAAAATGTGTTTGCATCTCGCATTTCGCGCATTTACTCTCTTTCGCATAAGTCAAAAACCACATCAAGCGAGCGTATAATTTTTTTTGCGAATTATAGGATTTTTATTAGAATTTTGGTGTTTCCATCACCGTTTACTGATTCGATACGTCAAAATTCACATTAAAGCAGGGGGATGGAAACGCAACTAGTGACAGGAACTTAGCTAAACTGACCATTCCGCTTACTTCACCTTTAACCTGCTAAATATCATCATGTAAATTTGCCATCATAACATTAGCATTGCTATCTTCTGCAAATTCAAAATGTCAGTGCCAAGAACACTTATAAAACTGAAGGAAATTATATTTAATATTTGAAGAAGATTGTCTCTTATTGATGTTGCATCTAATATGAGAGCTCTGCACAGTATGTTGATGAAGTAGGACTGCATTGTCCAGATCTAAATAAGTCTGTAGATTGGCAAAACATTTTTAAAAAGAGTAGGGGAGAACGGGGTAATCTGAGCCACTTTTTACATTTACTCCCCTCTAAGCGAGCTAAAATGATTTATCACTCAAATTTACACATTTCCCATTAATTCAGGGTGTTTCCTAGAAATGGGCATTAGCAGAATTTTTTCAAGACAAAGTGCAGTGAAAATATGATTGTTTTAAAAAAGTTGTCATGTGGCTCACTTTACCCCAGCTGTGGGGTAAACTGAGACAGACCAGAAAAATCAAGGGGGTAAACTGATCCACTTACTTTTTCCACTCTGAAACTACCATAACAACACATATTGTAACAGTTAGAATCCTGAAAGCTAGCCACACATTCCAGAACTAATGTTGGACTCGTAAAATAATGATTTCTTGGGGTTTGGTCAATTAAGCAAAGCACATTTTCTAAACACTTGAAAGTAACTCTGAACAAAATCAAATACAACACATTATTTGAATTTGAATTTTTTATTTTATTTCAGACATATCAAAAACAATACAAAACTAAATGAAAAGCATAAAAATACAATAAACAAAATGTATGTTTAAATGACTTCACAAAAAGAAAAAAAAGAAAACAAATTATCTGTATTGATGTGATATGCCTGAAAAGGAGCAGGAATAAGTAATTATATGAATTATAATTCAAAGGGTTTTAATAAGATTCAAATGAAAGATAGAACCAGTTAGATAAGAGCACAGTCTGGGGGTCAGAACACAGGACCCTTAGAGCCAGCTTGTGTCTGGGGGTCAAAGCATAGGAAAACCAGAACCAGCGAGAACAGCCTGGGACTCAGAACACAGGAGAAGACCCAACTGGATTATAACATCAGCCTGTCATACTCTACAACTAGGCCTACCCTACATTCCAGCCCTGAAGGTTACAGGGAAAGATGAGAAGGTGCTCTTTCCGTGTGGTTGCCCCAGGTCGTCTTCCTGGTGTATTTCCTTGGCATGATGGCTTTTCTACAATGTGTATGACATTAAAATAAAACACGTTATGTAATATTACATTAAAATATGTTTAAGACTAAACTTAACTTGTGCCTCATGGGTGGGGAAAGTGAGACAGTGCCTCACTTTCCCCCACAGCATTTGGCTCACTTTCCCCCACCACCACAATTTGAGAAAAAACGACCTCTCTTAGCATTTCAGGCTAATCTTTAGCTAATATCATCACATGGTTTTTATATGTTGGTAGTTCATCAACACGTATGATAGAAGTTTTTCTACGTGAACACATTTGCTTTGGCACAACAGTTGATTAAGTTGACAACAAGAAAATGTACTTTTACATGCAAAATACATATTTTGGTGAAAAAAAACATGCTTACCACAGCACCATGAGGTCATCTCTTTTAGGGCCATGGGGAAATGAGAGGGGCTTGAAAACATATATCTCACATGACCAAAAAATTTTCCGTTGCCTAGATACAGGGGGTGGCTCACATTACCCGATGCCTCAGATTCCCCCGTTCTCCTCTATAGCGAACAACATGACTTGAACAACTCAAAACAGGGCCAGCATTAGGCTCTGGCAAATTACGCTTATCTAATAATGAGACAGACAAAATAAATCCACCCAAAGACCCAAAAATGGGGGGCGGGGGGGGGAAACACACACACAAAATATAAAAAAAAACAAGGTTAGTTCATTGAGTCTAACCTCCTGGCTGTTAGAGTCTCCATATTGAAGAATGGGACATGTAGCAGGATAATAAAACAGACAACCAACTGTATCCTCTGGGGAAATAAGAGCTGCTGGAAATGAGACAGCAGAGGAGGCTTTGACACCGCGAGCTAACACTTCAAGCTAACAGAGTCACGCTCAAGTGTTGTTGCTTAAATGTTGGGTCTACTGATGTCAAGCCTGATGAGCTAAGTGAGTCATTAGACATAGATTCATTAGCTTTGGATCGAATTGGGGCACCATGCCATTGTGGGCCACTGAATTATTCAGTAAGGTTGAGCTCAAAGGACTTTAACCTGGATTTTTTCAAGCCTTGTCCCGGGCCTCTTGGCTTTTGTGAATGTTGAGAAGATGGAGAAGCAATAAATAGCAGTCACCCATCTCTAGAAAAGAAAATGTTTCATGTTCTTACCAGGTGATTTCTCTTCATTTAGACAACCAATTTTTCAGATAAATTTGCATACTCACAACGAAATTGCAGGTACTGGCTGTTTAAGGATGACACAGAACACTTTTAAAACTTGATTCCTAACGGTTGATTAAACATTAAGGGATCCAGACATTCTTGCCGTGAACAGGAGGAGGTTCTTATCTCAATTTGAGATCCTGACAGCCAGAAAACACAATAAATATTACAAGTGTTTAGAGTGCTACGGCAATTTAAACCAATGCAACGTGTCAGCAAAAGATCAGATTGTATCATTAAAGAAAGAAAAAACGGTTCATTTCGGCTACACTGCCACACAAAAACATCTGGCCAATCAGAGCAGACGGGCCATGGAACTGGCTCAACCATTGTAACCAAAGTAATTAGTAAAACCTGTGTACAGTTGGGGTTGCCATCGACCAGCAGTTAACTCGGTGAGTACAATGTTTTACTGATACAAACAATGGCCAAAGTAATCCTTTAATGTTTATGCAACACATAATCTCGTATCATGCAGATGGATAAGTCTGATGTTTTATCTGTTGTCCTTATCATAACAAACAATCCCATAAAAGAAGAAAAGATCAAAACCATCACTGAGTTAATTCTGGTTTGACATCAGGGACTTTCTTGTCACAAGTTGAGTGTAGTTGAGTCCAATCCTATGGTTTTGCCGACCCTAAACATAACCATTTGATCGGTGAAGCGGGCTGAAGCTGGATGAAGCTTTTACTCAGTGGCAATGTGTTTGTGCACGCCTGCGTTTGCTTTACTCTAACCAAAATTACGCATAGAAGAGATTTGCCATTATGCATACAGTATATGTTATAATACTTCCCCTTTGTTTCACCTTTTTGTCTGTCAAAATGTATATTATCAAGCCCATATGTGGAGATGTGAAGAGCTGCGGGGAACCTTGTTCCTTTTGGGAGATTTAACCTTGCTATGCTGCTGAGGCAGCAGACCAAAACATTAGGAAGCCTTACCGATCATGACAGAATGGGGGAAAATATAGAGCGCTGAGTGAGGACCTGGGGGTTTAGGGAGTACAGAGGATAAAAGAGAAAGGTGGGAAGAGAAGAAGGCTAGAGTGTCACTGCTAAAATACAGGTTGAGAGAGGAATAGTCGACAGGGGGGCTCAGTGTTTGCACTGTATAGAAAGGAGATGAGGCAGAGGATGGGTGAGGGAAGTGTTGACGTCACAGATTACGTGTTTTCTCTGAGGTCTGTAGAGAACCCTTCACTTCATTCCCCCAGCCTAGAACCGAGAACATGTTGTATCCTCTTAACGCAAAACGTTCTGAATTGATCTAAAGTAGTTCCCTTCTGTTGTTCCCAGCCCCAAAGTGCAGACTGAAATACGCAGATGCACACTTGTCTGTCTGCAACTGGCTGTTGTCTGTGCTAGAGTACTTCAGATCACCATGGATTACCATGGGATTTTCCCAACAGCCTCTAAAATCTCTGGCTTTCAACGCTTAGGCGATTTGACTGTTTTTGGAGACATAATTAATGTTTCGATTCCTCTCACACTCACCGTTTCACCCGGGGGTTTCAACTTGCTTTCGCAGCATTTTAGACATGATAAGGTTTAGAAGTTGAACCACAGGTTGTTTAGGTATCCTAAAAATGAAGAAAGTAACAATATGAAAATAAAGTCTAGATGTGACAAGAAAATGCTTACAATTTACACACACCATACATTCAAAAGAAACAAAAAAACAGGTTTTATATATTGTAATTTATCTCAAGAAGACTGCATCATATAACACAGACAATGATGACAGCCAGATGTCCATCAGATGTAAAGCTAATCTTTTGAATGTTCCAAAAAAGAAAATGTGGTGCGAGCAGATAAACTACACTAGTTAGGTCTGAAGACGCGGTATAGTCAATGTACCATAACATGGTAAAAGTGAGCATAAATGCAGGTAGATAATTTTTTTTTTAATTTATTTTTATGGTGGGTGTTTCTATTATCCTTTTTCTTATTACTCACACGGTACTCCAAAATGCACATAAAAGCAGGTTAATTGAAACCAAGTTAATGACAATATAAATATGAGGGGGAAATATAATGGGATAGAAAATGAGATAGTTTGTCTAGATCAGTGTCTACAAAACAGGAACAGCAGCCCTGTTCTCTGTGAAAATACTGCAGGTGACAGGGGTCTCAGAGAAAAAAGACAAAGTGCCTCACCAACCAAGGCCAACACTCAGAGCTGACTGACTCACCCGCACTTACACAGCACATATTGAAAGTAATGCAGACAGACAGAAAGGCAGTGCTAAACAGTAAGAGTTCCTCCGAGCGTGTTTTAATGTTAATATTGTAAAGTAGAATAAGAGACTCTTTCAGTCCTTAGAGAGAAAGGGCTAGTCATGTAATAGGTTGAGAAGACATTGCTTATGTAATTGCGAGGACAAAATTGTTTCAAATGATCCAGAGGTGAAAAACACTGATTTCATCTTGGTCATTTAGAGAGATAGTTTGATGGTAAGAGCCCACGCAATTACTGGTGCATTAGCAGAAGCATTTAGAGGACAAATCTATCTCAAAACAGGTCTGTACATTAGTGTAGGTAATGTTCAAAACATTTTTTGGGGTATTTCAAAAGTTGAACATTGCTATCTTGTAGGTCCAGGGTAGCAACCAACAAATGCTGTTTAAAATTGGTTTTGTGAATGTTTTGATATTATAATGCAGAAATTAGGATGAGAAAGCTGAGCAGGACCAGTGTTACAAGCAAACTCAGCAGGGGAGAGGACAGTCCAACAAACCAACATTGAGAGCACACAATGGAATAACCTGTGGTCACCACCAGGAGATCTTCATCAGACTCTTGTTTGGTTTTCATTACGACGAGTTCCAGAGGAGGAGAAAGCAACATAGAGAAAATTGCAACTTTTTTTTTTATCACTTTAGAATTTAATAAAACCTGATTGCATTTCTCTTTCGGGTTTACTCCATTACTCGAGCGCTTTGGTTGGCCCCATAAGCTTAGGCTAAAATACGCCTACACACAAACATACACACACGCCCCACACGTGCATACTAAACACTTAGATCAGGGAGGGGAGGCCCACTACTATTATATATCCTACTATGACTGTTCTGAAAGATTCCACACATCAAGGGATCAACGGACACCAGTAAATCCATTACTTAAAATACTTGCCAATCCTTTGGGATTACTACGCATAGCTAGTGGACACTGTGTATGCCACAAATCTGGAATTAGGCAGTGAAAGGCGGTCAATGGTACATCAACACCTGATCCACTGTCTAGGCACGTTTGTTCCCAGGGCATAGGTGTCAGTGACTTTGTCATTTCAACCAACCTGCACCATATGTCTTGGGGATCTTTGTCCTATTTCTCCACAAGGGTTAAAAGAAGGGTGGCAGCAAAGCCACTAAATCTGTTCAATTTTATGACAAGAAATATTTGCTTAAAGGCTTTGCTTAGTATGTGCCACTATACTTAATGTGCTTAGAATTGAGTAAAACAGACATGTATAAAAAAAGGCTGCATTGTTTGAATTTTTCAAAGGACTTGCAGCGACAGACTCTGAGAAGAGTGCTATTGACTGACCTCTGTGTGTTTGTGCATATTGTATATTACATATTCCAAGATATGTGGAAATGTTACCATCCTTCAACAAATGAAGCAGAACAGCCACGTGTTCTTCCTTTCTGTTGAGATGAAACCCAGATTTCAGGGTGAGCCACTGGGCACACAGTAAGTTAATGGACCTCAGAAGTAATTTACTTGTAAGTCCTGCAAGCAAGGTAATCAGTATCAGGTGCTGGGTCACTCTTTTTGTCTGATAAAAGCTGGTTTGCATCCAATCTAGGCAGGCAGACCACTATGGTACTTTTGCTGCATCTCAAAGCCACACTGCATGATACTAATAGTAGATAATTCCTTACAAGTTTCCTTAGTATACTGTTTTTGGACAAGTAATCCATGTGGAAAAGACAGATAGTGATACTCTGTGTGACATATTTGCCAATAGACATCAACTTACTTGATACCGTGGAGGGCCACTGCTGATCAAACACAAATTAAATTGGAGTCTTAATAATCCAATTGATTTCATTTAATAAATCCAATACATTTGTTTTCTTCCTGGAGCGGCTTTGTTTCCTTTGTGTATTGTTTAAGAGGTTTACAGTTTTGAGTAGCTCCTCCACTGTGGAACAACAGTGTCCATATTCACTTACTCTTTTTTAGTATTCCTAACTTTGTCACAGTTTAGCATTTCTCACTCGCTCTTTTCAGCCTGCCCAGTCATCCTAAACCCTCAGTTGGTACTTTTCCATTCACCCTGGTGTTCCCAATCGTCAGACTGTGCCACGCCCCCACCCCACTCTGCTGCAATCACATACACCTGTTCACTTACCTGCACGCACCTGTCACACTATTTACTGTCCAGCTTTCCACATGCTCACTGCCAGATTGTTCTCTGTCATCTTTGTCAACCTTCTATGTAAGTCTCTCCAGCACTCACCATTGGACTGAATACCTGTTGCTGAATCGCCTGACTGGATTTGCCCGGCGTGCCTGTTTTCCCCGGTAAACTACTTGGCCTTCTGTACCTGAACTGGAGTTTTTTTTTTCTTTGTTTCCTGCTATCGATTCAGCACAATTATTGTAGAATTCACCAGTGATTATGCTGAATTCATCATCAGTTCAACTAGCCTCATCAGACAGAAGTCTCATCTTGCTTTACACACACACATCAGTCTCAGAACTATACCTCTGAAAATGTCATGGACTTTTACTAACTGATCATGCGCTTCCAAATCACAATAAAACAGAATCACAAGTTTTGACCCTGAAAATAGCAGGCCCAGGGGCCAGATTAAATTTAAGGCTGTCTCGATGTCCGGCAATTATTTTTTTTGTTGCCATTACTACCTGTAGGGACGAGCTAGAAATGTTGGTAAATATTTTCGGACCTATAGCTCTGAGACACTGCTGTGTGTAATGCAAGCAGATTCTCAGATGAGGTTGAAGTTCAACAAGTGTTTTTAATTTTAACTGAAGTCGTGGGATACATGAAGTGAACAGATTTGATGTATGTGTCACGCACCGGTCGTCCTTGCAATATTCACTGTATAATCTGCAACTTAAGCCACTGACAGGACTATGTCAAAAGGCCTCATTAGCTTTGAGGAGCATAATGTCTTATGTAATGTTGATATGCAGTAGATGAACATAAATTCATGGATATGAGCTTAAAGGTTAAGGGCAGCTGGAGCCTAGTAGCCGCATAATCTGCAGAGGTTTAACAAGGTTAAAACGGCTGTGTGGATCTAATTACGATATGGTAATGCCAACTGTCACATTAACCCTACTGACGTGTAACTGGTTTACTTAGTTGATTGATGCACATTGTACCACACCACACTGTTGCAACGGACAACAAGGTAAGACATGGAATGTTCTGCAAATGTTCCCTTCTTATTTTAAACTCAGTTTTTGAAGTTATATTTCACTGTTTTCACTTTTTAATGTGAACACTAACATGAGTTCATAGATGGGTGAAATGCTCACTGGTAAGCAAGAACGAAAAAGAGGCGGCATGTTTTTTGTATTAACTATGTTGCTCATTTGAATGTTTTACAAGCCTGTAGCCCATCATTTTGATCAAAATCATATTTTTGACTTGGCTTTCTAATGCTCTCATTTGTTTGTACCAGTCAGTTTTGCTGATTAGGTCAACCTTGGCCTCAGCTGGTCCCTGTCCAATGCCACAGCCTCATCCCTAAGGTCCATGATACCCTGATAGTGTCAGCTGGAGACGGGCCAAAGCTTGCAATCCTATTACAACACTACCATCTTCCCAGCCCCAATCACGTTTTAATTAAACCAGTCAGTCATGGGACAATAGTCCAAAGAGGACAAGTGAATTAGTAGCCATGTCGGAGGGAGAAGATTTGTATTTTGAATATGTCAGTTATTGAGCTTGGTCTCAGATGTTTCAGTGACACCATATGTGATGTATGACCTTTACCTAAAACATACCATTGGAAATTAGCAAACTGCTATAATCTGGTACAATGCATCTTTTTTTATGTGGAATTAATGTTACTTTGTACATGGTCCCTGACAAATAAACTAATAAACTAAACTAAACTAAACTAAATGTTGCCTCAAAAGTGTAAGCAGAAACAACAATGAGCTGGCTATACATTAAATGACTTGCAGAAAATGAAGAGGTGCTGTGGGGGCATTGTAACACAACGCTGCCATTCTGTAACTGGCTGACGCTATTTGCAGCATAAGCAATGGCTGCCAGTGTGGGGGAATGTAATGTTTCATGTCCAGATGAGGTATTGACTGAAAGCTGAGATGACTGGATGTAACCTTATAGACACCATGCGTTTTCAGCAGGCCCAATGAGACCATCATAAGAATCTGGTACACATTTTTATCAAGCAATACATTTTGCCCACCATTTTTCCGGATGTTCTGTATTAAATCTGGGATCGGTTTGAAACTTTATAAAATATACATTATTTTCATGTTTAAAATGTACATATCCAAACCTTATAATCTTAGCACTGGATAGCTCAATATATTTTACTATCCAAAAATATGAAAAATTAAATACGAAAAATGTATTGTATTTATGCCATGAGAATGCGCCATTGGGTGTACATTTTGTTCAATATCGGTATTACTTTAAGCCATAAATCTTATGCAACTCCACCCCCCCCCCTCTCTCTTTCCTGTCAGTAAACCTCCCTGACCCCTTCACTGTGGAACAGAAGTTACACAAGCATTGTGTAGGGGGGGAAACAGTTTGCATGCCAACTAATCCAACCCAACTCAAACCCATCTGAGAGGGCAAACGGACACAAAAAAAATCAAGGGATGTCGGTTTCAATTACGATAACATTTGGATCATCACGCAATAATCCACCACAAAACATGCAAAATGTCTAAGCTAATGTCATCTCTATTGATGTACACAGCAAGCTGTGGTTTGGTGTGGCCATGAAAACGAGTGAACACGTGGGTTCAGCAAATGTATGTGATGCCACATTGTGGAAAGAGTCATTCTGAAAGGTAGCCTACATGTGAAGATTTGATGCTTTCGTTTAAAAAAAATGCAATTTCTTTTTTGTGGTCTGGAGATAACAAGCACTACAAAGTTGTCACTGAGCTTCGGTTAATCATGATGGCATTCTCAGTTTTACAAACCAATCAATCTATTAATGGAAGAAACAATAAGCAGATTAATCCAGAATGAAAATGGTTTCAGCCTTGTATAAAAAAAGTTTAGCTCCACCTCAACCAACTATGACATTGATATCATACGCTTACATTACAGTACGAGTAATAATTATTTAAAAAAAAAGTATAAAACAGTCAGCCGTTTCTCTGCATTTTGCACTTTTACTTTGGATACTTTAAGTGGACTACATTACTTTGATTATCGTTGTATATGTTTTGTTTTTTAAACAGGTATACCCTTTATTTAATTATTTGGGCTGGTGCCCCACAGGTGACTGGTTTCTCAGAATAACAATAAACCCTATACAATTACACTATAAATGGCTGGCCAAACAAGTTTGTAGCAATACATTAGGAGATACAGTGTATTAGAGTAGTTTGTTGTCCCTGAATTTGTACAGAATAAGCTGCCTAATTAACTGGCATATTTTACAGACAAGCACATGTTGCTATATACCTAACCACTATCGACAGAACAGTTGGTGCATTCACTATCAGGCAACCTGCAACACCTTAAAAAGGAGTGATATCCAAAACATATTCAACTAGTTTATCTAATATGAGCAGTGGCTCAAAGAAGGCAACTTTGATCACAATCACTGTGTTGTCTTGTGTTATCACTACTCGGCAGGAAGCACACATGCTCTACCGATTGATAAAAATAAAGAAAAACGCGTCATCATTGACTCAAAATAGTCTATCAATGAATTACATCGTAGGCTAGTGGCTTCCTCTCGTCATGTGTGAAAGTGATGACAGAGAAGAAGATGGGAGACGGAGGGGGCTATCATGAGCCCCATTATGTAAATAATGTGCAGGGGCATGTGCCAGTTAAACCGCAGTGCCGTGCGAAGTGAGACAGAGGCTTTGGACGGCACAAAGCTGGG
Source organism: Ammodytes marinus (assembly GCF_949987685.1). NCBI lineage: Eukaryota > Metazoa > Chordata > Actinopteri > Uranoscopiformes > Ammodytidae > Ammodytes > Ammodytes marinus. The sequence continues at coordinate 8,360,545 of NC_137222.1, forward strand.
GCCGTCGGTAGATGGCGGTAACCCAAGAAACCTGATCCACCGGCTTCTCGGCCACTCTGTCTCAGTTTGCAGCACTCGCTCTGGAAGGCGGAGGAGCTGTACAGTTTGAAGGACATAAGAAAAAAAACACACACGTAGAGAGAGCGAGAGAGAGAGAGAGAGAGAGAGTGGAGAGCTCACGGCGGGTCCCTCTCCTCGAGTTTAGCGCGCAGCCCTCCCGAGCCGGAGACGGAACCGCTTCGCCACCAAGAAGAACGGGAAAACTCAGAACACCATGGAAGACAAATCGAATTCGTTCTCCAGCAGCAAGGAGGAGAAGGCGGATGGGAATAATGTTTTTCAGAGGCAAGACTCGATACAGAAAAATAACACGGGGAGCCAGAAGGACCACGGCAACTCAGTGGGCTTCAAAGGGGAGCGGGAAGAGGCCATGGTCGGTTTTGACGATATGGACGCGTCGGCCAGGCATGGTTTTATGCAGAGGCAATTTGGGGCCATGATGCAGCCCGGAGTCAATAAGTTCTCCTTGCGTATGTTCGGCAGTCAAAAAGCCGTGGAGAAAGAACAGGAGAGGGTTCAAACGGCCGGATACTGGATCATTCATCCATATAGCGATTTTAGGTAAGGGCTGGAAAAGACACCTGCTCGACCCCCGCAACCACCCCTCCCCTCTTCTTCCTCCCTTTCTTTCCACCCCTCCCGTCATCCTAGGGTCTGCAAGCTATACACTTTCACACATAACGCTCTGTCATGGGCACACGCACAGCCTGTCCCAAAGCGCATACGCTAATTTACCACTGTATTTAGGCAATCAGGCTGGCTCAGGGCTCCACCGACTAAACGTGTTCACAGAGTGTGTTTGTGTGTGTGTGTTTCATTGCGGCATTTTATTATAAAAGAGAAGGAGCGCGTAAAGGCTACAAAGGTGTATCAGCGAGATGTCCTTGGAAAAGGGATGAATGTCATGCTTTGGAAATACACATACACGCGCGCGCGCACACACACAAACACAACAAGCGCACCGTTGTCTGATTGTTCCCATTAGACAGCACAGTACAGGTCCTCATTGCGACATATTCCCGTTAAAAGGGGCGACACAGTACCTGAGAATCAACGTGACAGTGCCATTGCACCATCGCGGTGTTGTAAACATTTCATTGTAGGCGGCGGGTGAGACGGCGGGCCTGTTAAGCAAAAAAAAAAGAAAAATGGCACAGAATGCGGTAAATCGTGCAGGATAAAGAATAAGGCGTGTTTTGAATATTGATCAACCGAAAATTATCTTAAGAGTCAAATCATAGAGGTTCGAAACATTGGACAGCTCTGATGAATGAGTGATGTGTTTTAGAAGCATGCCCTGGGGAGGAAATGTGATGGAATGTGTGTGGTTGAAAAGGAGCAGCAGGAGCATCACCAGCCACCCTTCCCTCCTTTGCTCTCACTAAACACCACAGTCACATTCTGGTTTGTATTCATTAATTTGTAGCTTGTCATTGTCCCATTGTTCTGAAGAGCGAGGCTGTCAGTGAAAACTACATTTTAGAAAACTGTTTGAAGAGAGACGCAACAACTCCCCACCCCATCACACATTCATGATGTAGTATATTAAATTAGCCTGAGCTTGGCCACACTGCTTCAAATTTAACATTTTACAGTACACTGCGTTCAAATGGCAAACAAATGAGATCAGGTATACAGCCAGCCACCGGTTCTCCGCAAGCTGCTCTTTACAGTTCACCTCTTAACCAATTAAGCATCTCATCTGGCACTGTCTGTACACCAGCGTCCCCTGTCACAGTCTGCTGGTGACAATCATGCCCGTTTTCCATAGAAGCTACATGCCAGGGCAAGTTGTTCTCTCTGCCGCTAACGTGGAGCTGTCCATGGTCCTGAGCTCAGAGCAGGCCTGAGTATGCACCACTCAGTTACTGATTCACAGCTGCTGGAGCCTGCATCCATAAAGAACTGGTAGTGCACTGAAAGTTGCTATTGCACTTCCGACTAGCTCATGTGACTGTGTACCTCTGCCCTTATCTTTTGTTGATATACACCGATTTTGAGTGCAACGAGGAGGATCACAATAGCTCTAAACTGCTGCTCTCTTTTTAATTCTACATACGATTAACGCTAACTAGGATATCCTTGTGCCCACCCACACAACGACTGACACAGGCATATGAACATTCCCATGTGCACAGAGTGATGGTGGGCAAGGATTAGTGGCACTGCATGTCAGTCAATGAGCTTAACGGTCTCTGAAAACAGTTACGTAACAAGATTGACCTCTTCTACAAAAGGGCCAAAATGTTGTATACCTGAACAATTCCTTTTACATTGATTCAATTATCTAGCAGTTAATTTGTTGTCCAATGTGGATGGGCTGTGTTTGCAATATACTGAACGATTCGTAAGAAGGACAATTTATGTCAATGTAATGCACACAGTATATGTATGAATGTCTTTTGAGCTTATTCAAAAACGAGAAACACTGTGGGTCAATAATGGGAAATTGATGTCTAATCTCTGCTCTTGTTCTTGCTGTATCGGCAAATGTTCCACCAACTCAGCCCCCCCTGGTTTCCTTCCTAATGGCATTTTCCAAAGGGCAATTTTTCATAGAAAGTCCTTGTCCTCCAGCCGGTTTAAAGACACTACCCTTGCGTCTACACCAGTGAGACTGCCTCCTGGCTTGGAAATGCTACAGTGCTGTGAGGTTACATCCCAGTGCCCATCATCATAAAAGATGGAGGCACAAGGGAACAGTTTGCGTCTAAAGAGGTCATCTGTTTCTCTGCGTTGGGATTTTTACAACTTAATTTATTTTATTTTTTTTGCTTTGGTTTTTGCTGCAGTGTGATGTTTGGGAACTCTTTCACTGTATTACACATTTACTGCCCACTGTTCTTTTATACACTGTTGTAGAACCCTGTATGCCCAAAAAGAGAGAAACAAAAACACACTCTATGGGTCTATTAATGAAAAGTCTTACGTAAGTACAGTCCATGAATGACACCACTATTCACACAGGCTTTGTGAGAGTGTTTGAAACTCAATATCCAACATATTCTTTGTACACAGCAGCTGCTTAAAGTTTAATGGCAGGTTAGTAATATTCATTATTCATAAGTTTTTAGAGAGGCCTCGTGCATGGCCTCATACACCTCTGGTTATGCCAAGGAGAGGCCTTTGTCGTAGTCTGATAGACTCTCAGTCATGTTTTCTTTTAGAGACTTGGTTTTAAGCGAGAGACTGACGGAAGTGTTTAAGCCATTACAAAGCCACAGCTTATTATTAAAGTCCCATATTGCTCTTATTATGTTTTCACCGTCAGTTTTCTTGCCATTTTAAATGAGTCATGGTAACTGAAAAATACTTTCCAGAAAATCCAAGTGAATTTCTTTTCTGGGAACCTATCCAGGTGATTCGAAAATGACATGTCTTACATTGCTCAATTTGAAGATTTACAATTTTCGAAGCCTAAATATTATACTGCTACATCACTATTCCCTTAAGAACGCCGGCTTCTATGTAAAGATGGGAGGATGAAACATAGCCAATTCAAACCAATGAATAGCCCTTCAAGAGACTGGAGTCTCTATCTACCATGCATTTGCTGCGTAACACGGTCAGTTACAGATGTCTTCGGCCTCTTTTTGATCCGATCTAAAGTCCATGTCTTTCTCACTCAACTGTATACATCAGTAGAGAGTGTGACCGCTGGTAGCACCATATCCTTGTTACATTGCAGATTGGATAGGGTCGGGCCGTGCTGAGTAAGATTTTGTGGGGGTTTCCCTCTGTTGCTTGGCAGGAAAGGTCTGGCATTGATTATGATGGAGCACTTGTTGTAGGGAGGAAACGTTTTACAAGAAGAAATTAGCTGGCTTGATTTGAAGCATGATTGTTCGGATGATGATTTCCGCCGGAGCTTGTTCTCTAGTCTACCACAGGGTTTGGTAGCTACTAGCTACAGTATTATGGATTTCAAGCTGCAGCAGGAGTTGGTTTTAAACTGGGGTTAGGTGCATTCTCAGAGTTGGAGCATCAAAAGCAAGATAATAATAATGAATAGTGTAGAATGTAATTGAATGGTGTAGCAAGTAACTGGAAGTAGTGTTGGCTGTTCAAAAGATATTCAAACATCTGAAATGTTCCTACATTTTCAGGGATTTGTGAACTACTTAATTCTGATGCAAGTCAAGAAGTGAAACACAATGGTTTATTCATTAGATAAGTGGGTGTCTGAGAGGTCATGTACACTATAAATGCCGCCTACTCGGGCCACGAGAGAAATACAAATGACGTGGTACTCTGTGGGCTCTCAAAACAAAGTTTTATGAATATATTAACATGGGTGGAAAACATCCAAGACTTCCATTACTGAAACAATTTAAAAAGATGCTGATAGGAAATACTTGAGTGGTCCTAAGACTTATAATGAGGTATAATGATTTTCCTTTTTAAAACCTCAATCATCTTTTATCACTTTTGGTAAGCCATTTCTCAGTTTTCCGAAGTGGTTTCAAATCAGCTAAGCAATTAATTTAATACTATACTGTCAACATTAGCAAATACATAGTTTTTAGATCATGAACTTAGATCATGAACTTTTTGAGGTCTTCAAGAACGGATTTCATCAAATAATCCAAACTGCATCATGTGCTGTGCTTAGGTGTTAGACTCTCCATATAAAGAGAGTCCACTCCTTAGGCCCCAGTTCAGTATCTGCTGGTGTAAAAATATCCATGGTGGATGGCCACTGTTTGGTTGAAGTGAAGAACAATTATCAGACATATGATCTGTGGATATTTATAAAGCCAAGGCCCTCGTCTTAATTCATTCAAACAGATCCATTACTGGGTGGCCGCTCTGGCAGCCAGACAGGCAGCCCGCCAAACAGCCAGCCAGTCCATTTCCATCCTCAACAACAGCAGCAGAGACAGGCAGTCAGGCAGCAGGGATGGCGTCAGAGGAGAGTTTTTAGCACGAGATAGGATTCCTGAAAGCATCTATTTTCATTCATGGTTGCTCGGCCTTTATCGAGGCCCAGGACACTTCGTGAAAAGAGCAGGGCGCTGATGAATCACTACTGTCTCTGTTCGTCACAAGACAGAGGGCAGGCACATTAACACAGCCAGGACGGATGGGGTCTGACTCTAACAGGGCCCTGGCCTGAATACATACAGTAACAGCCAGAAGCACAATTCTTGATGTCCTTGAAATTAGGGCTGGGTATTGGCAAGGACAATATACATAACGCATCGCGATACATGGGTCACAATATGATATATCACGATGAATTGCAATGCAATATTTCATAGTTCACTGAAAATGTAAAAACAGCTAAAATACAAGATGCTGTGTACGATCTGGATGATCTTAAGAAATCATATTGACTTATAGTGATAATTCTGAGACAAAACTATTTAATTCAGAACTTAAATTCAAATCCCAGCAATTCAAGGCAACTAGCCTAACTACAACATCGATAGGAGCGCAGGTCGTAATTAACAACCTTTTAAAAGTGTTTCCCCCCCAAATATCGAGTTGTGTTGCTGAAGATACCATGCAGATATCACAAAAACAAATATCACAATATATTGTCGTATCGATTTTTTTTAGCACAATCCTACTTGAGGAGATATAACGACACAAGAATATGTAGCTGTCAGAGCTGGACCTTATGCTTTTCACTTATCATTGTTGATAACGTATGACCTTCTGCACATCCATAGACCTCAGTTTCGTAGAATGTCCTACTCATTGTTGCTTGGCGACATATCTGCTGGTAGTAGAACTTCCATATCACAAAAAAGTCAGACTATATCAGCTATATTAGCCATGCTGTCTGCATGGCTCTAAGAATGATTGTTGATGTAGACTGAACCACTGGTGTCCGGATTGAAATGTCTTTTTGCAATGTCGATTTTTGTGATCCTCAGCCTTTTCTGTTGAGCGCCATCATCAAGGTCAAAGACTTTGGTTTACATACCAAAACCTGCAAAACTGTTGCATCATCCTCAGCTTTACTTTGTGTTTAGTGCTAATTGGCAAATGTGAGCATGCTAGCACATTAAACTCACATGGTAAACAACATCATGGGTGTTAATCATTGGCATGTTACGATTCCCATTGTGGGTGAGTCAGTTTGCTGCAGCATTTGTCTCACTGTTGTGTTTCAATTCCAGCCTTGTTAGAGACTCTGTTACATTTTTTATATTATTTCAAGCTTTCTAGCCTTGCTCTTAGCTTTGGAGGGTTTTGATGGAAAAATTGACAGCTGTAAAACTTGCAGGCAAAGACCTCGAAGTGTATTCACATGCTTTGTATATGCCTGTGAATACACTTAGTCTGTATTCACTTTCTACAGAATGTTTTTCTACCTTGCATCACTGATGTGTGTGTGTTGCTTTGCAGGTTCTACTGGGACTTGATAATGCTCATCATGATGATGGGGAATCTAATCATCATTCCTGTGGGAATAACCTTCTTCTCGGAGCAGACCACCACCACCTGGCTGATCTTCAACGTGGCCTCGGACACCATCTTCCTGGTGGACCTGGTCATGAACTTCAGGACGGGGATCGTCAACGAGGACAGTTCCGAGATCATCCTTGACCCCAAGGTCATCAAGATGAATTACTTGAAGAGCTGGTTCGTCGTGGACTTCCTCTCCTCCATTCCAGTGGATTATATCTTTTTAATAGTGGAGAAAGGCTTTGACTCTGAGGTATATAAAACGGCCCGTGCCCTGCGAATCGTCCGATTCACCAAGATCCTCAGTCTTCTGCGTCTCTTGAGACTGTCCCGACTCATCAGATACATACATCAGTGGGAGGAGGTGGGTATACGTTTGTCTATGTGTATACCAGTGACCAGGAAAATAAATCTAAAGTACTTTGCTTTCAAAGCAGAGATCAGGACAGCATTCTCTGTCTGGGGTCTTTTTCCAGTAGCCCGGCAACAACCTTGAAAGGTTAATGCACGGATGTAATCGCGCACGTATAAAACTAATAGGCGCTGTCAATCACCGCTGGTCAGAAGGCTTATCTGTGGATAACAAGTGATAATGTCCGTTTCAGCTCGTTGATGGGTGAAATTAATCAAAAATCAGAGAACCGAAAGTAATTAGGCTACTTCAGTTTTCCAGAAGAATTCCCTTTTTTATTCTAACTGAACAATGGACACTATAGATTTAGAGCATAATGTAATGTATGGAAGTATTACATATAGAAGTATATATATCAAAGTAATGTATATGAGAGGCTAAATTAACTATGTGATTAATGGTGTGTTGGTGTATTGGTTCTAGAGGATTCTGATAATTTTGTGTCAAAATCCACAATGTTAAATGGCACTGGACATACCAGAGATTGATACATTATCACCCTACATCAAGTCATTGTACTCCTATACACAGACTATTTACCCGAGCTCTCGTCTTCTCCTGGTAACGATTGCATTACACACTGACTGATCAAAGGGTTTTTTTTTTACATATTGATACCCATCCAGCCCATGGATACGTTTTAGACATCATCTCTCTCTCTCTCTCTCTCGCCCTCGCCCTTGTCCTAACCCCTGTTGTTATATCTGCTGTTATCCATGCTGAGCTTAAATTGTTAGAGGTCAAATAAAGCAAAAACTAAATGATCCAACCTATAAACGACAACAATATTTTACAGTCCCACTAATAGCTATAGTCATGAACCGTTTCCACCCAGAACTCACTGCACGGTACAGTTGTGAAGCGTGTCCAATTCCCAGCCCCCACTGCTATGGATCAGTGAACATTTATGGAGCAGGAAAAGATCATCTTCATGCTCAAGTAGCAATGAGGCAGCAGACTTTTATAGTGTATATGTTTCTGTAATTGTATGCTTTAAGCTTATTTTATCCTTACTGCATAAGGTGTCAATTTGAAAAACAATGCAAAACATTATTAAAGCTTTTCTAAACATGGGTTTGGGATTTACGATAGGATACAGTCACACATGACGAACCATCTTCTGAGAGTGAGGTCCATATGGATTGTAGTGGCACGGTAAAATAAATCTTGGCATGGTGCACACTATGTGGGAAGTTGATTATATTCCAGATAGGGCAGCGCTGTATATCACATTGCCGTGTAGTTTGCAGAGCTGTGTGCAGTGGGAGGATGAGACGGTATGGACCAGGTTAGAAACGCAAATAGACGATGCAAGGTTAATGAAAATCTGCAGTGAGCATGCAGGGAGGCTGAGCAGTGCAGTATATAGGGATGTGTCATAATGCTCGGAAAGGACAGCAGAGCTCTGTGTATGTCATTCTTCTTTGTCTCCATTCGTCTTTCTGCTTATCAAACTCCTGCCTGTTTATTTATTTCCCTGCCCCGACCCCCACCACCTGCATTCCTTTCCTCTGTCTAACTTACGGTATTTCATCCTCCTTTAGCACTCTGTCTTTCTCTAGGTGTCGCTTGGTCAATCCTCGGCATGCTTGAACATACAGTATATAATTGAACATAGTATCTTTTCTTTCAACAAAATTAAAAGGGCAAAAACAATAGTGAATCTGATTAATCCCCAGGAGAAGTGAGATGGTTGAAAAGGCACTTGGTGGAAAAATTCCAAGCTGTTGTAACATCTAAAGTTGAAGGATGCAGGATGAGCGATTTAATGGAGGGACAAATGCAGTCTCCTGCCATCATAATGGCTTTCAAGCAGTGCACCATCATTACATCAGCCTTCGGACGGACTCTGTTAGTTAATCAGAAAGGGAGCTTCGACAATAAATCATCTTCCATCCTCCAGCCTGTATGACCATCATCCCTTCATCTGTCGAGTGTGTCCTCCCCCTCTCACTTTGTCAACATTCCTTACCTCCATCTGCTAAGGCAAGAGGCACAATATTTCCTCAGTGCAGGCTGGACAGAGCTGGGTGTATGTCAGATTTGTCGGTTCGTCAATACACACTATTTTAGCTATCCGTCCATATTTTTCAATCAATCTTAATGTTGCACCGCTGTCAAAAGCTGCATTTGATCATGTGTTGGTCTTCCTTTTGCAGGCCTCACACTCCAGTACAAGCTTAATTTTTACCTCTTAGGAGCAGACCTTTCCTGCTTTGCCTGATATAGAAGATTAAAAAAAGATTGTGAGTCTCTTTCATTCCCCTTTTATGACTCAATTTCCTCAGTAAACACTGAGCTTTCTTCTACTTAAAGTGCTTTTGCCCAAACAGGAACCTCCCCCGGCTGATGGTTATTATTATGGTCAAAGTAAAACAGCTTGAACAGCTACAGTGTTAGTGCCCTCAAAGGATCCGATGCATCTTATTTAAGCAACTCACTCGATTGTCGCTCATTAGAGAGGAGTAGGAGATGTCTCTGTCTGGCTGTGCCAATTAGAAGGGGGGAAAAAAAGGAAAAAAAAGAACGATGGTTGCAATCGTTTGAATCAGCATTATGACTGCCTCTAGTGGTTGTTTTAAGATCAGCAGTAAGATGAAATGTGTGATATTTGTCCATACAAGCCGCTACTTGTATCTGAAAACATTATTCTCTGTGTTTGTTCAAGCATTCATTTATTTTGTTTGCTCACACACAATTATTGCAATGCACAATGAGCGCTCAGGGAAACTGCAGCAGGCAAATTGAAGGTCATTCCAAGCTGTAAATACACTTGGTACTCAAACGCCACAATTTAAACAAGCGCTTACCCTAATGGAGGATGGTACAGTGTTTGCACGTCTGGAGGTAACTGAGTGGTTTTTCTTATGTTCTTGTTAACAGTTTAATATTTAAGTGGATCCAAGTGATATCAACATGAACTCTCTGTACATTATGTGAAGCTTGACCTCAAAGACATGCATCCCAGTGTTTAAGGCACTTGGGATGTGCGCCAGAAAGAGCAATAAGAGATGTTGCATGCTCTTTGTAAAGGTTTTTTAGGGAGCAGTGGTTTTGCCTCTCCATGGGATCCATAGCAGTTTTTTGGGGACAGAAGTGTAGCTTTTAGTGAAAAATCTACAAAGAATTATCACCAGACTCTGCAGTTCCCCACAGCTTTATGTTTCAGCTTTGTTTTGGTTTGACAGCCGCAATTGTATAGTTTAAATTCTCACATGCTATAAAGAAAATCTGGAGAAATCTGACTGTACGTACACTCCCTACACAGCGACAAACAGCAGATACGGAAAGTTGGTGACTTACTGTATGTCTATCAGATGGCCAGAAACACAAATCAAAATGAATGGTAATGTTGCTCTGTGAACTGAACATACGCACTGTTATAAACCAGCATGCATCTGTTGCAAACATGTTCATATCTTCTTTTTAAGTTGATAATATATCATAGCACTGTTTTCCGCTTGTTTCATTCCTTCCACGTGCCCACTCTCATATAGTGCTGTCCCTTAGTCATAGGTTTCTATACTCTCACCTTAAGTGGCCCATGGAGTATTGAATAATTAAATGAAATAACGAGAACAATTGTCAGGGGCATTTTTTTCCCATTCATCTTGAATTTCACTGGAGTTCTTAGATCTTTCAAGGGCACTTTTGCCCCCTGCACCTATTTCTTTTTAACTCTGCTTTCCATAATGTTTATCTTGTCCTCTCTGTTACAGAGCTAATTATCCCAATGACCCTACAGTCCGTTTTTTTCTTTCTCCAACTTCTGGTGTAACCTTTGGATATGTGCTAGCTAATGTTGTTAGAGATGTATCATGATTTATGCTACCAAGAATAGATTCAAGATACCACCCCACGGTTATTGTCTATAATGAAAAACGTAAACATGCAAGTGAAAAGACTATGGGGATAGCATTTTAAATCTGCTGTAAAGAATCCCCACAGCTCCCAGTGCCACATCTGGCTCATCACAGCCACCGGGCCTTCTGCCAGATCCCAGCTGAAGCAAACAGGCTCAGGTTGGGCTTGTGGCAGCATATGAGCCCCCAGGGGTGGCTGTACCCTTTCCCAGGCCCCAGGCAGAATTTGTCTTTTTCCTCTACTTTGGTTTAAATCTCAGCACAAAACTCAGTAAAAGTGATCTTCATAGAATTTATTTTCCTTCACTGATATACTGTATATCAAGCATTGTATAATCTTGCACTATCTAGGTCAGTGCCTATGCTCAGTGGAAGGTATATTTACTAAATTGATAATTAACAATCATCAAGGTTTTGAGACGTTTGTGGGGATACTTAAAGCTCCCATATTATACACTTTTCGGTACTATTATACACCATATTATATGGTCTTAGTGGTCCCTAATACGTTTTTCTTTAATTGTTTGCTGAAAAAAACTTTCAGATAATTTATTGTACTATGCTGATGTTCAGCTAATCTCACAATGGCCTATTTTTTAAAAAGAGCTGCAGCTCCTCTCGTAAATATACAATCTTTGAGCTGCCCCCGCCCCCTGTCCGGAAGCGAAGCCAGATAGGCCTCGCCCTCTGTCTGTCAGGGCCGTGGACCAATAAGAAATAGGGGTGTGGGCTGCACAGTGGAAGCTTCTGGCTTTTCAGTTTGTGAGGTCAGAAAAGGGGAAAATTCTGACTGGAGTATATTGGGGGGGGGGGGGGGGGTGGGGGTTTCAGAAAGGGGGAGAGTGAGAACAGAACAGGTTATTTTTTTTTATATTTTGGCAGTCTCTAGGCACACGGTGGACCCATGGATATGTTAGAACACATTTAAAAAGTGCATTTAGCATAATATGTGAAACTGACACCATTTATGTTACTGTTCTATGGTCTGTTGAAAGTACAATACATTGGCTTACTCAACCATTAGGATAAATACATACTTCATAATGCAGTGACTGTATTAGTACAAGACTTTTGGACACCTTGTTTGAAGAGTATTAAAAAGAAAAACCTCATTTAAGGCTTGTTTTCTTCTTTAATTAAACAGCTGTCATGGGGTGTCACTGTAGGCATTGTCTGGTCATGTTGCAGAGTCAACTGTATTTTGATCCTATTGTAACACATTGTGTTAGCACATTGTCACTCATGTTGAGTTGCACGTTTCCCACCGCCTGCATCAGTATAAACATGCAGTAGCACTACTGTCGCTATCACTTACTAAACTCTTATTATTTATAAACAGAAGTGCTAAATCGATACACTGATAGAACATCTACCCTGTAGTTCCTAAATGGTTTTCAAATTACTTTTTGAAATGCTTCTGTAACTGCAATCTTGGTGATGAAACTGTGACATCATCTCATGCCATCATGTCATCACCAAGAAGCCCGTTTGTGAAATAAATCCGCCAAAAGTGTCACTGTCAAATCATAGGCGCAGTATGCATACTTGATGCTGGGTGGGGCCTTGTCGTGGTTGATTTGTTTTATGTTGTATGGCATGTTGATTAGAACTTTAATTCATAGGAACATGAACTGCAGCAGCTGTCTGTAGGGAGTGGCAGGCAGCAATGCTTACCCCACCCCCTAATCATACATGTAAAGTAGTCATGCAAACGTACAACCCGTTTCTGCAAACACCAACATGACGGACTGAATCACTTTTCACTGCCTGTGAAAAAGATACGGGTTGATGATTTGTCTTCTAAGCTGCCTCTTTTTGTTTTCCAACAGATAGGCAGTGTCTTGCTTCAGAAGACAGCAGAGCAAGTGATCTGTTTAATTAAAGTATCTGCAGGGATACCTTGTCTTAAACAAACGGTTTCACCGGTGATTCACAGCTCGGTCGGTAAAATGATCTGAAAGAGGGGGAAAATGTGAGACCTGACCCTGACCTGGCTATCCTAGCCCCGTAGCAGCAAAGGACACTTTACCTAAACTGCACTTGCTAAATTTGGCCTCCACCTAAATAACCCATAACATAGTGTTTGACAGTCTAACGGCGGACCTATTCTCTTTTTTTTAACTCCTCCTTTAGACACAAAATGTCAACAGGCTGAGACAGCGGAGGTGGGAATGTTTGTTTGCACCTCTTCACTGTGTCTCATCTTGTTTCCATCACGCTGACTCAGAGCCAAGACAGAAGTTCAAAGGTGTTTCTCTGCATACATGGTCCTAACAATATCCCTTCGTCATCTGCTGCATACACAGCATTACCTTACATTTACAGGGCAGTCCCAAAATTAGATTTTCAGGATTAGTAACAATTGAACAACAATCATATTCTGTGTGTATGATATGTCTGACAAATACCTATTGCAATTTCCCAGGGCCGAAGTTGTTGTCTTTAAGTTGCTTTTTCAAAAATTCAAAAATAGAGAGTTTAAAAGGATGAACACTCGGAAACTGGAAAAAGAGAATGTCTGCTTGATATATGACTTAACCCATTGATGACGGCTGCTGCGCGATGCCACATTGGCTCTCCTGCCTGATGCTGCGTCACGCAGCATTATTACTTTATCTCATTTTCATGGCATTCCCAGCATAGAATGCACTGTCATTGGTTCAAATACACATGAGGTGGGTTTTGTTGATTTTTTTAAGACCACGTGACCACCCAAAAGTTGTGTGGTTTGCCAAAAATCATGTCAATCAAAAAAAATAAAAAAAAATAATGAAAAAAATACGCCAGCTATGTCGGCGACAGAACAGTTAGTGGCGTTTGATGCGCAGAATCAAGGTCTACTATAAGCTACTGACGAAAATCACACAACACATTGCATCTATTTATTAACAATATTTAATAATTTTCTAATTCATCTAATTTTGACGATTTTTAGAAATATTTGTTGGTTTGTAAGCGCTGAGGGAGCATGTTCAAATAAAACCTGTGAACCTTAACTTTTAAATGTATTTTATTTCATGTTTCTATGTGCTACACAGGCTTAGATATTAAGGTTTTGGTAGACTTGACAATTCGTACTACTTTTTCAGAAAACCCTCAGGCATTAAGGACATGCATCCTAGATTGCCATAGTCATCAATGGGTTAAACAAGTCATTATATATAGGTTATGTAGCCTGTAAACTATAGCCGAAAATGAATGTGTTGCCTTCCCACTGAATCAAATAAGCTGACGCACGGTACAGGCGATGTAAGGTGAGAGTAGGAGATTGCAAATGAAGCCACTGTGTGATGTGCCTTCTCAGCAACAGATAGTCTGGTGCCAAAGGAGATTAGTCGGCTTTGGTTTATAGTGTCCCATGGACTTGATTCACCTGTCTCAGAAAAGGCTTTGCCAAGTTCTCAGTGCCTCCTCAGACCAACGCCCAAGTCTCATGGAGGGACACAGGTGTATAATCACACACACGCACACAAGCACAGGAGATTTGCTGAATCATATGTGGGGTTGAAAGAGAAATCAGGAGAGACATAAGGATGGATGGCAACGGAGTGAAAGAGAAGAAAACAAAGGGAGGAGAGCAGTATGTGTTACATTTATTCTTTGTATCATACCAGCGCAACAGGGATTCCGGTGCTGTGTCCCTGATTGATTTTTCTATTGTGCTGAGCATATTTCTCTCTGTAATTACAGCTTGTATGGAGTAAGGACAATGTTTTTGTTTTTTTAAATGAGACGTGGTAGTGTTCTTGTCTGTTAGAGCATTTCAGTACACGCAATAGACTTCTGCTCTTTGGGACAATGACGTCCTTAAAGGTCAACTATAATGCAAAGTGCACTTTTTACATTTTTCTCAACATTAATGTGGGTCAGCAGGCAGTGTTAAAAGTTTGAGGAAAAAAAAGAAACAACCCTCTCTTTTTATCCACCTCCACTTTTCTAAAAACCTATGTTCAAACACTGGTACTGTGAGAAACATAAAAGGTTTTCTGGACACTACACCATGAAAACGGTTTCTATTAGAAACCCAAATTACAATTTTGAACCGGAACAAAAGTAAAATATGTGATTTAACTAAGATAAAAGAAATCTACAGAGAAAGCGTGCAATGCATTTGTCACAGAAAACCAGCAAATGACATTTATGGGAAGATAATTAAAAAGGAGTGTGGCCTCATTGCTAATGATATCACAAATGGCGTTTAGTTGCAGGACACACACACAGTTGTAGTCAGAAGCAGATAATACATGAACCTGCTGCAGGACTCGCCTCAGTAAAAGAGCTGTGTCGTGGCCGAGCAGTCGGCTGATGACTGTACACAAGCTTTCCTGTCGTGTGACGTGATTTGATCCGACGTGATGCGTGAGGTTGAGTAATATTGCGGTAATGTGCCATGCCTATGTTTTTGCGCACGGGCATCAGGATAATGTCATATCCCTTTAGCCTAGAGGTGGCATATAGCAGCTGGGCGGCCCAATGGATTTCTTTCATTCCTAAAATACACTTTACAGCCTGATACTTAGAAAATACCAGCCCTATTTCTTGGAAGGAACTCACACGTTGCTGTAGGAGATTCACCGTAGCTCTGTGAGACGAGGCTGCAAGGGGAAGTTTGTACAACCTATAGGACGTGTTTCAACTTTGAAACACTTCGGAGCAGGTGTGACTTAGCCCAGATTCTATTTGCTACCACACAACACACATGCTACACAGCTGGTTGTTTATATTAATGTCCCAGCAGGACAGAACTTGGGACATTGGACATTGTGTTTGCAAAGCACACAAAGGTCTGGTTTCCCTTGGAGGTATGTCGACCAGGACACTGCGGGATTTTTATCAAAGAGAGGAGGCAGCAGCTAAGAAAGTGCAGTTTCTGTGTCATGAGTGAACTTTACCTTTTTCTTTTATATGCAAATGCGACCAAATTGGAGGTAAATGTCTAGTAGATTGAGTTTGGCAGATTGCATGAAGGTCAATGAAGATGGATTGGTTTAGAGGTGTGAGTGTAATTCACCCACAATCCACCAACATTTGGACAGAGTAGCCTATGTCCAAATGTTGAAGCTGTGATAAACCTGATGTCCAATGCACTGTGGTGATTACTACACCATGGCATTTTAATGGGCTGTTTTAGTTTGCTTTCAGTTGCAGTTAAGTTTGATTCTAAGGAGATATAGTGGAGTGGGAGTGTCGAGAGACATGAATCATATCAGTGCCTCCTACGGACATCCTCCATGGATTATTGGAGCTTCTGCTGGAGAAGTTGCTCTGTCTGGGTCACCTGTCTCTGCATTGGTGCTTCTCCATTGTGGGTTTGAAGTGAAGTTAAATGACTCCTATTGCATTTTGCAAATTATCTTATAAAAGATTATTATAAGTGTGTGAGCAATAGAGGCCAAGTATTCTTTTGCAGCTGAAGCTGAATTGTGGACTTTATTTTTATGGAGTTCATTACTTCATTAACGATTATCTGTTTTCGAAGCCTGATTCCACCACTAAACTGCGTTTAGAACTTGGGAACTAACTGCTGCCTTTTAGTAAATAAATGCTAATTGAATAAGACTTGCTTAATAGTTTACGATTACCCTTTGCTTTCATGTACATACTGTAAAACTGACTTTAACACAAATGTCAAAAAGGAACATAATATGAATACATTTAGCAACAGCTTGACTTGATATCAGTAAATACTGTACATGTGCTGTGCATATTGCTGAACAATATCCATAATTGGAAACATTTGTCACCCAAGCATGAGTAGAAGCAAATTTGCAGTCCAGTGTTACTAAGGACTTGGCTACATAGCAGTGAATTTGGTTGCTCTGCTTTACTCTTGCATTTTTCATCAGTGTTCAAGCTACACAGTGTTGTTTGTGCATGCTGTATCCCGTTTGGTTGAGGGAGCCTTGAAACAGCATCCCATTTTATGCTAGAAGAAAATAACAAATTAGCATTTTCAAGTTCACCGTCCGTGACCAATGTTTTGCATCTTATTATTCGGGTTCGAATTTCTGACAGGATCGCGTGTGAATGCCTTACATTTGACTGTATTTCACTTTGAATAGGATGTGAATGGATGATAGCTTTTGTTTTTGCATGGACATATTTAGGAACCCCACCCTTTATGTAGCACTGCATAGCTAGACTGGCTGGGCTGTTGGGATGCGAAGCAGACCTTTACTGTCATGTTTGTGGGAGTAGCAGCCTGCGGGGTTCCACAGAGCTCTGTCACGTGTCGTCATGTGTGACAAACTGCCTGTCACACTCAAAGACATGAGGGCATGTCATGAGGAGTGGGGAACTTCTCTGTGTTTAAGAGGCACCCACACTGTCATAGCAGCTCTCACCAGCGTCGATGATAAATACACTGGACAGGCGCCATTTTAGTTTTTCTATGCAGACTAAATCAAATTAAAATAATTAAGAAAAAGCTTGTTTTCCTTAGTAGAATTAGCTTCTATCTCACTTAATTAACTTTAATGAAACTTCTCCAAAACAAACAGTCTCTCTTATTCACTGTAAATTGCTTATCTCCTGTTTCTCACACACACACACACCACACCACACAAGCAGGTGAAGAAAAGTCACGTCTAATGGACTCCTCCAGTCCAATTTTGTCTAGCAGACAGAAATTAAGCACAATGCAGTCTGTGTTCTTGTCCTCTCTGTTTGAAGACAGGGCTCTCTGACGATGAACATAATTTGCCTTGAATCGAAGATCTTGCTCAGCTCACTGAGGGAAGCTCGCTCTTGGCCTACGGGGCTGGATATTCCCAGACTCCACTGCCTGAGCCTGAGAGAAAGACATTTTCTAATCATGCCTCTGTAGATTTAACCCATTTTCCCTTGCCAAGTCACTCAGTGCTCTTTCTGTTTCTAGTCAGTCTTGTTAACTGCAGGAGAGAGTGTTAATTGCTTGACCATATGGCAATGAGTTAATTGTCACACCCATGGCGTCAAAGCAGAGTGAGATATATAGCTTTGAACGCTCTATGCATCAACTATTACATGTAACACACACACACACACACACACACACACACACACACACACACACACACACACACACACACACACACACACACACACACACACACACACACACACACACACTTTAACATGCAAAGGCTGTCTTCTAGAAACCTTCATAAATAGATCAAACAGGAAGAGGGGAGAGGGAGGCTACAAAGCATTCAATGAGTGGAAATATAGGTTAAAAATAGAATAGATTATCAACAACCATGTTGCAAGCTTCGAAAAGGAAAATTAAAATTATGTATTTCGATACTGGGTTGTTTTATTGAAGGATCATTAAAGCCTTTTTATGGTTTCAGACAATTATATAATATCTAAGGCTATAAAAAAAACAAAAGAAACTAAGATTTAAAAGAAATATCAATTCCCAAGACCTTAATGTGAAGCCCTATGTTGAGTGTTTATCACATATGCATTATGGCTAGAGCTGCAACGATTAATCGGCGAATCGATTACTAATCGATTATTAAAATAATCGCCAACTATTTTGATAATCGATAAATCGTTTCGAGTAATTTTTTTATAAAAAAATTCCAAATTCTCTGATTTCAGCTTCTTAAATGTGAATATTTTCTGGTTTCTTTAATCCTATTATGACAGTTAACTGAAATATCTGTGTGTTTTGGACATAACAATACATTTGAGGACGTCAACATGGGCTTGGGAAAATTGAGCAACATTTTTCACAATTTTCTGACATTTTACGGGACAAACCACTAATCGATTAATAATCGATTAATCGAGAAAATAATCGACAGATTAATCGATTATCAAAATAATCGTTAGTTGCAGCCCTAATTATGGCTAGTAGGAATGATATCTACTGTTTTATTTGATATTAAATAAAAATTGACATGATGCTCTTTATAAAAACATAGAAGTCTGCGCTGCTTTTTAACCATAGCGTCAATTAAGATGAGAAAAACTGGAGTCTAAGTGGGGTTGAGGCTATACAAAGCAAATAAAATGTCGGCTATGTGATAAAAAAAATTAAAATACAATCAGCTGATACATCAAATTCAAACAGCAAAGACATCCAGTAAGTCAGCCTATATAATAGCAACTGCTTGCTTTACAGGTTACTATGTATCATTCTGCCACTGCCAGCTGATGTGTGACATTTAAAATGTTGTATATTCTTCCACCCTCCCTTTCAGTCTGTCTGACTCTCTTCGTCCCGGCACTTCCATCTCCTACTGTCACTGTCAGTCTTGTCTCCCAGTCTGGCCCTTGTTTTCCATGGAATGATATAAAGAGACATTTCCGCGCAGTAAGGACAGAGAGACAGAACGGCAGTGACACTGAGAGGCAGGGGCTGAGAGAGAGAAAAAAAGAGAAGGAATAGTTTGTCTAAGCAGGAGTAAATAAATAAACATGTTTTAATCCTAAATCCTTTCTGAGAAGATAAACTGTACCCGGATGTATGCTACAGTATACAAATGCCTGAATTAGAGAAGTAAGATGCATGCAGTGCACCTCGAGCTGCTTCCATCCTCTGTTATTGAGCCTGGGGTAGAACTATTTCATTAGCCCCACTGAAGTCAAACAAAATATACATATGTCATTTCTTTCCAACATCTGCTGCTTACTTTTAACACTGTTCTTATTTATAACTCTTGTCATATTTTGATATTCCTCAACTATATTTTATTTCCATAAATTAATGAAAGTGTATTAACCTCCCTCCTTGTGGAGCAGGGCAAGAGTAAGTGAAAGCACCTTTGATCTGCTGGCCATCCCCATGGGATATCCTCCTGTGAACACTAGTCTCCCTCTGCATGGTGTGCACGTTACAGTAAACAGACAGATTCTTGCGAGGGAGTTGAAGTGATAAGAATGGAGATTAGGCTAATCTAGGTTATTTTTGTCTCTGCTGGCTGTTGCTGGTGGTTACTGTGTCTGTGTGTGACTTTGTTTGTGTGTAGGTATGTGAGGGGGGAGAAGGAGGGGGCATTGGTGAACCCTGGTAGTTTGCTGAGAAAAGCTATTATGATCTAAGCGTGCCACAGACTCTCCATAGTTGGCTGACTGATTCTCCGCAAGGCGCGTAATGATCCCTTTGTTATTGAGAGGCGATGCAATAGCACTCATGGCAGACATCCTGTAATCATGCAAAAAAATATTAATTAGTAACTAGTGAAGCATTAAGGGCTTCTTCTACTTCCCAAGAGCTAATGTTGTAGCGGATGGATTTAGTGAAGCACCCTTCATCCATCTGGCATAACGACGGCTGTGTTCATCTATCGAGGCCTAGCCATTAATATGGATCCAAACAAATCCATTTGTATTGTCTGGTATAGTGGCATCACTATAGCAATGATCTGGTAATACAACATAGGGAATAGTTATTAGGGATGTCCATTTGTGACTACAGCGCAGATTAGATTGGGTTGCATATCAAGTGTAGTTGCTACAGCCAACACATTCAGAGGAATGTGAGACTTGATAATGTGCTGTTGCTCCACTCTGGGTTACATGACTGATAATTATTTCATACCGCCCACACAGTGCAGTATGTTTTAAGGACTATTGTGTTGCTACAATGATATAGCTCTGAATGTTTTGATGTTTATACTACAGTACGAATATTTAAAAAAAAATCATCCTTAGACAAAATGTGTCCAAAGAATTGGGGCCCATCTCCGAATTCATCCCCCACGGTATATCAGGAAGGGCATGTCCTTGCTTTAAACCGTAGTAAAGGGTCCATCTTGCTGATGTTTTCATGAGCGCAGAGGTCATCCAGCGCAATCCGGTCAAATCCCTCCTGCTCACACATGGGCGCTAATCTGCCCTGACTGTCTACTGAAAACAACCCCAACTCAGACGCTAGTTTGTCCTTCCTCTTTTTCAGTCCTCCGTAACACTGCATCTTGCTTTCTGCATAATATTCTGTCTTTTCCAAAATGAATTAAAATTTAAATATTTGAAGCCCTCAAGATGTACAAAATAAATATTCATTTGAATGTTGTTGATTTCAGGAAAACCTGCATGGCTCGGAAACTTGTTTGAAAAGTTGCATTTCACAATAAAATGATATTGAACATTTGGGGAATTATTCTCCCTTTTTTATTAGTTATATGATGAGAAAGTCCAATACCACTGTGAAGTAGTAAAGAGTAATGTCAGGATAGAGCAATGGCTGGGAGTCAATTAGCCCAGCTCTCTGGAGGCAAGCGATTACAGCTGGCCTGTCTTGTTTAAAACATAAACAAACAGAGATGTAAAAACAAAATGTTCTGGTTTGCCAAGGAAATATGTGCTGGAAATATTTTCCTCCATGCAAATTAAGCTTTACAGGGCCTTTTTTTGAACGTTGGAAGGAATCCAGGTGAGCTGTTCCCCTGCGCTTTCAGGTGTTTTCCTAAGCTACGGTAGGCTAATAGCATCCTGGTTTCTTCAAGACATGATAGTGGTATTCATATTCTCAGCTAACTTCTCATATAATTTGCTAAAAATGCGAACTATTCCTATAAAAATAACTGCTGTATAATCTCAGATGATGGGATTCAAATGTCAAGAAATGTAAAAAATATCTACCCCAGCTGCAGACAAATACTACTAACTGATAAAACATTTAAAAAATCTTATTTTATTTTGAATCCTATTTTGAATCTTTATAGATATTTTACACAATTGATCTGTTTCTACTTTACAATATTGAGCAGCAGTTTGTTAGATTAATGTTGGATTAATGTCTTCATCTCTTTCCTTCTTTCCTAACATCACAGGCTGACTGACTGACTCAAGACCCTGATTTAATTATTTGGAATGATGTTGGCAAACTCTGGTGCTGTAACAGACTTGCATAACCAGACACTTGGAAGGGGGAAGTGGGTCACGTGGGGGAAAACAGTTGTATTTTAGCCCGCTGGCATGTTTCTGACCAATATGTCCACGTACGGTGTTTGTTTATTTTTCTCTGCTATTTCATTTTATCATTGCGCTCATGAGTTATCAATGCACAGGTGCTGCTGTCTGAACCATGAGTGCTGCTTATGTTTCAGAGTTGTCAGGCATGTGTACGTGTACTCTTTTTTTGTTGTTAGCACTGCTCCGGTTACAGGTACAAATCAATACAACATTCAACCTCTCATCCATAAATATATTTACCTATAGCCTAATCCTGATGCGCTGAACCATCCCCTGCACACAGTGGATACTGATAAGAGTGTGCCGAAATGAACTGCATACATTTACTATATGCATTAATCCCTACAGACTACAAAATCATTTGTACATTATGCAAAAAGGCTAAGCACACCATGTGGGTCGCAAAAAAAGGCTATTTTACTGTCTAGACCGTTTTCCAGGACTGTGTGGGCGTGGCTGTATAGAATAGTCTCAATGGCAACTGTCAATGTTTTTATAGGATTTTCGGGCAGAGAACTTTCATGATTGGTTCAAAGTACTTACTTAATAGTTGATGTTTACAGTGCTCAATAATTATTACTTTTTAAACATATCCTCCTCACACAATCCAACAATGAAGTCCATGTGGAGAGCATCATGAGTGTGACCCCTGTGTCTGTGTGAGCTTCTGCCCCAGAGGTTGCTGCCTCTGCCAATGCAGCTCTGGACGGTTGAGCTACAGATTAAGGCAGAACAGTAGTGTTGAGGTTATCAAGCTCACACGACTAAAATAGACGCAGAGCGGGTGAGACAGCGGGCAAGGCAGCAACGCTCGCAGTACAGTCAGTGTGACGATTTGCTCAGTGGAAGAACAAGAGAATAGCATACTGCTGACGGACACAAAAATTAAGGAAAACATAGCGGATGAAATCCCACAGGAAAGATCGGTTCAGGCGGAGAGGGTCTTTATTCTAACGCATGATCGACGCATAACCAAGTGATCTTCCCAGTTTAACCTCTCCATTGATTGATGCTTGGGGTGGGTTGGTCCAGTAAAAAACAATATCAATATATCCTCTACAACACAATACCATATTTTGTTTATTAATCCTTTCACACACTTTTACATTGATCTGTAATAAAAACGATGAAAATAGAATTAAAAAAGAAATACAAAATAATTCAAATAAGTCCCCAGTCCATTATTTGATTTGTAAACTGGTAATGAAAAGGTGTTCAAAGAAAGCTAGCGGTGGGTAACACTTCAGTGTGTGATTCCCAAAGCTGTAATGTGTGGTTCTCACACTAAAGTCTATTATTTGAGGCTCATTAGTGGCAGTGAGTGCAGTGATGCAAATGTTGTATCCTTTTTGCGAGAAATGCATCTGAATTAGAGTTCTTCTCAAGGGTTTTAATGCAGGTATCAGGTTGTAACAACTTATATTGGTGACCAAATGAGTGTGTGGGATGTGTGGCATGTAAAACAATATGTTTTGTATTCATGACAACTAAATCAATATCAGAATAAGGTTATTTAATATTCTTCTTCTCGCTGATTTAAGTTTAGAGATCAGCTACATGCAATGGAGGGTTACATTTACTAAATAAAGTACAATTTTGAGGCATTTATACTTTACTCAAGCATTTCCATTTAATGCTACATTGTAATTTAGAGGGGAATATACTTTTTTACTCCACATTTATTTGCATGTGAGGCAGGCTTTCGTGTAGTATTGAAACAATGACCTCTTTAAAGTGTTCCCTGTTGCATTAATATATCACTATTGGTTTTCTGGCTGTGAAAAGAGCCCATCGATCACAACCTTCCCTTTAATTAAGTCTCTGGCTACAAATTACTGCTGGGCCTCATTACCTAAATGTACTGCTCGGAGCAGAAGGTCCATAGTTTTTCATGCAGAGAAACAACATTTCTGCGGTTCTCACACAGCTGTAACATTGGCTCGTAGAGAGCCAAGTCACATAAATAATGAAGATTTTCAAGCTTCTCTCCTCTTCTTGTGTAAGTCTAGTCTATTTCAGACATGTATTGAAGACAAATTTGCAGACTGATTATCTTCTTAGAGTAGGAGTGTGCTGCCTGAAGCACTGAAAGAATGCCAACTCCATTTATGTTAGTTTATTGCTGAACTACATGTATGAACATGATTACGCATAGGGCATGGCAGTCATGTGAACTGGAATTACTTCCAGCCAGCTGCTTCTCTTATAGGGAGAGAACAAAACTGGAAGTGTATTTCTAGTGTATGTAAAATATTCCATATTCAGCTTTATAATTTAAGACATACATGGTCTACCTTTTTGATGCCCAACAAAGATTTTATTTATTTTATTATTTTGGTATATAGAAGAAAAGAGACTGATGATGACCATGATTTTGTGATTAAGAAAAAAGCAGAGAGGTCCAGGAGGAGATTTAAAAGATGCTGTTAAGCAGGAGAATTCAAGATTTTCCTGGAAGCAGTTTTGTCATCCTTCAATGTAATAGCCAGTGGTGGATTTAATCCCCTCAAATTAGTCCCTCGCTAATCCTCCCTAACCTCAAACAGAGGTCACTCATGTCCAATTTAAGGATGCATAAAGAACACTTTTTAATTGCGTGTTCAAGGCCCACAGCTTGATGATGTGTATTTCTCCAACTGCATGCTCTTTTTCTATCTCAGCATCTCAGAAAATACAGTGCATACATCACACGGGCATATTGCTACAGTGTAAACCCTAGACATACTGTATGTCACATCACCAATGGGATATTCATTCAAATCCTGTAACAGATGGACTCTGAAATTGAACAACCAACATGTTGGTTGTTAAGTGATTTTGTTATAATATTCAGTATCAATATAATTATTGTGCATGTAAACACACAAGATTAACATCCAAATCTTAGTCTACTCTACCTGTACCGTATTGTTGAATGCAAATTAACGCCGTGCTGGCTGGACACAACCAGCGTGTGACCTTGTGGCACTATCACTATACATCTTGGCTGTTTGCCTCTCCGGTATGAGAGGATTATCCTGACCTATGCCTCAGTTAAATTTAAGCTGGATGCACTTAATTCTAAATCGGTAGTTTGCCAGACTAGAGTATTGCATCTGGCTCTCAATCAGCACAACCTATCTCCTGTTTTTATGCAGTTGATGAGAATACTCTAATTTATTATATTGGGCATTGAGAGCATTGAGAGCTTTTTCCTATGGACACACAATTTGGTCAATTGCTTTTTAAATCTCAATTTACTGGTACTGCCTTCCTCTCCATGTATTTGTCATGTGAACAGTTGGTATTATGATTCAGTAACAGGAACCCTCTCAACATATGACAGATGTGCACAATCATGCACGTTCACAAACACCAACACTCCAATGAGGCAGTAGATGTGTGGGTTTATAGAGAAATGACCAGGCTAGACTTTTTAAAGCAACACATACAGTAGAACAACACAAACAAAGTGTCACAGCACAACGGCACCTCAGACAACAGTACTGCAAATATACATGAGCAGGCATGATAACAAATATTGTAAGGCAAGGCAAAGTAAGTTTATTTGTACAGCACATTTCAGACACAAGGCAATTCAATGTGCTTTACAGAAGCAAGATTAAAATACATCAAATATAGAGCACACATTAAAAAAGCGAATGAAAAACATGAATAGAAATAAAACATAAATAAAAGCAATAAAACATTTTAAAAAATTTGAATTCAAATAACAGGTTAAAAGGGAAACACATTGAGATTGGGTGCATAAAAACTGAAGGCTACCTCTCCCATTCTCTGGGGACTTTCAATAGAGCAGTCCCAGACGACCTGAGAGCTCTGGACGGTTCATAAAGGATCAGCAGCCAATTTTTTGGTCCTACTGAGGACTCGAGCAGCAGCGTTCTGAATTAGCTGAAGCTGTCTGATTGATTTGTAGGCTAACTTTAAAACCAAAAAGCCAAACTTTGACATTTTCCACCTCCCAGACATTTTTTTTAGTGAGACGTCACAGGGTAACTATTCTTTCTTCATGATCTCAATTTTAGTTCATTCAAGTGTGTTTACCAAACTCCAAAGGAACTTCCTCTTGTGAAGACGTTTCTTCAACAAACAAAAAAAAGAGGCCGAACATAGTCAGCACTGTGATGCTCTAAATTTTTTAGATCTTGTTCTATTTCCCAAGCCTTACTTAACTCACTCTTAATTTATGATCCAAAATGTGTGTGTGAGTGGCGACTGTTTAGCCTCTTCGGAGCTGACGACACATAGCACCCTCTTGACACAACAGGAAAATGTGCTCTCGGAATAACCTTCATTTTCCTTTAGTGAGTCACACAGCAGACCTCTTAATGTCTTGCTCTCTGTCAGCCTAAATTTATGAACCCTCTCCCTGTAGACCCTCAATTCTTAACCCCCTCTCTTACTTTTGTTATTATTAACTCTCTTAGGACCTTTACCGTGGGTGGGATTAATTTATTTATTGCTATATGCAGTCTTTATTTTTATCCCATAGTTCATTTCAGCAATGGTAACAACTGAAACACCTCACAGTTTCTAACAGTTCAGATTCATCCTCTTATATCCCTACATCACAATGAAGGTTAATCTGTATAATCCCTCGACCTGGGCAGTGATCTACAGCTGAAGCCACTCTATTATTGTGGACTTTGAACCCCTATACCTCATGGCTACTTGCTGCCACAAGCAGCCTTTTAGAACTGCTGCCCCTGAAATAAGAAACCCAAACAAATCCCCACTTTGTGTTAATGAGTTTCCTACATTTCTTCCCTCTCTCTCTGCCCTCAGCGACTAAACATGACCCAAAGGTCGCAGAGGCCTCCTGGCAAAGTGAAATGCTCCCTGGGAATTTAAAACAATCTCTTCACATCTCACCTTTTCACTTGCCTACTCACTTGTGGGCGGCAGTGGCGAAGTGGGTAGGGAGATCGCCTCTGGAGTGCAGGGTTGGAGTTTCGATCCCCCGTCTCCCCGCCACATGTCGAAGTGTCCCTGAGCAAGACACTGAACCCCAAATTGCTCCCGATGGTTCAGAGAGCGCCTTGCATGGCAGCTACTGCTATCGGTGTATGAGTGTGTGTATGAATTGGTGAATGTGATAAGATATGTAAAGCGCTTTGGGGCTGAGAAAATCAGCTAGAAGGCGCTATATAAGTCAAGTCCATTTACCATTTAAAGCCTGCCCCTCCCATGTTTTCACAGAAACTTTTTTTGGGTGTTTTATTGGATTATGCATTCATTGAAAGAGGAGAGTGCAGACAAGCAGTCAACCTTTTTCTATTTCTGCAAGGTGTGAATCATTTGCAATTCAAAGACGGGCCAAAGTGTGGCTTCCTGTTTCTAGTCTTGTTGCAATGCACCAGTAGTGTGTGTACCTTTTTTATGAGTTACCTTTCTGCCTTTGTCAGCTCTGTCCTGTGTCAGTTGTCCTCTCCTTTTATGTCATCAAAGTATGATTAATGTGAAAACACACACACACGAGAGGGAGAAAGACTCCCGCTAAATAAAGAATAAAAGATGTTGGCAGCAAAGGATATTTGGTGCACTGAGACACAGCCATGCTGTAAGCTAGTGGGTAATTTTAGCCTGCCAGGGCAGTGCACTGTCTCCCTTTTTAGATGGGTTGAACCATACAGTAGAGGGATCTGAGCATCAGGCCAGCCTCTGGTTTTTTCTCTGTTTTGCTGTGTGTGTGGACACTGCCTTCGTCCTTTGTGCAGAAAGGTTAAAGGACAGTTACAATAGTCTGGGGCGGAATGATGTGGATTCATAGAGCTTTTAAAGCACCTGGGATTTGGGATTCTGTGATTTTGCACTGCAAAACTGGTTCAGAATGATGCCAGAATATGTGTCAGGAGCACCACAGAAGTCCATGGCTCTCCTCCTCCTTATTTTCTGTAGTGATTGCACTCTATGAGAAGAGGAAGTAGGTAGCCTTTGCAATTTGGCCAAAAGTGGTCAGTATTTTTAAGATAGAAAAAGCAAAACATTTAAAACTGTCCAAACATGTATCATGACTGTAAACAACTGACTGACTGTAACAATCAGTAACAATAATTTCCTACTTAGTGATTCTTTATTTTATTTTTATTTTTTATCTCGTGACTGTGATGTAGGCTATCAAACCTTGAGGCCCAATTAAATAATCACTTAAAGTAAGCAGAGTGGGCAGTTTACAGAGAATGGAAAGCCATTACCTTAAAATAGACCATAATTACCTCAAATCCATCTTTCAACAAATTGGCAAATGGAGCAGGTTTATTATGCAAAACCCACCAATCAGCAATTACCAATCTTTTTTCCCCATATTTAACTTTCTTTTAAGGTGAACATGAGCTTTAGAGTGTGAGGATGGTTATGGAATGAATAACCTGAAAAAAGGTAATGGGTTTCTCATGCTAATGAGAAACTCTGAATTAGTGCCACAGCCAACCGGGCGTGAGTCAATTCTCGTTTTGCCCAGATCCCGTGTAAATGAAACCGCTCCACATCACAGATATGCTTACTCACCCGGCTGATGAACTTCTATTCTGAAACTTCCTGCTCTGATTAAAGAGCCACACTAGCAGTAACGCTTGCACCAGCGCACACCATTTAAACAAACATAGGCTACTGCCTGATTATTCCATCCAGAGGTCTACATTCCCCTCATCATTCTACATTTCTTTCACCTGGCTCCCTCTGCAA